>NC_135647.1:9402413-9706810 GCF_053574225.1 Canis aureus
CTAAAACCACAATATTGGGGACCCCTGGATGGCTCAGAGGTTTAATGCCTGCCTTCGGCCCAGGGCGTGGTCCTGGAGTCCCAGGATCAAGTCTCACATCAGGCTCCCTGTGTGGAGCCTCCTTCTCCCTCTGCCTATGTCTCTACCCCTCCCTCTTGGTGTCTCTCATGAATAAATAAATAAAATCTTAAAAAATAAAATATAAAATATAAAATAAAATAAAACTGCAATATTATTAGCAAAGTTAAATTTAAGGCCAATAAGCCTTAAAAGGAACAAAAGAAGCTATTTTATTTTCATATTAGATAGAATGTAAAGGTAGGTTTAATCATGAATATTAAAAAAAGTCATGAATATTTTTGCACTAAACATAGAGTATGTGTGAGCTTCATTATAGAAAACAGAATTTTATTTCAGAACAGGAGTCCTGCAGAAATTGAAGTATCTCTTTCCTTTCTGTGAGAACTCATTTTAATTAAAGCAGTGATTTTTAAAAGTACAAAAATTCCAAAATAAAGACTAATAAGAAGAGGCCATCAGTGCAGAAAAGAGTTCAATAAATTGCTAGTAAACAGAACATACATGGAAAAGCATTGACCAATGGATAGAACACAGCAAACAGTAGCCACCCAGTATATAAACAAAGAGGGAACATGCTCCTACAATGAAGGGAATTAACTTGATAGAACCCAAAGGAAATCTTGACTGAGAAGCAGAATATACAACAGAGATGGGGAGTGAGAACTGGATCTGGATTAGGAAAACCAGTTGAAGACCTGTATAAGGAACAGTCCACCATGGCTCACTACCTGCCTTTCCTTTAAAAAAAAAAAAAAATTTTTTTTTTTTTATTTATTAGAGAGCGGGAGAAAGAGAGGAAGAGCATGAGTGAAGGAAGGAACAGAGGGAGAGGATCTTTCAAGCAGACTCCCTGCTGAGTGTGGATCCCCATGCTACCAGGTCTCAATCCCATGACCCATGAGGTCTCCACCTGAGCTGAAACCAAGAGTTGGATGCTTAACTGACTGAGCCACTCTGACGTTCTTACATCCCCTTCTTTGGCCAAAAGTTGAAGAAGGCATTTACCCCGTGGCCAAATATAGATGTTGATGATAGATAGATAGATGATAGATAGATAGATAGATAGATAGATAGATAGATAGATAGATAATAGATAGATAGATGATAGATTCTTCTCTAAAGAAAGTGAGTAAAATGTCTCCTGGGGAAGAAATAGACCAATTAGTGTGGAGTTGATAATCAGAGAAATGCATCCTAATTTAGAAGAAAGTTACAGTGTAGAGGTCAATTCCCTGACGAGTCAGCTCAGAGAGAAGCCCCCTCTGTCAACAGAACTCAGCCATATACGCCCCACTCCTGATCACTCAATTCACTTATCCTAAGTATGAACAGACAACCAAGAAACAACAAATATTTGAGAGAATCCTGGCAGCATCAAAGAGATTGTGGCAAACTTTTTAAAACTTTTTTCTTTCTTTCTTTCTCTCTTTCTTCTTTCTTTCTTTCTTTCTTTCTTTCTTTCTTTCTTTCTTTCTTTCTTTCTTTCTTTCTTTCTTTCTTTATCTTTCTTTCTTCTTTCTTTCTTTTTTTTTAAAAAGAGGAGAGCACAAGTGGGAGGGGGGCTGGGAGGACATGAAATGGAGAGCAAGAGAGAATCCCAAGCAGGCGCAGTGCCCAGCATGGAGCCCAACATGTGGCTCAATCTCACGACCCTGAAATCATGACCTGAGCCCAAATCAAGAGTTGGACACTTAACAGACTGAGACACCCAGGCGCCCTGCAGGGAAACTTTTTTTTTTTTTAATTGAAATTCTGGGATCCCTGGGTGGCGCAGTGGTTTGGCGCCTGCCTTTGGCCCAAGGCGCGATCCTGGAGACCCGGGATCGGATCCCACGTCGGGCTCCCGGTGCATGGAGCCTGCTTCTCCCTCTGCCTGTGTCTCTGCCTCTCTCTCTCTCTCATACATAAATAAAAATTAAAAAAAATAAAATTGAAATTCTAACTACCATCCTTAGAGAGATTAGAATAGATATTGCATTTACAGCAGGATGCTCTGGGTAAGGAAAGTCTGCAAATAAAAAGGAGCTCTTGGAGATTAAAAACAGTTGTCGAAACATGCATTGAAATAGAATGGTTGACAAGCAACAAAGTCTCCCATAAAGGAGAACACAGAGATGGAAGAAGTGAAAGAAAAGGTGACACATGTAGGGCGACAGAGGATTCGATATTTAATAGGAGCATTAGAGAGAGACAATGGCAGCAAAGAAATAATGGAATAGTGGAAGGAAAGTTCCCAGAAGAAGACTTGTCTTAACATCGAGATTTGTGAACTAATAAGAACAAAGGAAAAAGTCTTACAGCTACAAACGTGACTATGAAAGTTAAGAACAGAAGAAAACAAATCTCCTGCAAACTAATTAGATATTGGAAGGCACGGAATTAATATCTGTAAAAATCTGAGTGGGGAAAAAATTACAATCTAATATTCGGTACTCAGCCAAGGAAGACAAAAAAATAATTCAGACAAGCAAGGACTCAGAAGTTTTCACCTCTCACACATATTTTAAATGAAGGCATATTCTAGCAAAAAAAAAAAAAAAAAAAGAGGAGGGGATAAATCAAGAAACTGAAGATCTGAGATTCAGGAAACAGTAGATCAGAACCAGAAGCAGAAAGAGATGTCTTAACATGACAGAGTGAGGGAACTGGCCTACAGGTACAAATTGAGGCAGGAAGGAAGATTTGAAGGTAAGAACTGAAACCATAAAACTCCAAGAAAAAAAAACGTAGGTGGTAAGTTCCGGCACATCAGTTTTGGCAGTGATTTTCGGGGGGATTTGACCCTAAAAGCAAAGGCAACAAAAGCAAAATAAACAGGTGGGACCACTTCACTCTAGAAAGCTTCTGCATGGCAAAGCAAACCATCCACAAAATGGAAAGGCAACCTACAGGATGGAAGCAATATTTGCAAAATCTTTCCTTTTGGAAGAGGTTAATAACCAGAATATATAAAGGACTTACACAATTCAATAGCAAAACAGGAAAAACGCACACAATCTAATTTTAAAATAGGCAAAGGACCTGAAGAAACATTTTTCCAAAGAAGATACACAAATGATGAGCAGGGGCTCAACATCATTAATCATCACAGAAAGGTAAATTGAAAATCACAATGAGCTGTTGCTTCACACCTGTCATCAAAAAGACAAAAGATGGGGCACCTGGGTGGCTCAGTGGTTGAGCATCTGCCTTTGGCTCAGGTTGTGATCCTGGGGCTCTGGGATGGAGTCCCGCATACTTCTCCCTCTGCCTATGTCTCTGCCTCTCTGTGTCTCTCATGGATAAATAAATAAAATCTTAAAAAAAAAAAAGACAAAAGATAATAACACATGTTGGCAAGAACATGGACAAAAGAGAACCCTAATGTGCTGTTGAATGGTGAGCCACTCTGGTACAGCCACCGTGGAAAATAATATGGAGGCCTTTCAAAAAATGTAAAATATAATTACCATATGATCCAGTGCTCCCATTTCTGGGTTTATATCCAAAGGAAAAGAAAACAAGATATTGAAGAGATATCTGCACTCCCGTGTTCATTGCCACATTATTCACAGTAGCCAAAACATGGAAACAACCTCAGTATCTATCAACAAGTGAACAAAGGAGATGTAATATGCACACATGCATATCTGTACGTGTATATACACACACAATGAAATATTATTCAACCAGGAAAATGAAGGAAATCCTGCCATTTGTGACAACATGGACGGATCTTGAGAGCATTATTTTAAGTGAAATAAGCCAAACAAAGACAAATACTGCATGATATTACTTATATGTGGAATTTTTTTAATTTATTTTTTATTGGTGTTCAATTTACCAACATGCAGAATAACCCCCACTGCCCGTCACCCATTCACTCCCACCACCCCTAGTTTGTTTCCCAGAGTTAGCAGTCTTTACGTTCTGTCTCCCTTTCTGATATTTCCCACACATTTCTTCTCCCTTCCCTTATATTCCCTTTCACTATTATTTATATTCCCCAAATGAATGAGAACATATAATGTTTGTCCTTCTCCGACTGACTTACTTCACTCAGCATAATACCCTCCAGTTCCACCCACATCAAAGCAAATGGTGGGTATTTGTCATTTCTAATGGCTGAGTAATATTCCATTGTATACATAAACCACATCTTCTTGGGATCCCTGGGTGGCGCAGCGGTTTGGCGCCTGCCTTTGGCCCAGGGCGCGATCCTGGAGACCCGGGATCGAATCCCATGTCGGGCTCCCTGTGCATGGAGCCTGCTTCTCCCTCTGCCTGTGTCTCTGCCTCTCTCTCTCTCTCTCTCTCTCTCTCTCTCTGTGTGACTATCATAAATAAATAAAATTAAAAAAAAAAAAAAAAAAAACACATCTTCTTTACCCATTCATCTTTCGTTGGACACCGAGGCTCCTTCCACAGTTTGGCTATCGTGGCCATTGCTGCTATAAACATCGGGGTGCCGGTGTCCCGGCGTTTCATTGCATGTATCTTTGGGGTAAATCCCCAACAGTGCAATTGCTGGGTCGTAGGGCAGGTCTATTTTTAACTCTTTAAGAAACCTCCACCCAGTTTTCAAGAGTGGCTGCACCAGTTCACATTCCCACCAACAGTGTAAGAGGGTTCCCTTTTCTCCGCATCCTCTCCAACATTTGTTGTTTCCTGTCTTGTTAATTTGCCCCATTCTCACTGGCGTGAGGTGGTATCTCATTGTGGTTTTGATTTGTATTTCCCTGATGGCCAGTGATGCAGAGCATTTTCTCATGTGCTTGTTGGCCATGTCTATGTCTTCCTCTGTGAGATTTCTCTTCATGTCTTTTGCCCATTTCATGATTGGAGTGTTTGTTTCTTTGGTGTTGAGTTTAATAAGTTCTTTAGAGATCTTGGAAACTAGCCCTTTATCTGATACGTCATTTGCAAATATCTTCTCCCATTCTGTAGGTTGTCTTTGAGTTTTGTTGACTGTATCCTTTGCTGTGCAAAAGCTTCTTATCTTGATGAAGTCCCAATAGTTCATTTTTGCTTTTGTTTCTTTTGCCTTCGTGGATGTATCTTGCAAGAAGTTACTGTGGCCGAGTTCAAAAAGGGTGTTGCCTGTGTTCTCCTCTAGGATTTTGATGGAATCTTGTCTCACATTTAGATCTTTCATCCATTTTGAGTTTATCTTTGTGTATGGTGCAAGAGAGTGGTCTAGTTTCATTCTTCTGCATGTGGATGTCCAATTTTCCCAGCACCATTTATTGAAGAGACTGTCTTTCTTCCAATGGAGAGTCTTTCCTCCTTTATCGAATATTAGTTAACCATAAAGTTCAGGGTCCACTCTGGGTTCTCTATTCTGTTCCATTGATCTATGTGTCTGTCTTTGTGCCAGTACCACACTGTCTTGATGACCATAGCTTTGTAGTACAACCTGAAATCTGGCATTGTGATGCCCCCAGATATGGTTTTCTTTTTTTAAATTCCCCTGGCTATTCGGGGTCTTTTCTGATTCCACACAAATCTTAAAATAATTTGTTCTAACTCTCTGAAGAAAGTCCACGGTATTTTGATAGGGATTGCATTAAACGTGTACATTGCCCTGGGTAACATGACATTTTCACAATATTAATTCTGCCAATCCATGAGCATGGAATATTTTTCCATCTCTTTGTGTCTTTCTCAATTTCTTTCAGAAGTGTTCTATAGTTTTTAGGGTATAGATCCTTTACCTCTTTGGTTAGGTTTATTCCTAGGTATCTTATGCTTTTGGGTGCAATTGTAAATGGGATTGACTCCTTAATTTCTCTTTCTTCAGTCTCATTGTTAGTGTATAGAAATGCCATTGATTTCTGGGCATTTATTTTGTATCCTGCCACGCTACCAAATTGCTGTATGAGTTCTAGCAATCTTGGGGCGGAGACTTTTGGGTTTTCTATGTACAGTATCATGTCATCGGCGAAGAGGGAGAGTTTGACTTCTATTTGCCAATTTGAATGCCTTTTATGTCTTTTTGTTGTCTGATTACTGAGGCTAGGACTTCCAGTACTATGTTGAATAGCAGTGGTGAGAGTGGACATCCCTGTCTTGTTCCTGATCTTAGGGGAAAGGCTCCCAGTGCTTCCCCATTGAGAATGATATTTGCTGTGGGCTTTTCGTAGATGGCTTTTAAGATGTTGAGGAAAGTTCCCTCTATCCCTACACTCTGAAGAGTTTTGATCAGGAATGGATGCTGTATTTTGTCAAATGCTTTCTCTGCATCTAATGAGAGGATCATATGGTTCTTGGTTTTTCTCTTGCTGATATGATGAATCACATTGATTGTTATACGGGTGTTGAGCCAGCCTTGTGTCCCAGGGATAGATCCTACTTGGTCATGGTGAATAATTTTCTTAATGTACTGTTGGATCCTATTGGCCAGTATCTTGTTGAGAATTTTTGCATCCATGTTCATCAGGGATATTGGTCTGTAATTCTCCTTTTTGGTGGGGTCTTTGTCTGGTTTTGGAATTAAGGTGATGCTGGCCTCATAGAACGAATTTGGAAGTACTCCATCTCTTTCTATCTTTCCAAACAGCTTCAGGAGAATAGGTATGGTTTCTTCTTTAAACGTTTGATAGAATTCCCCTGGGAAGCCATCTGGCCCTGGACTCTTGTATCTTGGGAGGTTTTTGATGACTGCTTCAATTTCCTCCCTGGTTATTGGCCTGTTAAGGTTTTCTATTTCTTCCTGTTCCAGTTTTGGTAGTTTTTGGCCTTCCAGGAATGCGTCCATTTCTTCTAGATTGCCTAATTTATTGGCGTATAGCTGTTCATAATATGTTTTTAAAATCGTTTGTATTTCCTTGGTGTTGGTAGTGATCTCTCCTTTCTCATTCATGATTTTATTAATTTGAGTCTTCTCTCTCTTCTTTTTAATAAGGCTGGCTAATGGTTTATCTATCTTATTAATTCTTTCAAAGAACCAACTCCTGGTTCTGTTGATCTGTTCCACAGTTCTTCTGGTCTCGATTACGTTGAGTTCTGCTCGAATCTTTATTAACTCTCTTCTTCACCCGAGTGTAGGATCTATTTGCTGTTTTTTCTCTAGCTCCTTTATGTGTAAGGTTAGCTTTTGTATTTGAGTTCTTTCCAGTTTTTGAATGGATGCTTGTATTGCGATGTATTTCCCCCTTAGGACTGCTTTTGCTGCATCCCAAAGATTTTGAACAGTTGTATCTTCATTCTCATTAGTTTCCATGTATCTTTTTAATTCTTCCTTAATTTCCTGGTTGACCCTTTCATCTTTTAGCAGGATGGTCCTTAACCTCCACGTGTTTGAGGTCCTTCCAAAATTCTTGTTGTGATTTAGATCTGATTTCAAGGCATTATGGTCTGAGAATATGCAGGGGACGATCCCAATCTTTTGGTATCAGTTCAGACCCGATTTGTGACCCAGTATGTGGTCTATTCTGGAGAAAGTTCCATGTGCACTTGAGAAGAATGTGTATTCAGTTGAGTTTGGATGTAAAGTTCTGTAGATATCTGTGAAATCCATCTGGTCCAGTGTATCATTTAAAGCTCTCGTTTCTTTCGAGATGTTGTGCTTAGAAGACCTATCGAGGGTAGAAAGAGCTAGATTGAAGTCACCAAGTATAAGTGTATTATTATCTAAGTATTTCTTCACTTTGGTTATTAATTGATTTATATATTTGGCAGCTCCCACATTCGGGGCATATATATTGAGGATTGTTAAGTCCTCTTGTTGGATAGATCCTTTAAGTATGATATAGTGTCCCTCTTCATCTCTCACTACAATCTTCGGGGTAAATTTTAGTTTATCTGATATAAGGATGGCTACCCCTGCTTTCTTTTGAGGACCATTTGAATGGTAAATGGTTCTCCAACCTTTTATTTTCAGGCTGTAGGTGTCCTTCTGTCTAAAATGAGTCTCTTGTAGACAGCAAATAGATGGGTCCTGCTTTTTTATCCAGTCTGAAACCCTGCGCCTTTTGATGGGGTCATTAAGCCCGTTCACGTTCAGAGTTACTATTGACAGATATGTAGTGTCACCATGATATCTATTCAGTCCTTGTTTTTGTGGATTGTTCCACTGGACTTCTTCTTAAAGGGGAATTTTAAGAGTCCCCCTTAAAATTTCTTGCAGAGCTGGTTTGGAGGTCACACATTCTTTTAGTTCCTGCCTGTCTTGGAAGCTCTTTATCTCTCCTTCCATTTTGAATGAGAGCCTTGCTGGATAAAGTATTCTTGGTTACATGTTCTTCTCATTTAGGACCCTGAATATATCCTGCCAGCCCTTTCTGGCCTGCCAGGTCTCTGTGGAGAGGTCTGCTGTTACCCTAATACTCTTCCCCATAAAAGTCAGGGATTTCTTGTCTCTTGCTGCTTTAAGGATCTTCTCTTTATCTTTGGAATTTGCAAGCTTAACTATTAAATGTCGATGTGTTGAACGGTCTTTATTGATTTTAGGGGGGGATTTCTCTATTTCTTGGATCTGAATGCCTGTTTCCCTTCCCATATTAGGAAAGTTTTCAGCTAGGATTTGTTCAAATACATATTCTGGCCCTCTGGCCCTTTCGGTGCCCTCGGGAACCCCAATTAAACGTAGGTTTTTCTTTCTCAGGCTGTCGTTTATTTCCCTTAATCTATCTTCATAGTCTTTTCATTGTTTGTCTCTTTTTTCCTCAGTTTCCCTCTTTGCCATCAACTTGTCTTCTATGTCACTCACTCGTTCTTCCACCTCGTTAACCCTCGTCATTAGGACTTCTAGTTTGGATTGCATCTCATTCAATTGATTTTTAATTTCTGCCTGATTAGCTCTAAATTCTGCAGTCATGAAGTCTCTTGAGTCCTTTATGCTTTTTTCTAGAGCCACCAGTAGCTGTATAATAGTGCTTCTGAATTGGCTTTCTGACATTGAATTGTAATCCAGATTTTGTAACTCTGTGGGAGAGAGGACTGTTTCTGATTCTTTCTTTTGAGGTGAGGTTTTCCTTCTAGTCATTTTGCTCAGTGCAGAGTGGCCAAAAGCGAGTTGTATTGGGAAAAAGAGAAAAAGAGAGGAGAGAAAGAAGGAAAGAAAAGAGAAAGAGAGAAAAGAAAAAAGGAAGAAAAAAAAAAGAAGAGAAAGAAAAAGAAAGAAAGGGAAAAAAAGGTGGGGGAGGGAAACAAATAAAAAGGCAAAACAAAACGAAACAAAACAAAACAACAAAACAACAACAAAAAAACAAAACAAAACAAAAAGAACCACGGGGGAGTATCTTCTGATTCTGTGTACTTTAAGTCCCTTGACTTCCCCTGGAACTGGTCCGTCCAGCTGGTCTTCGGGTGGAGGGGCCTGTTGTGCTGATTTTCAGGTGTTAGCACTTGGGGGAGCTGCTCTGCCCCTGCCTGGTGCAGGGCTCAGTGGGGGTTGTTTACCCCGTGAGGCCGCAGGAGGAACAGCCCCAGTGGCGGGGCCAGCTCTGCAGCCCTGGATTCAGCCCCCGCAGTAGCTCCGTTGCTCTCCGTCTGCAGGGCCTGGAGGCTCGGGCCGGGGCGCTGATCTGCTCAGCTGGGGCAGGAGCGTCCTCGCTGTCCTGGGCCCTCCCGGCCTCTGCCTGTCCCGGGGGGAGGCCGATCCTGGGCTGTGTCCCGGCGCCCTGTGCTCCCGGGGCCTGCGCTGTTGGATTCGCGCTCCCGCCCCGCAGCCCCCTCCGCGGAGCCGCCCCCGAGCCCCCCGAGCTGCTCCGGGTCCCCCGTGCGCGCTGCAGCCCTTAGGGAGCTCGGCGCACTGTCCCGGGGCGCAGGTGTCTGTTAGTGTCCCCGGGAGCCCGAGGGCATCCCCGCCCTCCTGGGTCCTGCTCCACCTCCCCGCGAGCCCCTATCCCCCGGGAAGGTCGGTGCAGCTCCTGCTCCTCCGGGACGGGGCTCTCCTGTCCTGGGGACACTCGCCCCGGCCTCAGCCTGGCTCCTCGCGGGCCCCTCCCCCTCGGAGGCCTTTTATTTCTTTATGTCTTTTTCCCCGTCTTCCTACCTGGATAGAAGCGCGAACTCTTCTCACTGTAGCGTTCCAGCTGGTCTCTCTTTAACTCTCAGGCCGAATTCATAGATTTTCAGGATAATCTGAAGGTTATCTAGGTTATCTAGGTAATTTGGTGGGGACAGGTGATTTGGAGACCCTGCTCTTCCGTCATCTTGCCCCGCCCCCTCCGGATTTTTTTTTTTTTTTTTTTTTTAAGTCAAACTCACAGCAACAATGGGAAAGGAGTTGCTAAGAGTTGGGAAGTGGAAATAGAGATTGGTTCTTACCAAACCCTATCCTCTTATCCTCTTGGATACAAACTTTCAGCTGTAGACAAATGAGTTCTAAGTATCTCATGTGAAACAAGGTGGCTGTAGTTGATAACACCACACCGTATCATTGAAATGTGCTAAGAGTAGAATTTAAATGTTCTTACACACACACACAAAGGTAAATATGTGCAGCGATGGATGTGTTAACTGATTGGAAGGAATCCTTTCACAATGCATACATTACATCGATATGAGGTACACTTGAAAAATCTTAGAATTTTTTTGTCAATTATCTTTCCATAAAGGTGAAATTAAAATAAATAAGTAAAAAGCTTTGTACCCTTAGAGAAAATGCTCATTTATGGAATATCTTCTAATTAGTTCCCACAAAATAATCCTCAGTATATTCCCTAAATTGGAAGTAGTACAGGTTATATGACCTCAATATAAAAATCAAAAATCTTAGAAATTTGTCATATTTTTTAAAGAGAAACAAAATATACCTGGAAACCAAAACATACCTTACCAAAACCATTATTAAATAGATATCACTATGGCGATTATTTTGCAGAAAAGACCAACAATGACAACATACTTATTAAAATTTGTTAGATGTTATCAAACTTACGTGTAAAGGGGGCAGCCTGGATGGCTCAGCGGTTTAGCACCACCTTCAGCCCAGGGCGTGATCCCGGAGTCCCAGGATCGAGTCACAGGATCGAGTCCCACATCAGGCTCCCTGCATGGAGCCTGCTTCTCCCTCTGCCTGTGTCTCTGCCTCTCTCTTTCTGTGTGTGTCTCTCATGACTAAATAAATAGAATCTTTAAAAAAAATTTACGTGTAAAGGAAAATTCATACCTTTTTATTTTTAAGATTTATTTATTTATTTTAGAGAGGGAGAGAACAAGCATGAGGGGCAGAGGGAGAGGGAGAGACAATCTCAAAAAGACTCTCTGCTGAGCATGGAACCCAATGCAGGGACCCAACCCTGAGATCAAGACCTGAGCCAAAACCAAGAGTTGTTCGCTTAACCAACTGCGCCACCCAGGTGCCCCACCCCCAAATTCATAGTTTTAAATGCTTTTATAGCTAAACAAGAAAGAATGAAAATAAGTGAAAATTTCAACCCAAGAAGTAAAAAGGAAAAAAAATTAAAAGATAAGAAATGCAGGAGGGAAATTTACAAGGATTAAAAACTAAATTAATGAATTAGAAAGCAAAATAAAATTAACTAATCCAAGAATTCACTGAAAAAACTAAGAAAACAGATAGGGATCCCTCAGTGGCTCAGTGGGTTTAGCGCCTGCCTTCGGCCCCAGGGCGTGATCCTGGGGTCCCGGGATCGAGTCCCACGTCAGGTTCCCTACATGGAGCCTGCTTCTCCCTCTGCCTGTGTCTCTGCCTCTCTCACTCTCTCTCTTTGTCTCTCATGAACAAATAAATACAATCTTTAAAAAAATAAAACATAAATATCTGGCTATCAAGAAACAACAGAGAATGACTCAGATAAAAGGAAAATTCTGAGAATCAGAGATTGTTTTTAGTTTAAAGACCTCTCTATCTGACTCAGTTCTTCACTCTCTCAATACAACAGGAGTATCAGCAGAATTGACAGAGGAACATCTGTGTGTGCTGGGATCTATCGAACTTAGGACAGCAAACAGTGCAAGCATTTCTCCAAGTTACACCTTTCTCCCCTGCTCATCACTGATCAGCACAGAAGTGCGGAGGGCTGGGGCTTTCTGCACGTTGGTCTCTGATCATTTTATGCAACTATTCCTTTCTTTTTTTTTCCCCTAAAATAATGGGTATTGATTAACAGAGGCCAAGTTGGCCAAAATTCAGTGTTCCTCGTTTCTCTTCTCTGGTCTCTGTTCAGCTATAATTAAGCAAAGCTCCCACAGCTACTGGGTCAGACTCAGAGAGCAAATGGTTTCCATGAGCAAAGGGCAAAATGAGGATACTCTAATGAGGTTGAGGATCTGCCTTCAGCTCAGGTCATGATCCCGGGGTTCTGGGATCGAGTCCCACGTCGGGCTTCCTGCATGGAGCCTGCTTCTCCCTCTGCCTGTGTCTCTGCCTCTCTCTGTGTGTGTCTCTCATGAATAAATAAGTAAAATCTTAAAAAAACTAAAATAAAATAGAATCACTGAGTCAAGTGGTTTTGCTATAAGCTTTAGTTCTCCACCTAGAAGACAGAAGTATGTCTAACATAAGATTACATCAGTATCTCTTACTAGCAGACAGAACGGCAACTAAGGGGAAAGACACACCTTACTGGGCTTTCAAAGGGAATTCCTTGCCAAGTAAATGAAAACAACGTGGTCAATTGACGTCCTCAGAGCGCTTTCAGAACTCAGCTCCATTTCCCGTCTTTGTTCAGCTGGCTGTGTGCTACAGTGGCTCCCAGCTTTCCCCAGAACAGGAGCAGGTTAGCTGGGTTGAAAGCACTTCATAATCACTAATGAACTCATCAACACAAGAAACTCTCCTGTGCCCCTTGCTTTGTAAGAATCAAGTAGAAGCAGGAAGCCAAGTAGGAGATGGGAAATCCATCTCCCACACAATTGTTCTACGTTTGATCTGGCTGCCCAGTTATCGTGCCCCATGAGTGATTTTATTTATTCTCGCTTGGTTTCCAAAGAGGATTTTAGGGTAAAACCCATGAGTAAGCTTCATGATAACAAAACCTCTTCTGAGCTGATTTTGGGTAAAGACCCAGAGCAACAGTATGGGGACTTTCAGATTCAAGTCAATAATATGTTCGAGCAAGAAAACAGCAGCGTAACGGACTACTTTTTAAAAGCACTTATGGAGCATCTCAGTGGCTCAGTGGTTGAGCCTTTGGTTCAGGTTGTGATCCCGGGGTCCTGGGATCGAGTCCCACATCCGGCTCCCCGCAGGGAGCCTGCTTCTCCCTCTGCCTGTGTCTTTCATAAATAAATTAAAAAATCTTTAAAAAAAAACTAAATAAAAAGCACTTACTCCAAATGATATGATCACCAAAATGTTATTAAATTTTATACGTATGAAACATCTTTCTCATTTGCATTATTCACCCCCCACACGTTTCTCTGTGGACACTACGTTGCATCAGGCCTTAATTAAATAATACCTGGACAGATGCCACAGTCCTCTCTAACTTCATGCTACTCTCTTACAATTCAACCAACACACTGCTGTCAGATTAACCAGCAAATGTATACCTTTGCACAAACCACTCCTTCAGGTCACAGCCCTTAAATGGCTCCCACTATAAAAAGACCCACCAACTCCTGAGCCTGGAAGTCAAGTTTCTTTTCTCATCTGTATCTGGCCCTCCTCAGCCCTACAGGTGCTTTATCTCAACTTAATCAGACTATTCATCACACCCCAAGCCACGTTGATGTCACCATACCCCCCTCTCTGGAATGCCCTCATCCCCTTCTTTGCAATCACAATCCTAACAGTCTTCTAGAGTCTTGACTCAGTATCGGTTCTGTGAACCCCTAGCCAAAGAGTTTCAGTAATGTCTGTGCTCCTCCACATGCTCATAGCACAAAACTCTGCCACTCCCCTGGCATTTACAGGCATGACCTGATAGGGTTATTCATCATCCTATGGCCCAGTGTGCTTTCTCTCCCAAACCAGAGTAAGCCACTGGAGGGGAGCAATTGCCACACATCTGTCTGTACAAAGAAGGCTCTGAAAATGTGCTTCCTGACCAGTATGGTAGTCTGAAAGGCTTGCTTCTTCAGTGAGTTCAGCTATAGGTTCATGCTGCACAAACAGGTTTAGCTGCATCCCAGAGGGACTCAGTGGGTACTGGAGAACACAAGATAAAAAGGAAGTATCTTCAAAGAAGTTCATTTTATTTAGGTAATTTATAGTGTTATCTTTTCAATGAAATCAAAATAACACGGAGTAGTTTATACTTTTTAGATGAATTTTAAAGACAATAAAATTAGAAAACAAAACAAGATGTCAAATAAGTTTCTAGTCTTCAGTGGTTCACTTCAGGCAATACTTCCAGGTCATTTCGTTCTTCCAGGGGTGAATTCCTGTTCCTACACCAGCTGAGGATGTTTGTGTGGAAATATTTGAGAAATACCCTGTAGATTATGAATGCACAATAAGGAAAGAGTACAATCATTTCCCTTTGTTCCCCCCATCATTTTTTCCATTTTAAGATGCAATCAATACACATTTAAAAGATATTTTATTTATTAGAGAGAGAGAAAGTGCACACAGGCAAGAGGAGCAGCAGAGGAAGAAGCAGGCTCCCAGCTGAGCCGGGAGCCCAGTGTAGGGCTCAAGGCATGATCTGAGCAGAAGGCACGTGCTTAACTGACTGAGCCCTTCCTCACGCACCCACACACATTTTTTTTTTCATTAAAATGGGTAAGAGAAATTAAATCTGTGGATTTTTTTCAACTTTTTGTTTTACTTACTTGGTTATGTCACCAGCTAGACCCCAAAACCTGACCTTCACTGCCCACCTGCTTATATTCACCCACCTTTGTCCCACATCTTTCCTTAAGCTCTTCTTTCCAGCTTTTCTCTGAACTCAGGCAGATGGAAAGAGAAACCACCCTTCCAGCCACAGCTACTGCCCTGACCCAACCTCCAGCCAGCCAAGACCACCCAGACCAGTATGAGCAGAACCCCTGACCTGCTCCTGGGCAGATGCACCAGGGAGTGACCAATAAGGACCTTTACTTCATTATAATTCTAAAATCTCCACCCAATGAGGAGAACAAGCCTCATTTACATAATGCACAATGGATGTAGAAGCATCTTTCCTTAAGGTGCATGCTCAACCTATGCCCACCTCTACATTTGATGGCAAGGCTTCCCTAACTAGTCACCCTAACCCTCAATAAAAGGGACTCATCCGCCCTTGTTCAGGGAGTTACAGCTTTGGAAGTTATTCTCGGTAATCTTATTTGCTGCAAATAAAGTTTTCTTTGTGGGACACTTCCACCTGTTGTGTATCTGTGACTCACCAAGGAGAGAACTCACATTGGTTCATTGGGTTACAGTTCTGATATATTCGTGACATCTAATATAAACATTAGAAATAAGTTTAGTATGACTACTCTGAAAAATGTTACTCTTAAAAAAAAATGTTACTCTTAGCTGAGGGTCACATTGAGCTGCAAGGTGCTGCAGGGGTGTCTTTAGAATCAGCACCATGGCAGAAGACATCAGGTCCAAAATCAAGAACTACCAGACTCCCCCTTTTGACAGCCACTTCCCCAACCAGAACCAGACTAGGAACTGCTGGCAGAACAACCTGGACTTCCACCGCTGTGAGAAGACAATGACTGCTAAAAGGGGTGATGTCTCCGTGTGCGAATGGTACCGGCGTGTGTACAAGTCCCTCTGCCCCATATCCTGGGTGTCAGCCTGGGATGACCGCCGGACAGAAGGCACATTTTCTGGGAAGATCTGAACTGGTTCCACCCACCTCTCCTCTGTCCTCCATCCTTCTCCCAGGGTGGTGAAGGGGGACCTGGGCACATGGTGATCCCCACCCTGGGATCCTGAATCATGGCTTAACTAATAATAAATACTCGTTGGAAAAGTGTAAGACTGTGTATGTGTAAAAGAACTGGGTGATCAGGCAAGAAGCTGGGATGGGAATTAATACCTTGAGCAATAAGAGGGACTTCAGGGGGATTGTTTTTTTCTTTTTTGCTTTGTTTTATATTACTAAACTGATCACCTTCTCTATACCAGACAGTATAGTGAGTGATTATAGCCTCAGGCCCTTGTATGTGCAAAAATTTATCTGTATGTTCCCCTTTATTATCTATATAATTTCAAAAAAAACTTTTCTTATGTAATTTTTGAACCACATGGAAATAGTATAATAAAAATTGGGGATCCTTGGGTGGCTCAGTGGTTTAGTGCCTGCCTTCAGCCCACAACATGAACCTAGAGTCCCAGTATCGAGTCCCACATCAGGCTCCCTGCATGGAGCCTGCTTCTCCCTCTGCCTGTGTCTCTGCCTCCCTCTGTCTGTCTCTCATGAATAAATAAATAAATAAAATCTTTAAAAATAATAAATGATAAAAATAAAATTGTGTACCCCCCCCAAAAAAAATGTTACTCTTAAATGTTAAAAGCCCTAAGTGGGAATATTTTTTCACAAAAGAGAGCAATTCTCAGTTAAGAACAGGTTATTGTGGGTTTCAAGCAATCCATGGAAAAATAAACACATTTTGGTTCGAAAATAAAAAAAAAAACTTTTTAAGCACTTAAAGATATTTATGTAACTTTTTAATTCTTAATTTACTGTTTGAAATCTGGAAGTAGTTTTGTGTTTTACTTTTGAAAGTAAAATTTGTTATTTAGCCTGAATAAAAATTTCATTGTACCTAAGTAGATGTAGATGTGCCAGTTTTCCACCTAGGTTTTTACTACTCACACACAGACACACACACACACACACACACACACACATTGTCACATACTATCCTATCCATTAACACATATACATATATACCTTCAATTTAACTCAATTGATAGAACATGCAATGTGTTGAGAACAATATTGAGAAATATTGAGAACAATTAATCAACAGCAAGCAACTAAATGTTAAAAAGAATCCTCAGACTGACACACTCAGAATAGATAATCCATAATGTGCTTCGAATAAGGATATTGAGGCTCTGACATCTCTACTATAAAAACTAGAAGAAACATGTCCCTGGAAATTCCCCAAGCAACTTTTGCTCTAAGTCTTTTCAGCCACCGAAAGCTGTAAACAAACCATGAAGTTCAACTTGTTCTTTAAATTTGCTCATCTTAACTGGTAATATTTTTCACACCCTTCTGGAACTATCCATAATTTGATGCCTGGAAGCTGCTTCTGGCAATTACCAGTTCCTTGTCTAATAAGAAGTTCCCTTATGCTAACTACTCTCATGAATATGATCTTTTCCATCTTACACAAAAGGTTAGATTTGAATTGGATTTAGAAAACAGTCACTTCCAATTGTCCAGATGAGGAAAAGGGAGCCAAAATTACTTGTACAGTGTCCAAAGCCATGAGGGACTAGAAGAGCTCTCACACTTCCTTCTACTTGTCCATCTCTACTCAGAAGAATGGCTGTTCTAGCTTAAAACTTAAAACATCTGCTCAGGGTCTGATTGCTGCACTGGGTGGGAGAGGGGAAGAGGAGACGATCTTGATTTCTGGTGAGGATCTCTCAACAACACACAGCAACTGGTTAACTCAAATCCCTTGCTTTGGTGGTCTGACTTGAATGGAAACACCATCCCATACTTAAAACCAGCTCTCACAAGGCATTGTTCCTTCAGAAAGCAACACGAGATTCAGTCTAATCTTGAGTCTTCTGACGCTTTGATGAAAAAGATGAGATTGGGTTTTCTTCTAAGTCCATTTGGGAAAACCGGTGTCCTATAAAGACCAAATGGGCCTCCCATCCAGAAGAAGGATTGCAGCTCACACCTTGGCCACCCCAGGTCAACTGAAACTTTAGACCAACAGTCCCCTTGTAGGAAAGCTAGGTTTTGCTCTTAACTCTTCCCTGAGTTCATGAATTCTTCAGCTGATGATAGCATCATGTCTGTGAAGTGTTGACCTCACAAAGCAGAGAAACCAGACAACAGAAAGCTAAACTACCCACCGAGAATGACCAACATAAGCAGGTTCCCATTTGTCACTTTCAGGGAAATCAGAGATGGAGCAGAAGAGAAAGTCAGAGATCTGGAATATGAAAAGAACTTGGGTTAACATAAAATGCAAACAGAAACCAGCCTTGAAAATTCCCCCAAGCAGACAAAACCAGTTGAGTCATACAAACAAAGCTTAATTTAGCTTATTTTGCAAGGCTCACTTGACCTGGGTCATTTCTTGCTTTGCCTCTGAAAATCCTAAGCAAAACTCAAACCGTTTCCCGAGGTTGATGTGAGGTGATCAGTGCTAATTTCCTATCATTTAAGAAAATTCTAATATTCTAATCAATCCCTGCTTTCTCACTATATAAGCTGCTTTATCACAATATCTGCTGAGCCTCATTCCATATTTTAATCTGAATGCTTCTTGTTTACAAACTGTCTTTTTTGGTGTATGCACAGTAATCTCTTACTCATGTCTACTCTGGTGATTCAGTGGCTTTACTTCTGTTATTTCTGAACTTTTGCCATTCCATGGCATGAGAAGTGAGATCCAAAAAAGACCCCCAATGAGTCTGAGGACAGCAAGCAAATGGGTGCTGGTATCCAGAGAGCCCACAAGCTCACTGCTTTCTCATCAACCCTGAAATTTGAAGGTCTCTCTTGGACCTAAGCTCCTCTGTCTTTGCATTCTGAGCCTCCCACTGTTCTGCGCATGCTTGCTTTCTGATTTTATTTGTTAAAGCTTCTTGGGAAGTCATTCTATTCTGTTCAAAAGTAGGGGAAACGTGATTGCCTGTATTTTTTAATAGCTGTTGGAAAACAGGGATCCTCATAGTTAAAACTTCGTAGGTTATCTTTTTTTTTTTTTTTTTAAGTGTACTTGAGAGAGAGAGAGAGACAGCACAAG
The DNA here is from genome assembly GCF_053574225.1 of Canis aureus. Taxonomy (NCBI): domain Eukaryota; kingdom Metazoa; phylum Chordata; class Mammalia; order Carnivora; family Canidae; genus Canis; species Canis aureus. The sequence continues at coordinate 9,421,269 of NC_135647.1, forward strand.
CAGGGTGGGGGTTAGCAGAGGGAGATGGGAGATGGAGAAGCAGGTTCCTGCTGAGCAGGGAGACTGAACAGGTGGGGCTCAATCCCAGGACCCTGAGATCATGACCTGAGCTAAAGGCAAATGCTTCACCCACTGAACCACCCATGTACCCCCATTAGGGTATCTAAAGACAGAGATGGGTTCCAGTTGTCCTATGGACCGCTTTTTGGGAAATGAGTGAACTTTTGAAATTGTAGTGGCTATTTTGGGAAATCGAACTCAGATAAATCCACCATAAGGGACATCCTTAAAAGAAAGGATTCCAAACCTCTCAGGGACAATGAAATACATTCTTTGATTGGTGTAGAGAAGTTTCTAAAAGATAAAGTGACTCCAAAAATAGCTCTAAAGCCTTACAGCATGAAAAAATAAATAAATAAAATAAAACTTTATAGCATACAAATAAAAATATTTAATTAAAAAAAAAAACCTTTGGTCATCTGAGCAAGTAACCTTAACTTAGTTCATCTGTTAAAACATAATTTGGATACAACTGTTCTTTTGAGTTTTATCCCTGAGTCATGGCTAAAACTTTTTAAACAAAAACTATGAGATCTCTGTTTGTATCTTTCTGTATGTTTATGTATGTGTATGTATGTGTGTTATAGATATGATATTTTTCTACCTCCAGATGATTTTGCCAAAGTGTATTTGTACAGAGCTCTACTTAGCATTTTAAAGAAAATTAGGTGTTACTATGAATCAAATATATTCTTAGAAATACAGAAACTAGCCTAAACGATTTTCAAGTTCACATGATCTGAGATAATCTTTGATAAATAAAAGCTAGTTTAAGTTTGTTGGTTTCATAAAGCGGGTGTGTCTTCAAAATTTGTCAACATGAAAAATATCATAAGATAATGGTTAGCTGTTTAATGTCTAATCCAAACCTAATTGTAAAAGCAAGTTATTAAATAAATGTAAATAGGAAAATTTTCTAAGTTGGACTAAATAATAGATATTTATTGAATATGTAAGTCATTTAAAAATAAGATAAGCATTAAATGACAAATATGTATATTTTACTTTGGGCTTTTAATTTTTCATAGAGAGACAAGAGATATTTAGGTTTATTAGTAAACATGTGTTATGCTAATTGAAAAAAAATTTTTAAGATTATTTATCTGAGGGAGACAGGGAAGGGGCAGAGGGAGAAGGAGAAAGCCTCAGACTCCCCACTGAGTACAGAGCCTGAAGTGGGGCTGGATCCCAGGACCCTGAGATCCTGACCTGAGAGGAAATCAGGCATCAGACACTTACCTACTAAGCCACACGGGTGTCCTGAAATTTTTATTTTAAAGAAGAACACACTTCTAGAAATTATGAAATGTATTTACAAATTGCTACTCCAATACAGGATGCTTATATATGATAGCTCACAATTGCTTGCTTCTGAGGTTTCTCTGGAAAGATAGCTAAGATTACTAAAGATTACTAAGAGTTAAAATTTATAATCCATATGTAAAAATAAAATGCTAGAAATAATAAAAAATGAATGAAAACAATGTATGTGAAGAGTAGATTAGGAAAATAGTTTTGTTTTTTTTTTAAATGAGGAAAGGCCTGAAGGACATGAAGGAGTTTGGTTGGTTGGTTGGTTGGTTTTTGGTGAAGAAAAAGGAAAGCAATTTTGTCCTGAAGTAAAATAATTGTTCCAGAAAAAGAAGAGAAAAAGATACAAAAGTTGAATGGATATGGAAAGTGGTAGAAGGTTTGTGGGAGAGGAATCTTGAGAAAGGAATTTTATGTGTGGTTGAGTCTAAGACTGGAATGGATTTCTTTAAGCTACAAAAGAAAAAAAAAGGAGAGTTTTAATATCAAAAGTACACTGCTGTAATATTTGAATTTGGTTTTCTGTTAGATTATTGATCTGCTTTTAATAAGAAATTGTAAGCAAAGTTTTTTTCTTTATCTTTAATGTGATCTGCCTTGAAAACCGAGATTCTGTGTTTTGTCTTTGTCGGGTCTATCGTTACTTAAGAAAACTGAGTCTTCTCTATTAAAAGAGTTAAAATTTTTTTAAAAAATGAGTTAATATTTTTTACAGCTATGTAACTTTTTGTACATGTTAAATTTGATGGTAAATAAATAAATAAGAGGTGATGCTAAACTTTCTATAGGGGATATTTGTATGAAATTCCTAAAATCTCATAGGTCTTAGTGTAATGATATCAGTTATAATTTTAAAAAGTATGGCACAGAAATAACCACATTCCCTTGTCAATTGCATTATAATGAATTCTCATCAGATCTTTAACCATGGCCACTTTTAAGTCTTTGGCCATTTACAGACAGCTATTGCTTTCATCTTCATTCTTCTCTGAGAGCATTTACATTGAACTATGAACAGAAATACTCCATCTTCAAAGAGATTCATGGAAAAAACCCTGACAAGTACTCTCTAATGTAGGTTTCTGAGAACTTGAGGATCACGACACCAAACTGGGTAAGAATTTCTAAAACTCGGGGGATCCCTGGGTGGCTCAGTGGTTTGGCGCCTGCCTTTGGCCTAGGGCATGATCCTGGAGTCCCGGGATCGAGTCCCATTTCGGGCTGCCTGCATGGAGCCTGCTTCTCCCTCTGCCTGTGTCTCTGCCTCTCTCTGTGTGTGTATGTGTGTCTTTCATGAATGAATAAATAAAATCTTTTTTAACAAAAGAAAGAATTTCTAAAACTCTGATGGAAAACTGATTGATTCATAAAGCTGCTAACCTAAGAAGCAAAGCAGGAATCATTACGAGGGACTGAATGACCTGATGAAGATGGTTCTAACATTTTTTAAAAGATTTTATTTATTTATTCATGAGAGACAGAGAGAGTCAGAGACACAGGCAGAGGGAGAAGTAGGCTCCCTGTGGGGAGCCTGATGTGGGACTCGATCCCAGGATCACACCCTGAGCCAAAGGCAGACACTCAACCCCTGAGCCACCCAGGCACCCCAATGGTTATAACTTTTTAGGATTTCATTTAAAACACTGCTAGTTCTTTAGCATTTTGTTTTCAAGATTTAAAGGACCCCTTTCCTCTTTTAAGCTCTCTGTAATTTACAGCAATTTGGTAGAGTGTATCTTTGCAACAAAGCTTGAAACGTTTACGTCCTTCTCCCTACTTGATCCCTCCAGCATTCAGAAACTCTTATAAAATGTTCTTACTTTCATGACATTATATGTGCTTGCATAAGTTCAGTAAGAATCTGTTTTCCTTGAACAAGGCCTTGGCTCGGCTTCCTAGCCTCCAGAGACTTGAAAGTCCAGTCTGAGGATTCCTTATGAAAAGCTCCAGCAAAGCAGGTTTAAAAGAGCCTATGTGGTCAATCACTATGCTTACTGCGGTTATATAAATAATCAGGACAAGTTTATTGAAACTAGACTTAATTTTCCGACAGATAAGACTTACTGTGGTTATCTTTGATGAAAATTAAGATGATTTATAGAGAAAAGTTATCTGATATTTATGGATATCAGATTTGGAGTGGCTCATTGTCTTTGAGGTTTTATGTTCTACCTATAAACTGGGCTGAACTCTGAATTTTCCTAGTTTCTCCCAACATTTGGCTAGAGCTCTCCAAGAGCTAACATTTCCAGTTTTCTCCCACTCCTTTGTTTTGTAATTGCTATGGAATTAAAACTGCCCTTTCCAGAAACCATGGACACTAAAGCTGGGCTACTTGATAAAAACTTTAGAGACAGCTCATGGGTGGGGACAATCTTCATGCCTGTTGCAATGTGGCCACTCAGAAAAATCATCCAAAACATTCACATTGCACACCTGAAAATCAGACAGATCACCACTGTCTGCCCCTGCTCCATCTGAAGATGCTTACAATCCAACGTCCAGAAGTCCTCTCAATAGGTTGCCCTCTGAACTCAGGAACCAGTTTTATAATCTGCTTGAACTATTAACCTTGGTTTGCCTTTTATTACCATAGAAATGGCTCTCATTAAATTACCTGGTTGCTCACATCATATAGAAGCCTCATTTAGGTGGAAGCCCACCTGCAGTACCACCTCTTAAAACAAAACATCCTCATGTTCATCCTGTCCTAAGTAATCATGAGGACATGTGACTGCTAATACATCGCGTTGTGCCTATGGGAGTTAAGTTCAAAAATTATAACCCATTTGAATTATTTAATTGGCCAAAGCTTGGCTCCTACGAACCTCTGCTCAAGAAAACTTTTCAATCCTTGACTATTATTCTTTTTATAGTGATCATATCAACTTCTCCAGTCTGTTCTGTATTCTCTAGGGCTTTAAACATCCGTCAGCAGCCACTCACACACCAAATGGTATCCGTCAGGATCAGACAACTGGATGAAATCAACAATGACCACAGAAGTGATGAAGATGTTGACTACATCTTGGCCTGATGATGCAACTGCACAAAAACATCAAATGTGTGGATTCTTCAGCCTGACAACATCAACGGTTGTTAACAGAGTAACATCATACTGTTGGTAGTACTCTCAGCCTACTGAGAGAATGACCAAAATGGGGGGGGGGGGGAGGATTTAAAAAATAAAAATAAATAGAAACCAGTCTTGAAAAATTCCCTGAATTGCAGTTTAAAACCAGTTGAGTCATACAAACAAAGCTTAATTTAGCTTATTTTGCAAGACTAACTTGACCTGGGTCATTTCTTGCTTATATGTCTGAAAATCATATGCAACACTTGAAACTACCTCCTAAGGTTGATATGAGGTGACCACTGACAAATACATTATCATTTAAGGGAATTTTAATATTCTAACCAATCTCTGTGAAGGATAGACACTGTTTTCTCACCATCTAAGCTGGTTTATAAAAACTAACATGGAGATTCATTCCATATTTTGGCTCAGTGAGTGCTCCTTGTTCACAAATTGTCTTTTTGGTGTGTGCTCAATAAACTTTTACTAATCATTACTTGGGTGATTCATTGGTCTTCTGCTATTTCCGAACTTTGACAACTCAACGCGGCTTGTAGATACACAGGACCACAAGGAAGGCACGAGAAAGAATTGAATTCTGCTTGGAATCAGCGAGCTTGGAAAAGAACTCTGAGCCCCAAATGACAGCACCTAGTCAATACGTTGATCTTGAGGGTCAGCATCTGCCTGAGGCTCCGGTCCTGATCTCAGGGTCCTGGGATCAAACCCCGCTTTGGGCTCCCTGCTCAGTGGGGGGGTCTGCTTCTCCCTCTCCCCCTGCCTGCCACTCCCCGATTGTGCACACACACTCTCTGTTAAATAAATAAATCTTTAAAAATAAAAATACCTTGATCTTAAGCCAGAGAGATGCCGAGCAGAGAGCTCAGCTACATCATGCCAAATTTCTGATGTACAGACACTGAGGTTAATAAATGCATTGTTTCAAGACACTGAAAAAAAAATTAAAATAATGCTAAGAGGTCCTGTGCTGGCTCGTGAAAGATGTTTCTAGCTTTGCCACTAACCCATCGTGTGACCTTGTGCCATGTTATCTAGCCCCTGAATCTCACCTCTCCTCTGTCATTGGGGGTAGGGGGACATAATACTACTACTTGCTGGAGTATTATGAAGAGCAAAAGAGACTGTGTTTAAAGTACTTTGCATACATGACATTGTGTAAATGCAAGTTTTTACAGCAAACTCCCCCCACCACCAAAATCACTGTGTTGATATGAATTTTGCCTTTTCTCTCCACATAGCTCCCATTTTCATGGAGCATACAATTAGATAAATATTTGTCTGCAAAATATTTTTTTATGGAAAAACAACAAAAAGGAATTTTTTTAAACCTAGAAAGATATTATCTGGAGAGGTCATTCCTCCCTCGATCCACATTCACAGGCTTGAAATGTATTAGCCCCATCTTCTCCTTTGGGAACAGTGTCTGGCTGAAAACTTGCCACCCACACAGCCACAGCACACACAGCGCAATGGTTCCCTTCCTCACACCTCCTAAAAGGCAATGTCCTTCTGACACTTGTGATCTCATCTGGCCTGAGCCGGGATAATGAAATGACATTGTGGATAAGCAGTTGGACCTAGACCACACCACCAATCAAGAGCAAAGTGACACCTGGAACTGCAGTCATCTTACAGCTAGCTGGGTGTAGGTCCCCTGATCCTACACCATCTGGACTCATGGGGGGAGGGGGGGTGGCAGGGAGAACAGAGGACACTGCCTGCTTGTTCTGTGCCAATGGTGACATCAGATTTGCCAACCCTCTCTCGACATTCTGTTCACGTGCCCTCGCAGTGCCAAAGTCCCAGGGCCAGGCTTGAATTCGGGACACATCACGGAGGGCAGTGTGTGGATTTCTGGACTTGTTTGCTTTTGGTTAAACAAACAAGCTTGGCTTCAAAAATTAAGTCCAGACTGATCAATAATCAGAAGTCTTACAACTCGAGAAAAATTTCACGTTCATTTTATTTGGAGGCATTCAATAGCATTAATGTTAACCACCCACCCATTCCTCCAAAAAGAAGATATGTTCCTTCGATCACACTAGATCATTAAGGAACTACAAATGGTGAACATCAGACTTCATTCTCATCTAAAGTCTGAATTCAGTTTCAACATATAAAAAAAAGGGGGGGAAACTGATAAAATTGTATTGATAAAATTGAAAAACATAGAGGCAGAACATGGAATTCAAAGCACAACTTCTTTAAACACGTTAGGAATTCATTCAATAAATTCATTATTTAGTGCCCCATTTCTTGCTTTTGAAACTGCCAATCGAAGGACTGATTTAAAGATTGGCCACATATACACAAGCTGGTTGTGTTAAAAGGAAAAGATTTGGATTTAACAATTGCTCTGAGGGTTGACTGTAAACATTAAAGGAACCTGTGAGAATATACTTTATATTGTGGAGAAGAGACAAATGTGTTGGCATCTGAAATAAGGACATGGACCCACCTGTAATTCTAGTTCCATTGTTTGGAAGACACACACCACGGAGTGATTTCTTCTCCTCCTCCACAACCAGGGAGTGACTGGGATTGACCTCAGGGGAGGCCATCTGCCCCAGTCACATCAAAACACAGACTCTAAATGATCATTTGAAATAACAAATTATTCTTACATATGCCTCCACCGATGCAGATCATTGAGAGGGGAGTTCATGCTCTTGGAACTCACAGATACAGGACTGAGGCAGGATCAGAATTCCTAACTAATGAAAGCGTGAAAGTATTCTGAAGGAGTCTCATATTCTTTTTTCTGGCTGCCACTCATCAGTCGTGTCACCCTTGGCAAGACAGGAACATAAAACCACTGCTTTCTCTATGAAATAAACATAATATCTACTCCATTTATCTCATATGATTGTTCTCAAAAGTTCTTTAAAAAACATATGTAAAAATATATGTCAAACATTGTAACTGCTATTGAATTATTTGATGAAGTTCATTTCTTTCTCATAACATGGAGCGGGATACTCTCTTTAGGGTCAAAACATACATTATCTAACAAATGAAAATAATTGAATTTCAGAGAAACCTGATTATAATTCTTCAGATTCACTAGGCTCATGATTTACATGGCACGGAGTTTGCCAGTTGGGCACTGATTAAAATCACTGCTGTATAAAATGGTTCACTCAATAATTCTTCGGGGATGCAAACTCAAGCTTAGCAAACAATGACACTTAAAAAATGAAATAATGTTGACATTCTAGGAAATGATTAAGCAAATTAAGAAGCCATACCCAAAAAATCTTTTAATATGATCTTATTGATTTCCTCAAAACTGAGTGATGAGACTACGGAATTTGAATCGGAAGGTCAATCCTAAGTCTTTGTCATCAGTATCCTACTGCAGCCAGATAATGGTCAATGAAGAGGAACCAACACAAGAAGATAGGAATGTGAGCTTTCAGTTTTGCAGAAACACAAGTTCTAGTTGGTAACCAACTTACAAGGCATTCAACCTTTGGTGAGTCCTGCCTTGAATACTAATCAAATGGAAATGACCTTAACGCTCATGTAATTCCCTTAACTTTCTTAACCAGGAAATTAACATTCCTCCAACAGACTTGTGGAAGGTTAGAACTGGCCATAGACAGCACGTAGTCCAACCCTCATTTTAGAGAACTAATGGCTTTGATGCCTGGCAGCAGCATTTTTTATTAGAATGATCAAAGACCTCAGTTATTGGTTACTTCTCTGGATAAGGACCAATGCCTGTGCGCTGACCGTGTGGAATATCGTACACACAACACAAATGCCTGCAACAAGTGAAGGCATTATACTTCCTCTCATTTTTTTTTAAGAAACAAGATAGCAAGAGTTATTTGCATAAATTGGTATCACAGATTTGGGTGCTTTCTGTAAATTCTGAACCTAGGAATTACTAGTGTTTGGGTGGTTCCTGGAGGATAAAATTGAACGTGTCTAGAAACATGTAGCACAACAAAGGTTTGCCACACTTGCTTTCCTCCTCTGCATTTATTGGGGCTACAGAGACTAAAACAGCTATTTCCCTCTCAAATAATCAGAAAAAAAAATACAATACAACAGCAATTTCTTAAATACATAACAAAACTTTCTGGATCTTGAATCAACATGAGATGTAACAGCCTACAGATATCATTTGACAGCTTTATAAAATGTCATTCATCTAAGGCATTAAGAAATTGTCTTCAGAGTGACACATATATACACGGTTCTATATACATAAAGGCATCCATTCATGAACAGAAAGTCAAGCACTGTGTAGAGAAGGGTTAAATAACACATATTTAGATTCTGAATAGTTTTTAGGAGACAATTTGGGGTTCCAAGAAACAGTGATTTACATTCACATAAACATGTAGATTTTCAAATCTAGATAGGTAAAGTTTTCATGATGAAGGATATATGAAAATCCACACTGTGAATTCTTTGTTTTTCAAAGGCTTCTTTATCAAAATAGAGATTTCAAGTCCAGAGCAAACACCCATTGCGTGAACAAACAGAATGCACACGATTCTATGATCTGCTTCCACAGGCCTTTCCCCTTTGCCTCCCTACCCCATAACAAGAAAAAAAATTCCCAGGAGGGTCAGCAGCTAGCTGTTGTGCCCTTATATCTTCTAGTGTTTCTGGATGAGGGGTGGGAAACGGGGGTGGGGTGGGGTATTACATCCAGATTACAATCTAGTGAAGGAGTTTCGATTTCTATTTCAAATAGACTATATGCTCCAAGAACAAAGATTTTTGCCATGACATCCAAACATCATCATGTAGAACCATATTACTTCCTAGGACAGAAAAAGGATCACTAGGAGAAGATAAGGCTGACATACAGAGGAAGGAGACAGGTTGAACTCTCTCCCTGGCCAATTATCTCAAAGGAAAACATCAATCTCTATTACCCAAGTTGTCGGCTATCTCCTTTGTAAACAAAGTTTCTACCTCAGCTTACATCTTGTCCTTTGATGGACCAGAGACATATAGGTTAGACCCACTAACCTGTTCCTGTTGATGCTGACAATCTTACACAGGCCAATTCATGTGCTACAGAAGGAAGAAGTTACGATTTTCCAGGCACTTTTCAACATTTAAAAACTTAAATCCAGTTGTTTAAAGTCTGCTTCACAATCAACACCCTATTCCTTATCCTCTACAAATAAGTAACTGATTCTGTTACAGTACCTTTATGAGAAGACAAGTTCCTTCAGTTTTGCCAAGGAAACAGTATGGATGTCTTTCTCTACCTTTAACTCTAAATTTAGGACCTCCGCCTCTGATAACACAGGATGTTAGGTTATTCGAAATCAGCCCCTGTTCAAAGATTCTTTGCAGAATCAAGGTCAGAGAGTTCACTCTTGCCAGAGTACATTGCCACAACAGACATTCTTGATAGAAAAATTCAATTTCAGCTGAATCCCTGCGATCCCCTGAGCAGTTATAAATGCCCTTTGCTATACTGAGGCAGTGTTAAGACAAAGCAACTTATTCAAACTTATGTACAACTTCTATTTATACTAATATGAAATACATCGATAGAAGAGGGTATTCTTGTTCTGAAGTGTTTAGAGTTTCAAAGGAAAATAAAGACACTTAAGATTGAGAAATTTCCAAAACATGATTAAAAATGTTTTTGGTTGGTTGCCATTCAAAAGTTTTCCCAGAGTTCTCATCTAAGTTCTATACAAATGGTAAATAAAAATGTACACGACCAAGAGATGTACTATACATATATCAGATATCATTATGTACGTGTGAACCAAAGTTCCTTAAGTATACACATCCCCACTTAGGATACATTCCGTTACATCGGCAAAGCATCATTCTTTAATAATAGATCCAGGATAGCAGCAATTTCATAACCTAGTTACCCAGTTACCTCGGGAAAAGACGATGGGTTCGGACAGTCCCTGATGCAGTGTTGCTAGTTTCAAGGAGAGCGCTCTATGAGCATTCTACGTGGTCTCCTGAAGCACCAGGCTACGTTGCTAATGGCAATTATGTAATCCTGTCATTGGAGAAAAAGTTACTGTCTTTTCAAAACCCGTTTATTCAAAATCTGACCGATGGATATGGGAAACATAAGGTCGCAATAAGGCAATACCAACCCAAAGCATCTATGATAAAGCATTTACGTTTTATCTCTTACATTTTTTGTTGTGTTATCAGTGCTTTGTACACACAGGAAGTATTTGGATTGCCCTGACCAATGGTGAAAGAGCAATACAAACCTTTTCTGAAAGAGCAATACAAACCTTTGCTGAAAAGAGAGCTGCTCTGAGTTATGTCTCAAAATATGTAAATAACTTGATTATCAGTGTTTTTACAGACAGAGATGGCATGACATTGTATTAGGTATTGTTTTCAAAGAGTTATGTTTATGAGTGTAGACCTTTGGGTAAGTTATGAACTTGCAACCAAAATTCACATATATAATATGCAAACAACCCTTTAGGTTGATTTATAATAAACCATATTAGTCCCAGAAGGAAACACAGAATGGCTTTGAGGAAACATTTATTTTGTGTGTACCACTGGATATACTCAAGCATGCCCAATGGATGGAAATTCTAGGTAGGCAGCAAGTTACACAGATTCTTGGTGTACACATGGACTCTGATACTCACTCGTGGTGTGTACTTTTAGGTCCAATTCTCAATGTGCTGGGTGCATGAACACAGAGCTCAGGAAAGGGCTCTGGTACCTATGATGAAGGTTTTTAACCTCTGCCACTCGACCCGTATTTCACATAAAATAATCCTGTAGACCACAGCTACTGGCTGTGGGAGGAGAGTTTATCACGTTATCAAAGTTGCTCTTGCCTAAGGAGAGCCACTCAATCAGGCCACATTGTTTTACAGGCTGCAACCCTTTCACACTGGGAAGGGATAACTTCCTGTGCACAGCAGTTTCTCCTGCTTGAAGCTGAGATCATACATGGAGAAACCTATTGTGTTCCTGCCAAGTCACCGTAGGAATGCCGGGAACAGCACACCCAGTAGCCTGCAGAGGCAGCACCGACATATCCACTCCCTAAGATCCGCAGCCTGCTGTGTGGCAATTAGGACAATTTTCCCTTAAAGGGTATTATCCTTTCCCTCCTACAGGGGTGGGGTGGGTTTCTCCCCTGTGATGGTCAAATCAACACAGACCAGACTCTGGCTGCTCAGTTACGATGCGTGTTGCCAATTATGACAATACATTAATTCTACTGAACGTTCACTCAGGCTCCCTGGATGCGGCTGGAAGTTGGAACAGTCTAGTGGGATCCTCCGGAGGATAAAATGACGATGGGTTAGTCCCTTCTCAGCAACCTCAAAGCTTCCCGACATGCTCCATGGACACAGCCTAGAAGGCAGAACTCAGTTGTCTTTACACAGGAACACACCCACCAGGCCATGGCCTTTTCTGATGCCAAAGGCAGGCAGGCAGGCAGGCAGGCAGGTGAGTTCAAAGTCTGGACACAGAGGCACTTTCAAAGTTTGGCAAGGAGGAGGCAAGTTCACTAAGTGGGGGCTTGATCACTGTGCTTCTCTTTATAACCCTAGATGTCTGTGGCACATGGACATGAGTGGAGTCCTTTAGGTTGTAGATGGATCATGCGTCTTCTTCTTGCCCCGACAGGACTTGCAGACACAACAGATTATACACGGGGAAGCCAGGAGCAGCAAGGGTGAAGTCACCAAGGCAATGATGCCCAATCCCACCAGAATCCCCACCACCTGGAAATTTAGAAGAAAAGCCTACTTGAGCAGTTAAATCTTCCTATATGGATACTATAGCACCTGCTGCAGATTGAATGTTTTATCCGCCCCCCACCCAACACACAAAGATTCATATATTGAAATCCTAATGTCCAGTACAATGGTACTTGGAAAGAAGGCCTGTGGGAGGTAATGAAGACATGAAGGTGCAGCCCTTATGATGGGATTAGTGCTCTCCCTTTTAAAAATAGACCTCAGAGAGCTTGCTTCCTGTCCCCGAGTCCAGTACCATGTGAGGACACAGTGAGAAGGCAGCCATCTACAGACCAGGAAAACGGTCCTTGCCACAACCCAAACCACACTGACACCTTCTAGTCTCCAGAACCAGGGGAAATAGGTTTCTAATTTTCAAGCCACTCGGTTTATGGTAATTTATTCTAGTACCCTGAACGAAGACACCACCGCAGGCACATAAAACAGTTCCAATTATAGGAACTTTTGGCCAATGCCCAGCAATGATCTGAACTGGATTTAAACCCAGGAGACAGCGAGGACTAGATTGGAGGTGAGAGGAACAAACTGGACGCTAATTTGAGCTCTGGCACAAGCTCCGTGTAATCCCGAATTGTTGCTGTTGGCTCTCTCTCTACCCGGTCTCCTTGACAGTCTCGTAGGGATGCTAATAACGATTACTAGGCTATTAACACTGACGCCCTTAAAAGGAACGTAGTCTTTAATAAATATGAAACACTATTAAAAATAAACCAGGACTCCCTTTGAACCTGCCACAGAAACACACAATGGCATGTACAGAGGGATCTAAGCCCCAGCAGGGCTCATAGGATTTTAGAGCACTGCCTTTTATAGGAAATACGACTTATGGGGCTTTAGGAAAGTGATTCTACTGTGTTTTTCAAGAGGAAAGAATATCTGCCTTCATTCTGCAGGTCACTGTTAATTACTTGGCTGCTCTGGGGCCCTGCCCCTGCCCCATGATCCCCAGGGGTATCATGCTCATGAACTAACTTTCGGCAGTTGCTTCATTACTATTCCCTGGCCCTGCCCCCAGAACTCCCCAGAAGCTCCTAGGCTGGGATGTGTAAGTAGAGAACAGGGTGGGAAGAAGGAACAGGTGGGCCTTGTGAGCCATCCCAAGTCAGTGTATCTCACACTCCCTTCAAGGGCAGGGTACCTGTGTTCGGTTCCACATCACTGAGGCTCTCGAGTGGCCCAGCTTATTCCTACATGGCCCTTTGTCATAATGTCTGAGGAAAATGTCATTCTGAAAAACAAAGACAGAAGTTTCGGTGAGAACGCTGTTTTGAAGTGAGAAATAAATGCTAACCACATTGGATCACCTTGGTGGAAGCAGAAGCTCTTTCAGGGAATACGAATTTCAAGGCCACGATCTTAGAATGTACCTCAGTACGTTTACAAATCACTGAGTGAAAACAGATCATAACCATCAAGACTCCTGACTGAGTCTAGAAAGGATGAGTGTCCTGAGCACTCATCTTTGAAAGGCGGCTCTAGCCCAGGTGTGCCATGGAACAAAGACTAGGAGTGACACAGCCAGCAGGCTGCTGCAAGAAACACGTGAGAAAAAAAACACTAACAGCTGAGCTGGGAAACACAGACGTGGGGAGACATGGGGTCCTAAGAAGGTAACGAACGATGGGAGGAGGAGGAGAAGTAATCGCAGATGAGGGGAAAACCACTGGGCAGAGGCAGGAACCTGGTTGAGAGAAATGACAACTGAGAGATGAACTTTGCTGGGAAAATGATGGCCACACTTTCAATACGAACTTGAGACATCCAAGCAGTACTGATTACAAAAGGCAGCTGATTACACAGGTGAGAATTTGGGGGAAAAGACTTGGGAATCATGTATATAGGGTGGAGAAAAACCGCAGGAGATGACATCACCCAGGGAGAGAGAATAGACCGGCAAAGGGGACGGTGAACATAAAACACGTAAGAATGGGTGAAGGAGGAGGAGCCTGGGGAAGCTCAGTAGGGTAAAGCATCCAACTCCTGATTTCGACTCAGGTCATGATCTCAAGGGTCATGAGATAGAGTGCCACACTCTGCACAGAGCCTGCTTAAGATTCTCTCCCTCTCCCCCTGCCCTCCCCCCCTTTTGCTCTCTTACTCTAAAAAACAGTAAATAAAGAAAAAGGATGGGTCGAAGAGGCACCTGGGAAGGAAACTGAGAGGTGGCCAGCAAGGTAGAAGGGAAACCAGAAGAGATGTCATCACTGAAACAGAGCCGGTCAAGATGTCAAAGGCAGCAGAGAATCTAGGTAAGAGGAGGACAAATATCCATTGGATTTTACTCAAAGGATGTCACTCAAAGCCTTGGAGAAACACAATCAAGACGGTGATGATGTGGCAAGCTGAGTGTATTTAAAGACTGGAGGTAAGAAAGTGTCAACGAGAGGTGATGATGCTGTTTTGAGGCTTGGCTTCTAAGAGGAGAGAGAGAGAGAATGGGATAAGGGAGAAATGTAGGCTTGAGAATAGTGTGACTCATTTCTAAATGCGATACTACTGAATACACAGAGACGTTACTGCAACATGAAATCCTAGGAGAGAGGAGAGACAATTGAAGGGTACAAGTCTATGAGGTCCCCAAAGCAGAAGATTAAGAACATTTCATCCTCTGAAACACCAAGAATGAGGACCCAACTCGACACCTCAGCAAAACTAAAAAAATCACTTAGGTTTGGTCGCCTGTCTCAGGCTTGGCTCTTGGGCAAGCATCCTGCTCCCAGACGCATGCTCTGAAACTTTCCTATAAACAAAGATCAACACCGCCAGCTGACACAGAGCACTTGTCAAGAAAAAAACGTCATTACCAACAAGCCAGTACCCCTGGCTAAAACCAAGAAGATGAGATCTCAAAACACAATGACCAGAAAAAGATGCTTCAATATTAGAAGTCTGTGTATCCAGCCTTCTAACATCTGTACCATTTCAACTCGAGCCCCAGAACAGTCCAAGAAACAGAACAACGTGTTCTTTGCAACAGCATACCCCAAACATATTTCAGCCAAAGGATGGAGAGATTTGGGCACACATCTTTATTCCCTTACATCCTTGCCTCTTAAAAAGAACCTCATGGGCTCAGCCTCCTTGTGGGTATGAACCCAATTAATATTCTGGTTAAACCTGAAGGCAAACAGAAAAGAATCTTTTCCTTTGTAAAACATGAGGGGTATGCAATCAGTAAAACCACACCCAGGGTATCACACGTTTGGAATCATGATTGGTCTAATATCACACAGAATTGTAATTCAAGAGGTTATGAGAAATACAATTTAAAAAAAAAAATCAAAAACCTTTCTTTCGACCTGAGCTGCTGAGATTTTGAAATGTCTAAAATGTCAGTTTTCTTTCCCACAATTTATACCTCTGCTTGAAATACTGAGATCAGGCTGATTAAAATTCTTACTCACAGATGTCATCTGAAACAACTTACCTCATTTTCAGCTACAAATCACGCAGGTGGTGGCAGCACACGCCCCGTATTAACTGCACACAGACTCATGGAGTGTGTGATACTAAAACACCACAACTGCTTATCAAGTTGCAATGAACAAGGCGATTGAAATGACAAGTTGCGTGGGGTGCCGGGTGGCACAGTCGGTTGGGCATTTGACTCTTGATTTCAGCTCAGGTTGTGAGCTCAGTGCCATGAGATCTGAGCCCTGCACTGAGCTCTCAGCTCTGTGTGGAGTCTCCTTGAGATTCTCTCTCTCTCCTCTCTTACTTTCCCTACCTGTGCACAGGAGCACATATGTGCACGCACTCTCTCTCTCTCTAATAAATAAATCTTTTAAAAAGAAATGAGAGAAAATGAGAAAAGAATGTCCACCTCACCATGATGGAGGGCTTACCCTTGATGTGGACATATTTCAATAGTCCAGATTGCCACAACAGGGAGTTATCTATTCCTCTCTGTGACAGCACACGTGTGTTAGAATAAACACAAGCATTGGAGTTAAGACCTGCTGATCAGTCCTTCACACTATTTTTTACCTCTGAGGTCACCATGAGCCTTGGCACGAGACTGAATGAACTGCACCTGAACTGGGCAAGACGTGCTTCATGAATGGTGAGGGGAAAGGTTCACCGGGGCAGATCCCTCTGTCTGGGAAGGGAGCCACTGTCGTGCCAACAAATGAGGCGTGGTTATTTAAGACATCCTACTGATTTGAGTGGCTTTTTTCTTTAAGTTCAAAAACAAGAGGACAACCAAATTATGATAGGATAACGGCTCTCCTACAGATGCCTGTGGCCTAACCCCTAGAATTGGAGAACATGTTGCCTTCCATGGCAAAAGGGACTTTAGGAGTGTCACTAAAGAAAGACCTTGAGATGGGGGAGGAGGGCCTATATCACCCAGACCATAGCAATCTAATCACTGTATCACCCAGACATAGTCAACCTAATCACTGTATCATCCAGATTTGGCCAATCTAATCATAGGGTCCTTAAGCACTGAGAAGCTTTCCCAGCTGTGGTCAGAGGGAGCTGTGACAATGGAAGAATGGGTTGGAGAGATGTGATGTGCTGGCTCTGAAGATAGAGAAAGGGGCCCCAAGCCAACAAATGCAGGCAGCTTCTGGAAGCTGGAAAAAGCAAAGAATTGGATTCTCCCTTAGAATCCAGAAGAGAATGCAGCCCTGAGGACACCTTAATTTTAATCCAGTGACACTCACGTCAGATTTCCAGAGTACAGAACTAAAGACAATAAATTTGTGGTACTTTGACACAGCAGCAATATAAAATGAATACGCTGATAGTTCCTTATGTAATATAATAAAAGGAGACAGTGTCCCCAAAGCAGAAAATGTCCCTAAAACAAGAGCTTGCCTTTAAAGCTGTGCTGACACAGCTAAGGTACTCAAAGAGACATTTTATAGACATTGAAAGCAGGCTCAGAAAGTATCACTAAGAAAAATAAACTTCTTTTGCAGGACAAACATAGGCTCCTCACTATTTTAAAAGGAAAGCCTGTAGGATCCTGGTGGTGGCACAGATACAGTGTAGAGAAAGACCACATGAGAAGACACTTCTGGGTGGAACTTACATCCAGGTTCTGGAGACAGTACCAGCAAAACGTGTGCTTGCAGTTCTTGCACATCATCTGAGCACAGCCTTCGTTGCGTTCGATATAAACCCGACAAACTGGGCATTGCTTAATGGGCGCTTCTGCGTCTGTCCCAAAGAGGGCCCTAGAAACAGAAAGGATGAGAAATCATAGGGTGGGGATCCACTGCTGCCAGGGTTTTATTTAAAAGCTAGAACCACAAGAATGTACACACTAACCAGAGGTGGGGAAGAGTGGGTTGAGTGTAATTAATTAGTCACCAACTGAATTCCTAGGGCCCCTGATGGGTAGGTAGTGAACTCTTATCTGAGCTTAATTTACTTCCACAGAAGAGGGTGTGGGTAAAAAGAGGAGGGACACAGATTATTAGTCCTTCAGATAACTCACAACAAAAAAGAACTCTAATTTATTTCTCTTTGGCTTGGAGCGAATTATTTAATTGGATGTGCCATACCGGACTTAATTCATCGTTTTGCCAAATTATTATTTCATTCTCTGAGCATACGCTGTCTAAATCAAAAACACAAGAAGTCTGCTGCACAGTAGAAAAACTAGCTCAGGATCTGACATGGCATAGATAAATCTTTCCAGTGATCTGTTCAGATAAACAAATGGAAGTGGTCGAGGGAGGCAATAATCAATACTCAAAAAGAAATGCCCAGCATCATTAAAGAGATCTTCTCCGAAGGGCTCACAGCCTTAAGGGGCATAGACAATAATGAGAACGCGCTGAAGGAGAAAGGTTAGGGGAGCCAGAGCACAGCCTGCCCTTTAGCTACTGTTCATCAAAACCAGCACCCAGTGACATCAAGTCCATAAAGTGTGGTCAGATCCAAGATCAGATCTGGTATTCACAATAACATTACAGCAGTGAGACAGTTATTATTTTCCTTCTCTCCCCTCCACTTTCTTTTTTTTTCCCAAATAGAGAAACAGACTCATAGAGGCTGAGTGACACCCATGAGGTCCCAGAGATAGCAAGTGACAATGTCAGAACCCAAGTCCTCTCTCCTCTGGGATCTTTACATCGTCCTATGATACCTGCAGACCCTCCTGCCATGGCAGTGAAAGTGCAGAGGGTACTGGCTAAGAAGGGATGTGCCTGCCCTGTGCATTACATCTAGTTTTCTCTTGGTTTGCTTGATCTAAGATTCGAGCACAGTATCGTAGCCAGGTAGTGTTACTATTCCTGAAGAATGGTCCTACACACTCTGTGGCTGTGGGGTGAGTAAGCCAACTGGACTAGAACACTGGCATCTCTGTTCTTGCCAGTGCATAACAGCCAGAGCCTCAAGCAAAGCAAGGGATCAATCACAAAGGTCTCTGACACTGGGCCCTTCTACTGCTGGAAAAACCCTCTGAACTGAAAGGTACAGATTTAATTGCTTCTCATTGTAACTGAATCTGAACCTTGGCACCATCTTTGCAGAGCACAAAGTATTGAGAGATGTAGCCTTTTTCCTCTAGGACCTATGAATTTAGCACTGCACTGCCCTGAAGAGCTGCTGTTTCTATTGCAGTGCTCTGACATGACTGGCACACCTCACAAGCTTGCATGCAGCATAGTCAGGTAACAAAACTATTTCTTCATCACTCTGCAAGCAGGAAGAATGAGGTAAATCAATAGCAGGTGGTCATGACTCCTATGCCAATAACTGGACAAAGCCATGACTTCCTACTGAAAACCTGTGGACCATGCGCCTCTCCACCTGAAGAGAAATCCAAATCTATGCAAACAGTTATTTCATCATATCTGGGAGACTCTCCAGGGGTAAATAACTAAAATCCCCTTAGAAATGCTTTCCTCATTATTCTCTGTTCACAACTCACCAATTCTGAGACACTTCTCAGGGAAGTTCCACAGGGAAATAACCAATCTCTACATTCAATCACAAGATAACTCCTCCAAGCAACATATTTGGGGTTTCTGAGAAAATCAGTGAATAATCCCAAAGACCATTTCCTTTCTTACCCATGCTCTGTTGGCAGGACAACAGGCTGACTATCTCTACAGGAAACTTCTGCATGCCAAGCATCCTTGCAACATGAGCAGAACTTCAGGTGACAAGACGGACACTCCACCTGCACAGGCTGTCCGGGGTCACTTGATGCAACAGGGCACACCGTCTGACAGTCTGCGACAGGACACCATGTTCTGTAGGGGTCCAAGTGAACTTCTAAAGTATAAAAAAAGAAAATGTGATGGTCTATGTATCTTTCATACAGGCCTGAGGCTCTTTCCCCTTCATTTTTCTCTTTGACAGGTTGGTATTTATGGAAGATCAGTCCACCCAAGGGCAGTGATTTCTTTCTTTCCTTTTTTTCTTTCTTTCCTTTCTTCTTTCCTTTCTGTCCTTTCTTTTTCTTTTCTTTCTTTCTTTCTTTCTTTCTTTCTTTCTTTCTTTCTTTCTTTCTTTCTTTCTATTTTTTTTTTTTTTTTAGGGCAGTGACTTCTACTACTGCCTTCATATGGACCCAAACCTACAAGGTCACTGAGCCCTGCCACATTTCTCAAAATAGCTACTAATAAAATAGGCCACCACTGCCCTTATGAACAGATAGACAGTGTTCTCACTAACCAAAATTTGCAATTCTTTTGGAATACTTCTCACCTTTTAGCACTCCATGTATGCAAAATCTCAAGTCCCTGCTATAATTATTTTGGGCATTATCTTGGAGGAAATTTGGACCTGAAGGGTCTACCAAAGCCAAAGGAAAAAGAAAGTCACAATGGATTTTGTCCTTCCAGGCACCGAGAAATAAGTAGTGAGGTTTCTTCTATTTTTTAAGAGGGAACTGAAAGAACAAGGAAGAAATAAAACGGTTTAGGGACCAAGCAGTATCTGGCATGGCTGAGCCAAGAGATCAGATTGGCTGTCGATTTGATCTTCGGTTGTCCGACCATCGGCTAGTTAGAGACATTTATAAAAGGTTCACATGCTCTAAAAACAAAAGGTATGGACTTTCACACCCCATAAAGTGAGAGTCACTTATAGAATACACCAGCTACGTTCATGTGGCCTGGAGGAAAGAATATGGGGTTGGGGGTAACCCGACTATCATTCTATTCAAATGTTTACAAATCTTGTCCAGTTCCTCACTTTCTATTCAATAACAAATCTCATGTTCTTGTCTTATGATGTGACCTTTAAAGGAACATATCATGTGAAAATGGTATTATTTGAGGAGTAGACTAGCCCTTTTTTCTCTGAACCAAAGTGTTTTGCAAATTTTAAACTGATGAGATTCCAGTTTTAAATCTCCTAAGGCTTATGATTCTTGGAAATTTCCATGCAGGAGGCAAACAACCCCAAAGAGTGGCGCAAAAAGGAAATGAAGGCATTAAGTATGAGCTTAGTTTTAAAGGTAATAATTTTACAAATTCAGTACCAGGGGAAATAAATCCAAAATGTTCCAGCAAACACTGCCTCCATTAATCTCTCATCTAGAAAAGGCCAACAATCAGATCTATGATTATAGGTTTTCATTCAAAGAGAGCATCCTTATGTATATTTTCTTATCTAATAATTCTGGGAAATACAGGTTGATGGACCAAATAAAATCAGAAAAGGGAAGCCTATTATTCCCCAAGAGACCCCAAGAGACCCTTGAAAAAGAATCCCTAAAAGTTTGGGACAGGCTGGTTAGAAAGTCAAGGGGACAGTGACACACCATAGGCTCCAAGGTCCTGAACTTCTATTTCCACACCATTTATATATATTTTCTTTTTTTACAAATTCTTCTAACTGCTACAAACACTAAGTCCAAAGAAATGAAGGCTGGTATATAAATTAGAGCTAACAGGACAGCCCGGGTGGCTCAGCGGTTTAGCGCCGCCTTTGCCCAGGGCGGGATCCTGAAGACCTGGAATCGAGTCCCACATCTTGCTCACTGCGTGGAGCCTGCTTCTCCCTCTGCCTGTGTCTCTGCTTCTATTATTAATTTATAATAAATAAATCTTAAAAAAAATAAATTAGAGCTAAGGATTCCCACATCACATGTCTACTTAACCACCCCTTCTAAATCACAGTTTAAAAGACTGGCAATACAGAAGAGAAAGGAAAGGAAAGACACATATTATAGTTAAAATGCATAGCATCCCTGCAGATTACCTTAAAAAGATAAGACATACTTGTCTTAATTTTGGTGTCACAGAATCATCATCTTGTTTATTGCCGTGCTCTATTCACTTCATGGAGATGGCCTTTCTCTCTTTAGATTATAAGCAAGGGCTACTTATTTTGTTTAGATGCTCCATGACAGAGTGATGGGATGCTACCTGTTAATTTAAGGCCCAGTCATTGTTGGTTTTTCCAAAAGCTAGATATACTCCTCTGCCAACAACTGACTTACAATACATATACTACTCATACCATCTTGAATTGCCTTGCACTGGAATTTATTTTCCTTTCTCTTCCAGTACTCTCATCAACAGATGTACATAGCAAACTAAAATCATCCAATACCAGCCCTTGTATCAAAAGTATGTTATGATCTTTATTAGACTCTAAATCTCCACCCACCTCAATTAGGGCTCTCCATATTTGGAAAGACATCAACTTGGCAAAACATGGAACTTTACATGTAACACTTTCAAAATTAAACATCCTTTATGAAGCACCATTTAGAGGGCTGACAATGAAAAAATTTCTAACATTAAAATTAATAATTACCCTTGCTAGAACCCTACTTACTGTCTCCCTATACCTAGCATTCATTTCACCTTCCTGTTTCATGTCAGTCCTTGGATGAGTGATCTACATTGATTCTCATTCCTATCCCCTCATATCTTCCTTAAGTCTCTTAAATAAAGTTTTTATTCCCACTTCATTAATAGACTGTTCTCTGAAAATTAAAACTGCCATCCCTCTACTCATATCTAGCAAATGTTTCTCATTCCATCTTATATCTGATACTCTTATAAAGCTCTTCCATAAGATACTAGTCTCTCTATTTTCTTCCTACAACCTTCCATCTCCATTAGCATCAATATTGCTTCCTTTGGGCAGCCTTGGTGGCTCAGCAGTTTAGCGCCACCTTCAGCCCAGGGCCTAATCCTGGAGACCCGGGATCGAGTCCCACGTCAGGCTCCCTGCATGGAGCTTGCTTCTCCCTCTGCTGTGTGTCTCTGTGCCTCTCTCTCTCTCTCTCTCTCTCTCTCTCTCTCTCTGTGTCTCTCATGAATAAATAAATAAAATCTTAAAAAAAAAAAATACTGCTTCCTTTGGTCCCATCTATGGATGGTATCTAAGACTCAGTCCTAGATTTCTCCTGTATTTTACTTATTTACAGAACCCATGCTATGACTAAGTCTCAATCTTGCTTTAATTTGGACCATTCCAGACTTCTTCTTTAGACCTCTTAGGATGATATGCCTAAAAACTTAGGCCAATGTCTATTATTCATTGTTCATCCAACAAATGATCAATTTCAGGGACTTTTTAGAGACCCTGGGCTTACAGAGATGACAACAGAGGTTTGCTTCTCAGAAATCTCAGTGTGAAAAGGACAAGAGATGCTTACAATGAACAAAATGCAAAAAAACCCAACCAACAAACAAAAAAACAAACAATGTAATAACTGCTAGAACACCCTACAAGATGAAATAAATGAAATTAGGAATATCTGTGAGCAGCCCTTAGGGGTGAAGGTAAGGAATGTTTAATATCCCCAAAGTTTTTTTTTAATACAGAAATATTTTAATGCTTTTCTTATACAAGTATCCATAACGAAGTTTCCCCTTTTAATCAGCTCTAAAATCAGGAAGTAAAACTGGTCCTTCCTAATCAGGGTACCAAGCAGATGGCACATGCAGAGATAAAACACAAAGAGATTAAGTTAGAAAGAACCAAAGCACCACATAAACAGAGATTAAAAAACAAAAAACAATCCTTGGAATAGCAAGGGAAATTAGAGTCTCCTTCCAGATACTGGAATAAAGATTCTGTACTTAAGAAAACCCTGAGCAGGGAACGCCGGCAGTCACCTCCTACAGTGGGGTCTTGCGAGCAGATAACAACTACTGCATCTTGTCCCAACTCAGCATTCAGTGACATTACATGAACCAGCTGCTTGAGAAATCAGTCAGGGTGAAAGTAGTTATACCCCAGTAATTGGCAAACACTATAAATCAGAACCTTCCCATGCCCCCCTAAGTCTGTACGCATCACTGAACAGTGTCCAAATCGAGAGCAAATACTTAAATATATAAACCCTACTTCAACACAGTCAAGGTGGGGGGCACAGAGTGGGCAATTGAAGAACAGAACTTAGCACAAGAAGAAATGGAGACTACAATAGTGACCATTCTTTTATTTTTTTTAAGATTTTATTTATTTTATTCATTCTTTTAGCCGTATTTGCAGGCCAGTCTATTCTACTTTCTGAACATCCTGCATACAGACAGGTATTATACCTGAAGTAACCTCTCATGTCTCCCATGGGTACATATCTTGCTTTTTGTACATCTGTCTGGGATCTTCAAGTCCAATAAGAGCCACCCTAGAGGATAGGCAGGCTGTTTCTTCCACTTGGAACCATAGCATGTCACAAGTAAGTATTTCTGGAGCTCCCTATCAGACCTCTAAGCACTCCTTACAGCACCAATCAGATAGGATGCACTCAGTACATTCCTGTCCACCTGTCCAAAACAGAGAACAGGTATCTACTAATTTAAACCAATTACTTCTCTTAAACGGAGAATTCAGTCACCTTTTTATTTATTTTTACATTTTAATTTAAATTCCAGTTAGTTAACATACAGTATAATATTAGTTTAAGGTGTAGAATTCAGGGGATCCCTGGGTGGCTCAGTGGTTTCATGTCTGCCTTCAGCCCAGGGCGTGATCCTGGAGTCCCGGGATCGAGTCCCACACTGGGTTCCCTGCATGGAGACTTCTTCTCCCTCTGCCTGTGTTCTCTGCCTCTCTCTCTGTGTCTCTCATGAATAAATAAATAAATAAATCTTTAAAAAAAAAAGTGTAGAATTCAATGATTCATCACTTACATATGACACCCAGTGGTCATCCTAACAAGTGCCCTCCCTAATCCCCATCACCTATTAAACCCATCTCCTCATCTTCCTCCCCTCCAATAACCTCAGTTTGTTCCCTATAGTTAAAAGACTGTTTCCTGGTTTGCCTCCCCACCCCCATGTTCATCTGTTTAGTTTCTTAAATTTCACATAGTAGTAAAATCACATGTTATTTTTTTTTATGATTTATTTCATTTAGCATAATACTCTCTAGCTCCATCCATGTAGCTGCAAATGGCAAGACTTCATTCTTTTTTTGGCTGAGTAATATTCCATTGTGTGTGTGTGTGTGTGTGTGTGTGTGTGCGCGCATGCTATGTCCTCTTTATCCATTTGTCGGTGGACATTTGGGCTCTTTCCATAATTTGTCTATTGTTGATAATGCTGCTATAAACATCAGGGTCCACGTGTCCCTTTGAGTCAGTACTTTTGTATCCTTTGGGTATGTATACCTCATAGTGCAATTGCTGTATCATCAACCCCCCTTTTAAAGAATTTAAATCAAAAGAAAGCACCGCTAGCTCGAATCTAACATGATTAAAGCTTAGAGAAATGCCCATCAATACATGAAGCACAGTAGCAATACAGTATCATGTGTTTATGTAATGTTTGATTTTGGGCACAGGTATTCTTTACACAAGTACTTGAGCTTGTCCTACAGCTTTTAAATGTTGTTCTGGTTATGTAAAAGATACTTGCCAAAGGAGTCATGCCATTGTCTTCTAGATAAACTATTAAGAGGAGAGTAAAGAACTATTCTGGGGCAAAAAGACAAATCTAGCCAAATTCCTGACAGTCCTCTCAACTTTATATTTCTGTGTTAACATGAGGAGCTGAGTAAGTTAACAAGGAGTTAACAGAACATTCAAAAGAGCAGTGACTCAATGTCTCTTACTGGAGATGGAGGTAAGACTAAAGAGATTTATCCCTTGCCATCAAACAGCATGCACACGCCTTCTATAGAAATTCAGGAAGGACATTTTTGAATGAGGAGAAATGGTATACTGGTGCCTCTGGGCCAGAACGTACAAAGAACACTTGAATGATTTGTTTTTTTCCTCTGCCTTCTTTATTTTTGATTTATGGGAGACCTCTCCACTCAAATGCACACTTTCTGCTTCTTCAACTGGGTAACTATTAATTCAGTTAGAATTACTAGAGATAAGCCTCTGGGATGTTACATTTGTGTGAGAACCAGATGACACTAAGCAAACAAACATTAGTTCTGCTTCTGAGAGTTATTTATAGCTGTCCATTTTTTAAAAACACATTTAAGTCAATAGGTTAGAACCATGAATAAGCAGTCAATCTACACGTGGTTTTGATCTGAAAGATTTCCAACTGATATCCAAACAATGGGAACGAAGAGATTTATACAAGTAATGAGGCAGTGAAATTTTACAAGGAGCAAAGTGAGCAAAGGGAAGAGTCATAGGATATAATGTGGGCCTGATCACAGATGACAATGATAAGGCCTAAGCATGGGGAATGCTATGGGGGGGGGGGGGGGGGCGTAGTATTAACACAAACATGGTATGGAACACCTGGGGACTCAGTGGTTGAGTGTCTGCCTTTGGCTCAGGGTGTGATCCCAGAGTCCAGGGATCGAGTCCCGTGTGGGGCTCCCCACAGGGAACCTGCTTCTCCCTCTGCCTAGGTCTCTGCTTCTCTCTGTAAATCTCTCATGAATAAATAAATAAAATCTTTAAAAAAAAAACACAAACACAGTGTACACATAAGCTGTCTGTCCATTTTCTGTTCATTTTCTTCGCTACGCAGCCTGGCATTGAGATTTTGACTCTGATGGCCAGCTGGACTGCTCTTTCCACAATGGCTTTGTGGTTCTTAGAGGAGACATTTTGAGCAATCTCTGCACAGTAAGATTCGTTGCACATCAGGAGCACTCCAAGCTCCTTGGTGTTATGGACTAGAAACTTCTGGAAGCCACTGGGCAGCATGTGCTTTGTTTTCTTGTTGCTCCCATGACAATGTTGGGTATCAAGATCTGGCCATTGAATCTTCTGTGCACCCTATTGTCAATGACTCTGGGTTTCCACCAGTTATATTTAATTTTGACATACTGGTCTGACTGGCACCAGATGAACTTCTTGGTCCTCTTTTTAGTAATCCTGGGCTTCACCAGGTCTGAGGGTGGCCATGATGCCAAACAGGAGATGGCTGCTACCTCCATGGGCAGCACCGAGGGAGACAGGAGAGTGCCCTCTTGATCAGGGGAGAGCCATGATAGGATTATTGTTCTTAGAAGATTACTCTGGCTACTGTGGCTCCGGAGAATGGATGGTGGTAGAACGAAGTGGCAACAGAGAGATTAGGAGGCGATTGTAGTGTTTTAATCCAAAGTGATACACTGGATTATATGTTAGAAGTACTGACAATTTGGGAGCATACTTTGAAGGTGAAACTGTCAAGATTTCCTAGTAAAGATGCAGTCATCCCAAGTCAACCACCACTGACTTAGAAAGCCTCCTGGAATGTACTATTTGTTGAATAAATGAATGAAACAACATAAGAAATGGTATCTGTAATCAATTCCCTATGGTGATAAAAGGTAATGGTGGCATACATAGCAAGGTATTTCCCGAGAACAGAAACAACTCAGAGAGACTTTTGTATATGGCATCTTGGAGTCTCTTAAGAAGAGCATTCCCCAAAAGAACAGGGACCCACACATACAAGTCTGGCCAGATTACACTGAAGAGCACAACATCTGCCCTTCTGATTGCTCTTCAGCCCAGTTCCTAGAAGAGCAGCTACAAGTCAATGTCCATAGAAGCTAAAACAAGGCATTTTATTTTTTAAGAACTAGTAGAGTTTCAATATGCCATTAAGAGCACAATTTTGCTGTCTATCTGTCAGATAACAGAGTCAACCACGAATGGAATCTACAGGTCAGATTAGCAGAAAAGGAATAATGCTGAAGGGGCATCAGATATTGGTCCTAAACACATGCCAAAGAGGGATGAAGTGATGGACACCAGGTGGAAGCCAAATCACTGTCCATAAACAAGAGCTGCCTCTCCTCACTCTTACCTCCACCCCAATGAGCTGAGGTGACAGTGGGATGGTTGTAGGGGAACAGTATTAATGCAAAATTTTTAAAACACTTATTACAATTACCATGAATTCAATTCTAAGTCCTGGCTCTTGGCCTAGGAAACAAGAGTTATTAGGTATGTAGATAAAATACACAATCATTTTATCTTAAACCTAAGAAGTTTAAGATTTAGTTTCTTCCCGCTTCAAATTTCTATTCCAAAGCTGGAGGAAAATGATCTTGTGCATATTCAACTAATTTCTTCTGCATCAGCAGTGATGATGAAAGCTCTGAGATGGGGGTAAGTTAGGGAATCTAGAAAAAGAGAAGCCAGGAGGCCTATGTAAAGCATTCCCAGTGGTGCCTCCAGCACTTTAACATGAACATGATTTTGCAGTGATTAAATATAACATACTTGTATCAGAGACGGACAAATTCACAAACTCCAACCAGAACTTACTTATGAAAATTAAAACTGGTTAAAGCTTCACGACTATTTGATCTTAGGACTGCTTGTTCATATTAATTGTGCAAGGCAGGAAATGCTATTTCAAGCTATTTCTACTTCTGTATTCTAACAATTATTGAGAAATAGAAACACTAGGAGAAAATACAATCGCCATGAGACCTAAGGACCATGTCTGACCCCAGTGATCGTTTTCAGTTTTTCACAACTGAACTCAAGACTCCTGGATTCCCCTACCTGAAACTCCCAGCATTAGATATGTAGAGTTTGCTTTTTATTCTGCTGTAAATTCTCTTAACTAACATGAGTGCATTTTCTGCCATCCTCTGCCATCATGAAGTCATGCCAAAAAAGATCTCCCATGATTTCTTATTGTGGGAAACGGGATACGGCCAAGCTAATTATCAGCTGAAATAAACCAAACTCTTTTAGCTTTTATAACCCACTGCATTTTTAATTATGCCAAAGTTAATTTGCTTTCTGATATCTCAAAGAACAAAGGTCTTCTGTAGATAGTTAAAATGCAATTAAACTAAACTGATCAGAATTAACATCTGCCATAGTAAATAAACTCAAATAGATGTGGCCGTGAGCAGGGGGGTTGCTGTCAAGACTGCCAAGGAGAAGCACTGAATTTCAAACCTGGAAACAACTTCGGAGTTTATCTAGTCTAACACTGTTATGTTATAACCCGCAGATGTTAGGAGTTTGCAGAACTCATGGTTAGTGAGTATATGTTGGGACTGGGTGGGCCTTTTTCCTAGAATACCATTCTCTATGTAAAAACATAATCATGTTTTTTTTAAGATTTTATTTATTTATTCACGAGTGACACAGAGAGAGAGGCAGGCTCCCCAAAGGGAACCCAATGTGGGACTCGATCCCAGGACCCCGGCATCACGACCTGAGGCAAAGGCAGATGCTCAACCACTGAGCTACCCAGGCGTCCCAATAATCATGTTATTAAATAGATTTCCATTTCCACTATCAGCACAGGAACCTTTTCTCTTTAAAGTGGCCACTTTGAATGCTCCACATCAGCACGTCTCAATCTCCTCGGAGGTGGTCAGAGAAGGTGGATTTATGCATCAAGTGAGAGCATGAAGGAACCAGATATAGTAGGTGGTGTAAAGAATAAGCTTTCATTGTCACAGTACCATACAACGCTTTAAGACTCGATAGAAATGTGCTGAAAAAGACACAGATTAAGATGAAAAGGGAACAAGAGTGGTATTATTGTGCTAGAGGCTCAGCTGAAGTATGATCTGGATTCTAGAAGATGCTTTCTTCATTTAGTTTAAAACACTGGGATATAGGTAAGATGGGGCAGTGGTGCTGACAAATAACAAAACAACAATGATAATGACAATAATAATTTACTGAATGCACACGGTGACAGACACACAATATTAACTCCCCCTTTACAACAGTCCTAGCAGGATCCTTCCACTAGTACCCTCCTTTTATAGATGAGGAAATGAGAGTGCACAACACAGGGAGAGGCAAACACTTCACACTGTGCCTTTCATTCGGGTCCCCTTTAGAAATGTCACCCTACTGATGATAAATGTCTCTTCTTGCAGATAGTTCAGGTTTTTAGCTGACACATCTAGAGGGTGCTGTTTTAGATTTAGAACTGCCCCACAAGAAAGAGTTGACGGTAAAGAGGAAGTAGGAAGCGGAGGAGAAAGTGTTAGCATGCAGAAGCACAGAATAGCTTCATAAGGGACCCCTAGACTTAGTCACACATTTACCAACAAAACACCAGAAAAGCAGACTTGAAAAGTGAACAGGTGTGTGCACATGCACGCCATACACATGCACAATGAGAATGGGCTTGTGATCAGAAACTATGAAAAGGAAGATACCTAATGACAATGGGAGGTGTTACAAAATAAAACCAAACTGACAGTAAGGACATTAAAATCACACAGCCCTAAATGGAAAAACACCAAAAGAAACCAAATAATTACACCCAGAGCTCTGGCGAGATAAAACTTTAAGTGATTGGACACAAAAGAGGGCCTGGGAGCATTTCACCAAGGACAAATAAAGGCGCAAAATGAAATTCAAAGAACCATATTGTAAATGTTGAGACTCACAATGAAAGGAGGCTTGTGACAAATGCTGAGAACAGATGGCTTTCAGAGAAAGATGGAGCCACGGCTTACGGCAGTGTCTGGAAATGCACCTGACACACAATACATACTCAGCACACAGAAAAGTAGATATGGAACACATGAGTGGATGCAGTCGGATTACCAGATAACAGGAAAATAAATTGCTATTTTACTTCCTTTTTTTCCAAAGGAGAACACTATGACATTTGAACCATTTGTAAGAATTTCCAGCCACTATATGATGATACAAATATCCAAGAACAGACACATTAAGCTACCAACAAACTGAAGCAGTTTGCAATTATAATAAGTAAAATGGGGGTCACAAAAAATAGGAAAAGTGCTGAAGGACTAGAGATGGAAAATCTTAACCTAATTTTCCAAAGATAAACCAATACAAAACCCAAACTATTTTGAAAAAGTAGATTCTGGGCAAGCAGATTTGAGAGACAAGCAAAATTCTAGCATTAATCATCAGGCATGTGCTTTGAGAACCAGTAGAAAGTACAGCTGTGATCACTAACATATGCCAAACTTAGTATTCTCTTTTCTTTGTTAATATTGGAACACTGACACAGAACGGAAAAGCCACAAACACCGTAGTAGCCAACGGAAAGTCACAGATGGAAGGAGAGCAGATTCATAGAATAACCAATCGATGCCAAGTGCCGTTTCTCCACTTTCTGTAAACAGTGATGATTTAGGCTCATTCCTATTCAAAATATTTTTCCCCCATGAAGACTTAGATGAAAACAAAGCTATAAAAGGCAAGCTAATCATATACATAACATAAAGCAGAGGACAATTAAAACACAGGATGACAAGATGAGGCCTTGGTAGGCAATAAGAATTGGGCAAAACCAATGAAAATTTTTATAATTAAGACACAGGGGGCTGCCACGAAGCTGATTCTACATTTTTCCAGAGCAACGACAATCTCTACAACTCTGAAATCCCAGCCAGTGAGTTTTCCTTTCCACCAATTTGTCATTTAGCTCATTCAACAACATTAGTATTTAAAGCATCCCAAGATCCCATTCTAAACAGTTCCACATAAAATACTTTTGTGGCAGGAGCACCTGGGTGGCTCACTTGGTTAGGCATCTGCCTTTGGCTCAGGTCACGATCTTGGGTCCAGGGATCCTGGGATTGAGCCCTGCATCAGGCTCCCTGCTCACTGGGCAGGCTGCTTCTCTCTCTCCCTCTAAGCCCCTCTCCCCTACTCCTGCCCCCTTATTCTCTCTCTTAAATAAATAAACAAAATATTTAAAGACAAAACAAAACATTTGTCACATAGATCTCAAAGTCACCTAGCCGGTAAGCTTTGAATTTGAGATAGATACAAAGTCTACCAAGTAAAAATGAGGTATACAATTTAAATAAAGACTATGCAAATGGAGTAAATTTCATTATGTAAAACTGTATTCATTTAAACTTACTCTTCCTTCGCATGCTTATTTAATAATAATTCTTTATAATGGATGATAATAAAGAAGTACATGAATTGATACTTAAAGAATTACAAATTGACTTCCAACATCACCTCAGGTCAAAATGTCTCTGGACCTTGGTTTCCTTTCTTATAAAATGAGGGAGTTGAGCCAAATAGTCACCAGATTTAACATAGCTCCAAATGTAACGTACTTCCATACTTTACAAAAGTAAAAGTGTCCAATTGGCAGTTCCTCAAACACTAAACATAGAAAGACCATATGACCCAGCAATTCCACTCCTAGGTATGTACCCAAAAGAACTGAAAGCAAAGACTTGAAAATATACTTGTACCCCAGTGTTCACTGCAGCATTATTCACAATAGGTAAAAGGTAGAAACAACCCAAGCGTCCTTCAACAGATGAATGGTTAAACATAATGTAGTATATATATACAATGGAATATTACTCTTCGGCCATAAAAAGAAATGAAGGTCTGATCCATGCCACAACATGGGTGAACCTTCAAAACATTATATTAAATGAAACAAGCCAGACACAAAAAGAAAATCTTGTATGATTCCACTCACATGAAATATCTATACTAGGCAAGTTTACAGAACAGTAAACAGAAGAAGTTACCAGGGGGTGGGGGAAAAAAGGGAAATGGGAAGTTATTATTTAAAGCTATTATAGTTCCTGCTTAGGGTGATAAATAGATGGTAGTGATGGTTGCACAACACTATGTATGTTCTTAATGCCACTTAACTGTACCCTGAAAATGGGTGAAATGGTAAATTTTCTGTTTTAGATAGATGTTACCTAGTTAAAAAAAAATGGAATTAAAAACAAGTATAGATGAAGAAGCTTAGGAACAGTCTATGTGATGCTATGCAAGTTTCAACCTCTCCAATCATCACTTTTTTCATCTATAAAGAAGGAATAATAAAATCTATTATTAAGTCATGGAATCTGTAGTGGGACATCTGCCTAGAACTTGTGAGAAAAAAATAAATTCCATGTATGAGTCGAACTATATGATCGATTTATAATGCATCAAAGCAAAGATATGCAAGACCACCTATGAAAGACTGGCACATGAGAGAGAAATATTCCTCTTTCCCCCTTTCTGACCTCCAGACTTTACTAATCCAGATTTAAAAGTTAGCAATCAGAACACTGTATGTTGATGCTAGATAAGAGTTTATTTTATATACTCAATTAGACTCTGTGTTCTAGGGGAACAGTTTTCTCCTATTTCTCAGATATAGAAAAACAGATCATTTAGGGGTGCCTGGGGACTCGGTTAAGTCTCTGACTTTCGGTTTCAGCTTAGGTCATGATCTCTGGGTCCTTGGGATGGAACCCTGCTTCAGGTTCTGCTCTCAGCAGGGAATCTACCTCCCCTTCCTCTTTCCCTCTGCCCCTCCCCTCACTTGTGTGTGCACTCGCTCGCTCTCAAATAAATACATCTTGAAAAAAAAAAATAGACCATTTAGTTCAAGAATGTACAGGATGTGACAGGAGGGAAAGGGCTCCTTAAAAAAAGATCTATGAGAAACCAAAAGGAGCAAAAATAAATAAATCTTACAGATAAAAAGGCAATACAAATAGAAAAGCTATATAAATTACTCCAAGGCCAAAGTCAGAAAGAAAATGAGTCCAATAGATTGTACATCACATGAGAATGACACATGCAGCCATCAGTACGATTACAAGTGTTGCATCAAAGAACACAGTGGTGGATATGACATGCAGCAGTAAAAATGTTTGGGTCGATTAAGGTTTTGAAGTGATCTTCAAGAGTGGGAAAGCCCGAGGTAATACGCATTTTAACAAACACATTCTTTGGTGCAACTACCCAACTTCTGCAGAACTTCTCTCACAGGAGCCACGTTATAAATATAAAACAAACAAACAAACAAAATATATAAAACAACCAACATGGGATCCCTGGGTGGCGCAGTGGTTTGGCGCCTGCCTTTGGCCCAGGGCGCGATCCTGGAGACCCAGGATCGAATCCCACATCGGGCTGCCGGTGCATGGAGCCTGCTTCTCCCTCTGCCTATGTCTCTGCCTCTCTCTCTCTCTCTCTCTCTCTCTCTGTGACTATCATAAGTAAATCAAAATTAAAAAAAAAAAATTAAAAAAAAAAAAAACCAACATAGGGAAGCTTCTCTTTCCTGCCAGTTGGCATTTTTTCTGTCCGTGGCCAAGAAAGCTGAAATTTTATGTTGCAATTACAGTTTTTCCCCCTCTGAGAACGCCCTTGTGGCTTTGTTGACAGCCCACAGCCTCCTTAACCTTCCGAGGAGGGTAGTGTGAAGATGACACGTGGAAAGCCACAACTCAGCATGGGGATAGTAAGAAGAGTGCATACATACCTCTTTCAAATTTTAACCGCTGATAAAGCTGAAACTGATCCATGGGCACCAAGCAGGCAATCTGAAACCAGAGATATCAAAACAGTGAGGTCTCTGTCATCTTTGGAAGCTAGGGTTCCAGCCTTCTAGGACCTCTACTTCTTGTCTGGCTTACTTTATACATACAGTGGTTCATAAACTTCTTTTTCTCTCCACAGTTCCAGTGGTAACACAAGCAGCAATTCCTACATTGGCCCCAGTCCTCTGCCACGGCTGGGAGTCACTACTTGAAGTACCCCAATAGGACTCACAGGTCAAATTCCATTCTTACTCTTGACAGGAGCTACTAAGACCAGACAACCCAACTTTTGGACTTCCCCAATTACTTGTGTACATATTGGAAAGATGCTCCTTTTTGCTCCACATTCATTTGAGAAATGCTTAAAAGATTATAGTTCTAGCTTTGGAACCCTTAAAAACTAAGGTCAGGGAGACTGTGCCTCAGGAATTAGGAAAACCTTATTAGTCTCCTCGGGACTAGAATCTTCTAAGCAATATGAAAATCATTTTTTCGGAAAAAAAAATCACTTCACGGGGCCCTTGGTTGTCACTCATTGCCATTCATGTCCTGGTAGAAAAGAAATGCTAAAGCTGTTTCTTGTGGCTAGCCTCCTATTTCCATTTCAGATGGAGATATAAACCAAAGGTTTACTAGTAAATGACAGTGATTCAGACCTAACCAAATGACATTTCAGATTAATCCTTTTAAATTGCATTTCAGAGTTAGATGCAACAAAAGCTAACTGCTCTTAAACTGGCATTCTAAAATTAATAGTTCCACTGACGTCAACTATACTGATGTTGCTTACGAGATTTATAGCAGAGAAAACCCAAGGATTTGATATAAGGCTTTCTAAACATTTAGCAAGTTGATAGAGACACAGTTGTAGCCTTGGCAATTCTGACTCTCAAGCATTATATATTCTTTGGTATAAAGTTTATCTAGATGGAATTTCCTACAACTTAATGGAAGGAAGTCCACTTTAAGAAAACAAGAGAAAAATGAGGCAGTTAAAAATTATACTTAGCAAACATAGTACATTTTAAAAGGTATTCAAAATCTAATCCTCCTTTTCATAAAAAAAATTCAATTTGTTTATTTTGCAAAGGAATTAAACTAAGTTAGCTAAAATGTATGAAGGGCCACAAAACAGGCAAATTCAGTCTCTTCCATTCCAAGTACAGTAAAACATTAATTAATTATAACATTTTTCTCTGGGGGGCTGCATTTTCATCTGCCCCTTAAATAAAGCTTCTGAGCAGTCACCGTAAAAAAATTATGGTTAATTTTATATGATGTGTGTTATACCATATATTTTTTTAAAAGTGTAGTTAGACTTTTATTACAGTGAAAGCCAGTTTTGTTTCCTCTGTTATAATACCACCTGGACCTCTTTCCTGAAAGACAAAGGTGTCTTAAAAAATCCTGAATTGGAGACAGAAGATGTAGGTAACCAAAGGGATAGGAGGCATTAAGGAATCTGAATTCAATTCCTGACTTAGTCATTGCTTCGTTGTAGGTAGAGAATAAATAAGGTAATAATACTTCAGTTTTGGGCCAAGCTGACTTGGAGATGATGTAATCTTGGCCCAAGAGATGTCAGTGAGCATCTACATACCTGTTTTTAACCACCTCCCCCGCCAAAAAGTTCTTTGATGCTATGGGACAGTCCTGGACTCTTACTTGCCTCCATCTAAAATAGTTTTGGGACTGACGAAGAACTTCTTCAAATCCCTCAAAGTCAACTCCTAAAAATTCTGATTTTTTCCCAACGATATGCCATACAATATAACAGCTAAGTCAAATACAGCTGATGGAAGACAAAGCAAACAGAAGTATTTTGGACACAGATGAATGCTAATGAGAAAAGTGACACAAATTAATGCAGTAAAAAGTCAACAACAGTGATGTTTAATTTTAAATTAGAAAGATAAATTTCATCAGAGGACACATTACTGCCAACAGGGAAGCCCGAGGTCTCTAATTTTTAGTCTACTGTGAATCTCCGATTTATTATTTTTTATAGATGAAAGATTTTTATGGAATTAAGATTTAATAAGGTAAATCAATTTTCTTTTGTAAAAAATTCATGATCAAAAAAAGTTCCATCATAACCATTCTCTTCTCAGCCCCCACCACTTAGATTTTGCACCTCCTTGGTATTCTGTTTGACAGTTCGCTAAGGGTACAGCACTGCCTGGAAGCCTGGGGATACAGATAAGGAAAGGAGACACAGAAGCTGCCCTCAAAGAACTTAAATTACCCAAGACACTTAAGGTATTTTTTGTTTAAATCTACTCTTTGGGGGATGGCTGAGTGGCTCAGTGATTTAGTGCCTGCCTTCAGCCCAGGGTGTGATCCTGGAGTCCCGGGATCAAGTCCTATGTCAGGCTCCCTGCATGGAGCCTGCTTCTCCGCTTCTCTCCTTCTGTGTCTCTCTTGAATAAATAAATAAAATATTTTAAAAAAATAAAAAAATAAAAATAAATAAATCTACTCTTTGGGAAAAAAAAAAGAATAGACTCCTTGATCTTACCATTTATTGGCTTTTACAGCAGATTAAACTAGTTCTCTAAAATGTTTCTATTAGA
Organism: Canis aureus; assembly: GCF_053574225.1. Lineage (NCBI taxonomy): Eukaryota > Metazoa > Chordata > Mammalia > Carnivora > Canidae > Canis > Canis aureus. The sequence goes on from NC_135647.1 coordinate 9,457,667, forward strand.
CCCATGGCTTTAGATCAGAGAAAGCTGGATCTTGTGTAAAAAAAAAAAAAAAAAAAAAAAAGGCTGATCCAAAGTATTAAATTGCCAGTCCCACTGCTGTTTGGAGCTAAGTCACTATTGCTCAAGATCTTTTACAATTACAAACTTGAAATAAATGTGTTAGGATGATTACTGAAGGCTCAATCAGATCAAGGTTAAAAGGCTACTGCTTTAAAAATACAAACAAAACAGAACAGGGGCTCCTGGGTGGCTCAGTTGGTTAAGCATCTGTCTTCAGCTCACATTATGATCCCAGGGTCCTGGGATTGAATCCCACATTCGGCTCCCTGCTTGGCGCGGAAAATGCATCTCCCTCTACCCTTCCCCTCTGCTCATGATCTCTCTCTCTCTCTTAAGTAAATAAAATATTAAAAAAAAAAAAAAAAAAAAGCTGTTCCCTTCTCCCCCATTTGTTTATTACTCATGTATTTATTCAGGTCAGTATGGACTACCAATATTTATTGTATTCAGTGGGTCCTAATCCATTAATAACCAGATCCAGGGGATCCCTGGGTGGCGCAGTGGTTTGGCGCCTGCCTTTGCCCAGGGCGCGATCCTGGAGACCCGGGATCGAATCCCACGTTGGGCTCCCGGTGCATGGAGCCTGCTTCTCCCTCTGCCTATGTCTCTGCCTCTCTCTCTCTCTCTGTGACTATCATAAATAAATAAAAATTTAAAAAAAATAAATAACCAGATCCACATTCAAGCTGTAGAAACAAAAACTTCCAAGTATCTTCTCAACTATCAAGAGACCACTTCCATCACATCTAGAAAATTCTTATCTTGATTTAAAGTGATTTTTTTTTTACTATTTCTCCTTTGAAACTTATATTAATCTGCCTGTTAAACAAAAATTTCTCTCTCCTCCAATCCAAGCATGAAAGACCATTTTTCTTATCTTTATCACTCTAGAAATTCTTTCCAAAAAGAAAGGAAATTTAATTCAAAGATAGAATAAATTCAGTTTAATTTTAATAGAACAAAGAGAACTAATAAGAGAACAATAAGAACAAAAAACTACTAATTGCTCATAATTGCTCTCTGGTTTGTTGGTTTCTGGTAAAAATGAACCTTAAGATACTTATTAAATATTCAGTTCCTACTTTATTGGAAGTCTTTGGCTTTCCATTCCACTCCAACTAGAGCACAGGATAACCAGGGCACTGGGAATATACATACATGTGGGGTGCTATGACTGTTATACATGATGTTAATTAAATATGTCTAACATTTACAACTGAGAAGAAATGAAAAATGAACTACACCTTTGTTTATCTTATTATCTATGATCATAATATCAGAACAGGCATCACCACCTTCACTGACACCAGCCCTACAAAAACTAAAGAAGAAAAAGGGGGAGGGGGCAGACAGTAGAGCCTGTTTGCCAGAGAAGCATTTATGCTGGAAGTGATGTGTTCCCATAATACTGACAATTGGTCAATATCTCATATATAAAATATAATGTGTATATAAAACTTTAAAAAATATATATTTTCTTTATATATTTGAAAGAGAAAGCAAGACAGAGCATGAGCAGAGGGGGAGGAGCAGAGGAAGAGGCAGAAGCAGGCTCCCCATGGAGCAGGGAGCCAGATGTTGGGCTCTATCGGAGAACTGTCAGATTATGACCTGACCCAAACACAGACGCTTAACTGACTGAGCCACTCAGAAGCCCCTGTATAAAAGATTATTATATTAGCTTTTAGTTAGGAAAATAAAGTGGTTAAAACATTGAAGTTAGGGATTGGCTTAATGCAAGTACCACTCATCAAGGTCTAGAAAGCCAGGACAGATGAGAAAAGAAGAAAAGCCTAGACTTTACTTGGGTTTGGGCCTTTTAAACCATACTTCTGCTACAGTTGCTTTAGCAAAATTAATATTAAATTTTTTTTAAACTAAAGAGACCATAATTTTTTTTAAACTAAAGAGATCTTTATAGCATGTCAAAGCTGTGGGAATTTTTGAGGTGCTAGGACTAGCAAAAATCCTGGCAAAAGAATAGTATGGATAGTATGGATAAGTTTACCGCACTAATACAAAAACTACCCGTGTTTCCTATCTCAACCCAGAAAATAAGAACTGCACTTCCTAACATCCCCCCACTCATCACTTGAGTGTACTAACCAAGCTCACATATCCTTCTCTACATACTAGATATTTAAACCTGCTGGAAAAAGCAGGAGGGCATCCCTGTCTGAGAGCCAGAACCACCCCCCCCTCCCGCCCCCAGTGACAAACATGGTGGCAGCAAGAGCTGGAATCCCAGGGCAGGAATTGTTCTCAAAGTTCTCTGAAGAGGGCCATTTGCTGTTCCTTTCTTACCTGTTCTACAGAGGCTTCAGGACACCTTCCCACATCATCCTCTGCCTCTCTCCCTTGGTTCCTCCATGGGTAAAGGGGACGTGCCCATGTGGACACCCATGCGACACATTCAACCCCCCGCTGCTTACTCTTCTTATGGTGGCCTTTATTTGAAGGAGTAGCTTAGAAACAGAAACATCATTCTCCACTTATCTGCAGCTTTAAAGCAAAGCTTTAGATACATTCTAAAGCAAAATTCAACTGGAACCCTATAAATATCTATTAACACTGGCAGAGCAGATTCCTTTATCTTTTGCCACCCCAAGTTTTGACTCCTCTCACTAACACACGTCACAGCCAAAGGTTGCTACAGACACACTTGGTCCCTTCCCGTTCAGATCCTTAGGCCACAACAACAGGTTGCTTGGTGGGGCATCCTTATCCTTATCCTCCCTTCGCCCCACCTCACATTGTGATTATGGAAAAGACGGTGGCAAGAGGAGATAGCAAGTGGGGGCTCCTCTGAAGGATAATTTGTGGGGAGCACGCAGACCTCCAGAATTCCAGCAGCCTTTCCCAAAGCCACCTTAATAAATGTGCAATATGAGTAAAAACCGTATTTATTTTGCAAATGTAGCTTCAAATTCCTACTCCACCCCTATCTCTCCCTCCTAGACCTCCACAGTGTCCCACCTCAACTGCCTCCTACAGAAATTCTGGGGTGCCCAACTCTGGGCAAGAGCAGCTGTACCCATCTTTGCACTGGGGCATGTGGCGGCTCCAGCAGCAAAATGCAGTCTGGTTATTTCAATGTCCCAGGACTTGGAAGGAGAACTGATTGCTGAGAAGCTGTTCCCTGCCCTCCTCTGCCAGCTGGCAGACAGAAGACGTTCAATTTCTCAGGCCATGTAACAGTAGGTCTGCGCTCACCAAATTCTACAGGGCCCAGAACAAGTGGCTCAGGCTCCCCCACTGAGTGATGATGTGCTACTTCCCCAACAGTATAAGGGCACAGCTACATTAGTCATCACCTTTTTAACAGGACTACTCACTCCCAGGGCAGGCCTTGCCTAAAGTAACACTATCAGAATAATCAATCCGCCTCCCACCTCTTAGAATTCCATACTGGACAAGATTCCCTGATCAAGTACATGAGAAAAGCACACCACCAATTAAAACTCCCAGTGATGCAAGAAGAGCGAGTTCGACTTTTCCAGGGCCCCCAGCGAGTGCACCTCTAGCCACTGCCTCCCATCAGCCTGCGGGACACAGCAGTGAAGGTGCCTTTTCTACTCTCTTCCTCCATAAGCAAACAGTACTTGGTCAGGCATTAAATGCTCTGCTAATGAAGCTCCTCCTGATAAGTAAAACTTAGGGGGCAAAGCCACAGCTGAGCTCATCTGGAAGCAGTAAGAAGGAAGGCAAGACCCACAGTGGGCAGGAGCAGATGCATGGAACACAGGCAATCGTGCGAGTCAGATCTACAGTGGAAAGCATTTGGAGAAAAGAGCTGAGAATGCCTGGTGTCCTCTGAAGATGAAGAAATGTTATACTCATATGCATTTTATAAGACAGTGAATGATGAAGAACCATGTAACACAAACAGCAGCAGCACAAAGGTAACTTGAGTCTTAACCAGAATAATTTTTAACTGTGTTACCTGTGTATAATTAAACATTTTTTAAAAGGTAGAAGAGTGGTAGAAATGGAATCCAGTCAAACACAAGGTGAACAAGCCCCATTATGATATATTCAATCATATCTGGATTAAGAGCTACCTATTATTATAGGGGCGCCTAAGTGGCTCCACCAGTTAAGCATCCACAACTCGATCTCAGCTCTGGTCCTTGATCTCAGGGTGGAGAGTTTGAGCCCCGCATTGGGCTCCACACGTTAAAAAAAAAAAAAAAAAAAAGAGCTGCCTATTACAATAATAACTACATACAAGGAAATCTTGATGTAAAGGAAGATGCTTTAGCCCAAGTTCACATGTATGTGGTATTTGCTTCGAAAGGAGTGGTCCCATATAAACTGGCAAAGCTACTAATATCTCTAACATAATGTTTTATTCATGTCTCAATTCAGTTTTACTCCAGGGGGAAAAAAAGTGGCCCATTGGTTAAGAACTTTGATGACTGTACATTCACGCCCATCTTTATTTAGTCAGGCTCTGGGCAGGCCAGTGAGAACAGAACCAGGCCCTTAATGCCCTGGAGTGTCCTCCTACTCATCTAATAGGAAACAGACTTCGAACAATTGAAGAAATACCATAGTTTAGTTCAAAAGATGTTTTTGTTTTGTTTTGTTTTGTTTTCCCCCATATACCCTTTGGTAATTTCTAAGAGACATTACAGCTTTCTTTGGTTTCCATACAGCCTAAAAGTTAAACAGTTTTTAGAGTTAAACTGGGTACAGAGAATGAGTGCTGGGAAAGTGTGATGAGAATGTGTGCGATGGGAAAAGGGGAAGAAATAAGACAGAGGGGAGAACTGCGGGCAAATATGAAAAGAAACTTCTATACTAAGAAAATGAGAAAAGTTAAAACTCTGGTCTGGAGGGCTAGGAGACAAACTGTGGCCTGTCCTCATGCATCTGTCTAAACCCTTTAGCTCTAACATTTGATATCCAAACTGTCAATGGCTGGTGGATACCATTCATTTAAAAGTCTACAACAACGCCATGTCACTGAACTTTCTGTGATGTTGGAGATGCCATATACTGTGCTAATCTGGCAGCCACGAGCCACACATGGCTACTAAGCATTTAGAACATGATTAATGCAACCAAAGGAATGAATTTTTTATTTTATTTAACCTTAATTAATTTAAATGTAAGTACCATATGTAGCAAGCGGCTACTGGATTGGACAGTACGAGGTCTAGGATATACGCCTGTCAATGGGTTAATGTCACTCTGCTAGATCCAAAGCCCCATGAGGATAGCACTGGGCCGGTCTTATTTACCTCTCTTCCTGACCTGGAACAGGGCCTGGCACATCGTGTACACTTAATAACTGCTGACTGATCAGAGTATCACAGAAGCATATCAAAAAGGAAGTATCTTTTCTAAAAGAATTGTACATTGAAAGATGCTCCTGAACACCCGAGTCTTATTTTAAAACCCACTGCCAAGTTGTATAGCCAACCTAATCTTTCCCCACTTTAATTTCCTTTTACCCATTTCTCACACAAAAGAAACCAATATTTCGCACCACAGGTTGACATATTCAATATTATGTTTTTATCAAAAATATTCCATTATTTCATGATTTTCCTAAAATGTATCACTTCTAAACTTTTATTCTTCCTTAGAAAACACTCCAAGCTCACTTGGACCACCTCCCCTAGCTGATATTCCATAAGTTGAACATAGATACCCAAATACAGATTGGTTTAAAATGGTCTATAAACATCTTTCTGCCTGCTTTGCTCACAAAACAGAGGAAGGCAGCCCAGGTGGCTCAGCGATTTAGCGCTGCCTTCAGCCCAAGGACCTGATCCTGGAGACCTAGGATCAAGTCCCAAGTCAGGCTCCCTGCATGGAGCCTGCTTCTCCCTCTGCCTGTGTCTCTGCCTCTCTCTCTCTCTCTCAATCTCTCTTCCTATCATTAATTAATAAATAGAATAAAATAAATCTAAAAAAAAAAAGGCAGCTTCAAGGGCAAGCTCCTGATAAGGGATTGAAGAACTCATTCAAGAAAGCCATTTCTGATCCCATATAAAGATCAAACGAAAGGCCTGTGGACATGATTTTCAACTCCATCTATGTTTGTGAATGGCAATAGTTTATATTGTCTATAACTGGTTAAAATCTGTCACCTGTTTATCTTTAAAGTATTAAATATCACAAGACCACTTGCTATTTAGCCTCCAGACCACACATTTGGTAACCCTGATTTTCAGCACCTTCACCTATTCTAGAGCTTCTTCAACACTCAGACAGCATTTATAAATAGAACTGAGGTAAATAACAGCTTTAACAGGTTGTATGAAGAATCCATACGTATGTAGCAATACAGTACTCCTTTAAAAAGTTAGCCTCTGTATTTTGTTTCTAGACTGCCTGGCAGGGAAGTGCATAAGGAGTCAAGATCCTAGGAAATATCATCAACAGGAAAGAGAGAAGGTCATGGGACTCATCTGTACCTCTGCTTCCTGCAGGGTCCCGTGGTTTAGGCACACTGTGTCAGGGCAGGCAATGGGAGCCCCACATCCTTCTCGGATTGCCAGCTGCAGGTACTGTTTCAAGCACTAGAAGTTAAGAAGAAAAAAAAGACCATTACTCATTGCATTTCAGTAGCACAAAGGTTACATAACCACCACGGCCTCTTCTTCCTTCACTGGCAGTCCTGGGCTCTTGTACTCAGGAAACATAAGTTATCACAAGTGTGAACGTTGAGAGCCCTCACTTTGGAAAGAATGCAAGATAGGTGATTAATTATGTATGACCTCATCCTAAGAATATTGAGTTTACTCAAGGAAACAAGTCAAATTCCCAAACACACATTTTATCTACCACTGATTTGGGAAAGAAGAAACACTCTTTTGCACTGATGGCAAAAGCCTTCTTTGTACTTTTTCTTTTTCTTTTTTTTTTTTTTAACTTATGTGACTTCCTAGTTCCCTTATTACCTAGTGGTCCTTTCCCTCAAAGTTGGCCCAAAAGTAGAACTCTGTGACTCTCATGCTGAGCTAGCCAAACAGAATCAAAATACAATTGACCCTTGAACAACATGGGTTTGAACCATGTGGGTCCATGGATATGCAGGGTTTTCTCAATCAATACAGTACATAAATGTATTTTCTCTTACAATTTTCTTAATAACATTTTCTCTAGCTTACTTTATTGTAAGAATACAGCATATAATATATGTACAGTATATGCATGATCAACTGTTTATGTTATCAGTAAGGCTTCTGGTCAACAGTAGGCTATTAGCAGTTAAGTTCTGGGGGAGTCAAAAGTTATATGTAGATTTTCGACTGCATGGGTGGGGGGTCCAGTTGGTGCCCCTAACCTGTGCATTGTTCAAGGGTCAATTTTAAGATTAAGGCACTAACTTATTATCTAGGAACACTCTCAATAGCAAATACACCTGGGAAAAGTAATATCAAAGACAATTTGGGAGAATGAGACCTTCCAAAACTATGCATCTCAGTGGGAGTGATGGTGAGGAGGTTTGAGTAGAACCTGGGGAAAGAAGAAATTGTATTTAAAAAAAAAAAGAAAGAAAGAAACCCAGAGGGGTGCCTGGGTAGCTCGATAGGTGGAATGTCCAAATCTCAGTTTCAGCTCAAGTCATGATCCAGGGTCATGGGCTGTAGCCCGGAGTCAGCCTCAGACCTCAGGGGGAGTCGGCTTGGGATTTTCCCTCTCCCCCTGCCCCTCCCCCTGCTAGCTCTCTCTCTCAAATGAATAAATAAATGGGAGGAAGGAAGGAAACCCAGAAAGAAGAGTCTTCTCATTCCCTCTTGCACCTGGATCTGGATCTTGGGCGGTGGATGAAAACAGAGTCAGACTGAGAAGGTAGAAGGATTGACAGCATTATGGATACCTCAGACTCCTTCCTTCTCCCTCCCAACACAGCCCCACACACCCACAGGAGACTAAGGGCCATAGTTCCGAAAGACAGAGCTCTTAAAAATCCAGAAGTTGACTCCTCAATTTCCACTAATTTGCTCATAATTGGATGAGCTCTTGTCTGTATGCATGATGAAAAAAAGTCAAGCACACATGTTTGAGGAGAACACTCCAAAGACACATAAGCCAGTCTATGACTTAACAACTCTTAAAAAGTGATGATTACAACTGGGTTCAGATTTTTCAAATTTATGCATTTATGTATCAACCCACTACATTAGAAATATTGCTGTTGCACCAACCTTTTATAAAAGCTTAATTATTAAACAAATTCTATGGTCAGAATACTGAAACTATAATTGTGAACCTATTCCTTTCACTGGTCATCTTTATTCTTTTTTTATTTTTTTAAGATTTCATTGATTTATTTGAGAGAAGAGAGAGAAAGCAAACATGAGGGGGGAGGGGCAGAGGAAAGGAGAAGCAGACTCCCCACTAAGCAGGAAGCCTGACATGGGGCTCAATCCCAGGACATGGGGCTCAATCCCAGGACCTTGAGATCATGACCTGAGCCAAAGGCAGACACTTAACAGACTGAGCCACCCAGGCACACCTATCTTTATTCTTTTTCCCTACCTGAAAAGAAAACTAATACAACAATGACATTATTTCTAGAAACTAATCATATATTTACCTGATTGAAATTACCGTTACAATGTACTACCAAAGCAATGACTAGAGCAAAATATTTAAACCAGATTTGTATTTCTAGAACTACTTAATAATTCCCTTCTTCAAAGAGTCCATTTTCCCCCTATGACTTCATCAAGAGAAAAAAATGGGAAAGTAACCCAAGTATCCAAAATAGAAGGGCATGTAAATAAATTATGCTAAATTCATACAACAGCATGCTAAGAATCATGAAAAATATTTTCAAATTATGTTTAAACACACAGGGAAAATGTTCATGATTCAGTATGAACTGGAGAAAAAAGGTATCCGGGAACAGGGCTTCTCTTGAGGAATTCTTCCTACAGCTGACTGTACTATAGGTACTGTATTTTAGCTTTTATTTTCTTGTTTGAGAGAAGGGTGAACAATTCCTTGCTCTAGGAGTTTCTGTGCCAGACACAGTCTCTTGTGCTAAGAAGAATGGAAAAGGAGAAGAGAGCCATAACTTGGAAATATGGGGAAGAATTTCAGTACATGTGCAAAACTCAAGAGGAAAAGCAAAAAAGCTGGCTCACAAAAAGGAGGGTTACACCAAAGGACAAATGAATAAATGATGCAAAGGCCTGTCCACCCGGCTCTATTCCTAAGGACCTCGCTGCCATCCATCTGCCACACAGATTCCAGTGTGACCACCACCCATGTTCCCCAACTACCACTTGAAATTTAAGCAGAAAGGCTCTGAAAATGTATGGTCTCCAGGCTCAGGGGAAGGTATCTGAGAAAACAAAATGAACAGCATTATGAACATCTATTAGAATTATGTGGCTCTAGCCATGGTGCCATTCCCTCAGGTGACAATGGGAAAGTTACTCAAGTTGTGCCCCAAACCTGCTTCCCTTCATTGGAAAACCAGAAACAATTAATATCTGGCTATGGTTACCTCACAGGGTTTAAAAGACATGTACACACAAAACACAAACCTGGAATTGTATATACGGGAACCCTTTGAAAAATTCGCAAACTGCAGACTATTTGGTTTTATTTCTACTCCACTTCATTTAATCTTAGGCGTTCTATCAAAAACTTGGTGAGGAAATGTTAATCCTCTGATTTCTGAGATTATCCTTTCTCTACTCCCTTTGGAGAACCAGTTAATAAGCCACTGTGCTACAGAACCTCCATAAACAGAGCAGATATTTGCAACAGGACATCATACACACCTCCATTCAAGCCTCTCGCTAGAACTATTTGCACCTGTAGAAAAAGCTTAGCGTCCACCAAAAATAAACACTTTGTGAGTCTTTACAGGCAAAAAAAAAAAAAAATCATTTCAACTTATTTTACAAACCTGTAAAGTTGAAATCTAAGCTTTCCCAGGAGTTTATCATAGATGTTCTATTTGTTAATGTAATGTTCTCAGGTACTACATCCATGACATGTAAAGCCAGTAAATTCTAAAGCTGGCAACAAGGACACTCCTGGACACAATATTACATGACCCATGATTCTAGGGGAGAAGTCAGAGCTATACATACGGGCTACAGGGCATGCATGCATGAATACATACAGCAAGCTATCAGGACAGCATAGGCACTTAACACTCCATAACTGTGAGCATGCATTTCTAGTCGAAAGGCAAGAGGGACAACCGCCAGCCCTAGTTACTTCTTCTTGTTGAATTTTCAAGCACCTTCGGTTTAGTCTGTCTTCCAACGGCTTTCACTAAGAATTTTTTTTTAAATTTTTTTTATTTATCTATGATAGTCACAGAGAGAGAAAGAGAGAGAAGCAGAGACATAGGCAGAGGGAGAAGCAGGCTCCATGCACTGGGAGCCCGACGTGGGATTCGATCCCGGGTCTCCAGGATCACGCCCTGGGCCAAAGGCAGGCGCCAAACCGCTGCACCACCCAGGGATCCCTTTCACTAAGAATTTAATCCCAAACCCTCCCTTCTCTCCCCCAGCACCTCTGGCTGAAGCACAACAGAAGCAAAAACATTCATTGGAACTCCCCTGTGCATGTGATACAAACCAAACCCACGTAAATGGTTAACAATTCTAGAAGAGACTGGCTTCCAGACTGTAAATGAAGACACAAAGAAAGAGGGGAAGAAAAACACCATCATTTAGTCACATTAAAAAAAAATTCCCTCCCAGGCAGGCAGTCTCTGCTTTGCCGTCCTGCCAACAGCTCCCCTGCACTGTACTCAGTAAACTTCTATCTCCTCTCTTCTGCCCTGGGGTGAATTCTTTCACCACTGGGCCACCGGCCCCCACCTCATGCAACCACCTCACATTTGCTGGCCCTCCCAGGGAACCTCTGGCCCAGTGGGGCCTGGCTTCTCCCTGGATTATCTGGGAATTTCTTAGGACTTTCTCAGGAGGCATAGGGTGGGCTCAAGGAGGCTGTAGGGGGAACTGATGACCTCAGGCTGAGATTACTCCTAGGCGAGGCTCAGGCTAGAAGTTCCTGATGGGGGGGGAGGAGGAGAAAGCCACCAGAGCTCTTGCCAGAAAGAACAAAGGATTTCCCCTCTGGCCCTTGGGAGAAATCTCCCCCTCCTTTCCCTTTCACTTTCTGGCCCCCACCTGGCAGTCTAACCTAGTCCTTCCCAGACAAGGGCTCCGGCCTGATGGTCAGACTGGGCCCACCCATGAGGGGCCAAGGACCCCTTCTCTCTGCTCTCCCACTCCACCCCCAGTGTGTGGCATAGTCGGCAGCGACAACTAGTCCAGGGCGCATCTGCACACCTTGTGGATCCATTGACTGACTCTCAGCCACTGTGTGCTGCTTTCGGGCCCCCACTTTTTCCTCTGTCCCCACTGGTCCGGCCACTGTCTTGACCTACAGGCAAAATATGCTCCTGCATATCGGACTGACTCCATTCCATACACAGGTGACAAGTCCACAAGGACCTGTCTGAGAGTCCCCTCCTGCTGTACCCCAAGGACCCAGCCACCTTGGAGTTTCACTTAAATCGCCTATGAGCACGTTAATCTAATACTAAGCTCTGCCTGTAACTGCACAGAATCCCCAATGGCCCAACAAGTTTAGGTAGGGACAGGGTGTCCCCCACCCCACCCAGCAGGAAACAGCTACTGAAGGCAAGACTTCCATCCAAATGCCAAAGTTGTGTCATTGTCGGTCAGTCAGTGGGGAATACAGAGGCCCTTTTTTGGCAATAGTCTTGAGCTATGGAAACCCAAGTAAGGTAAAAGGGCCCCGTCGACCAGCAGTCTGAATGCAAACAGCCTTGTTAAGTGACTCACTTCAAAATATCCATAGGCTGTAGCTGACCAATGTTACCCACAACCTGACACAGATACCCAAAAAAGGGAAAATTCAGTATGTTCCTGTACCTTCTTGCTCCCTCTTCTCTCCCTCCCCTATAGCCCCCATCACAACCTCCTGGCAGATGGTCTGTATTGAACCTAAACACATGAGACCTTCAACAAATCTTCATTACAACAAACAATAATTTTAATTTACCGTCCTTTGCTGCTCCCTTGCAGTGTATTCCATAAAATTCTATCTCCTTAAAAAAAAATTACATTCCATTAAATAATAGCATTAAACAGATGCCAAAATATGCAATTTTCGTAACAGAGTCTAAGGGAAATGTTTTGAAAAAAACTTTTTGAAAATCCTTATGACACACAAAAAGAAAGAAATTTTTTTTCCCTTTTTTAAATAGTCAACATTCCACTTAATTTGTATGGGAGAACATAGAAACATTTTTAGGCCATGGACCATCATATATAATAATGATTTTTTTTCTCTCCTCCAAGTCCTGTCCTTGTCTTGCATTTTCTATCTCTATCTCATTTTCTATCTCATTCTCTCTATATATTCACAAATGACATTTCCATCCACCCAGTTGCATAACCCGGAAATGCATGGATCATCTCTAACATCTCTTTGTCTTACCCTGGATTCAATAAATGCCTATTAGAAGTCTTCGCCTGTCTAACCATGCCCTCACTACTTAACAGAGCCTTTGAATCCCACTGTCCCAACATACCAGCTTCCCCACATCCCCAGTCTTCCCCAGCTCAGTAAATGGAACCAATTACCCAATTACTAAGCCAAAACAAAAACAAAGACACCCTTGATGCCTCTTTGCTCAAACTCTCAACCAAAACATGTCCCCAAACTAAGCATTTCTCATCATTTCCGCTGCAAACTCAAGTCCCCATCACCCCTTCTGGAGAACTCTGCACTAGCTTTCCTGCTGGTCTCTACTCCACACAGTAGCCCAGTCCTCTTCATACATCTTTCTAAAATATAAATCATATTTTATTCTCCTGCCCCCAAACCCTCCAAAGAATGTGCATCTCATGTAGATGGCCTCGCCAACTCCTTACCATGGCTCATATGGTCCTACTTGTTTCTGACTCCTGCTCAGCTCATTTCTACCACATTCTCCCTTTACTCTGGGAATATGAACCTGGCCACTATTTCTTCGACATGTCACACTTGGCTTCTTTCTTGGTTGGAGCCATTTACTCTTCCTAGAATGTCCTTCCCCTAGGTGGCTCCATCTCAGGTCATTCAGGGGATGCTCAGTGTCACCTCCTCAGATCGGCCTTCACTGACTAAAAAGGCCAATCTTCCCTCCCGTATCAGGCCTTCTTACCCTGCTTTATTTTTCTTCATAGCACTTTCTATTACCTATGATATTTACTTGTGTCTTATCTTGTACCACTAGAAAAAGTACAGGGACATGGTCTTCTTGGATGGATTCCAGAAAAACACGTAGAAGGTACTACAAAACACATTACTGCATGATTTTATACATTCCAAAGTCCTATCCATTCCATGTCCTAAGTATTGATCAGGCCTGTTCACCTCTCCCAGTCTTTTCCTGCCCCATACTTAGACCACTTTCCATTACCTGCTACCTGGACTTCTGCCTTAGTCCATCCATTCACTGATCTTCCTATCTGATTTGCCTCTTTCTAATTAATTCTACACTGCTGGCGAAAGGAACTTTAATACAAGTCTAAATCTGATCCCTTCTGTCATCAGCTTAAAACCCTTCCAAGACTGTAACCACTCTTTATGTCTCCTTTGTAGCACTTATTATAATTAGGACTTAAAAACTAGGTGTATATAGGGGTGCCTGGGTAGTTCAGTGAGTTAAGCATCTGACTCCTGATTTTGGCTCAGGTTATGGTCTCAGGGTCACAGGGATGGAGCCTCATGTTCGGCTCCATGCTGGGCATGGAGTCTGCTTAAGAATCTCTCTCCCTCTACCCCTCCCCCAACCCTGTATGCGTGTTTGCTCTCTCTCTCTCTCTCAAAAACAAATTAGGTGTATATAGTTATGTACCTCCAAAAGCCTCACTCTCTCCACTCAGTCCACCTGCTAACATTACCAGATATTTCAACTTTTAGATTTCTTTTATTAAAACCTCATCTCTAGAATAATCCTGTCACCATTCACGAATAGTTAGGACAGGAGGATAGTCAGATGAGGCAGTGGCTTCCTAGCAGAGGTCAGAGCCTTGAAGAAAAGGATATAAGACAGGTATGTTTCTATGGACAAGAAACACTTGAAACTATGAGGCACTAATGGGCAGGGTGGCTGTGATATTATGATTTAAAAGAAGTACAAATACATTCTTCCTATTTCTTGCACAGAGCTTCTAAAACTTTTGGGATCTCCTAAGGAATCAGAGAGATCAAGGTATCTTCTGTTACGTTAACAAACAGAGGCAACTTTGGGAAGCTCCCCGCCCCAGGTCAAAGCACCAACCCTATGAGTAGAGGGCCAGAACTTACAGTCCCATGCATCGACTGACCTCCAGGGAGGGGAGAGAGGCTGGAAGTTATATCCTGGGCCACTGGGGATTGATTCAGTCATGCCTAAGGAATGAAACCTCCATAAAAATACAGAAGTCAGAGAGCTTACTGGTTGGTGAACACACACAGATTTATTAAGAATGGTGCACTTTGGAGCACATGGAAGCTCCATGCTCTTTCCCCACACCTTGCCTTATGCAGGTCTTCCTGCTGGCTGTTCCGGAGTTATATCATTTTATAATAAACCAATAATCTAGTAAGTAAAATGCTTCTCTGAGTTCTTGGAGCTGCTCTAGCAAGTTAATTGAACCCAAGGAGGAGGTCATGGGAACCTATCATTTACAGCCAGTCGATCAAAAGTGCAATTAACAACCTAGGCTTGTGACTGGCACTCAAAGTAGGGAGACTTCTTTGATCTAGGCTTGTTTGGATAAAGGTCTATTCAGATTCTTTCCCCATTTTTAATTGGGTTATATTTGTGTTTTTATTATTGAGTTCTAAGAGTTCTTCATATATTCTGCAGGTGTCCCATATTGGATATGATTTGCAAATATTTTCTCCCATAATGGGTTTGGTTATCTTTTCATTTTCCCGAGGATGCCCATCATGAAGGTTTTCAATCTTGATGAAGTCCAATTTTTTTTTCTTTTGTTCATGCTTTGCCTAATCTGAGGTAACGAAATTTTTTTTATTTCCCATATTTTCTTCAAGAAGTTTGCAGGTTTAGCTCTTACAGTTAGGTAGAATCCATTTGATTTAATGTTTGTCTGTGGTGTGAAGAAACAGTCCAACCTCCTCTCTTGCAAATGGCATCCAGTTGTCCCAGCATATCGAAAAACTATTCTTTCTCCCTTTGAACTGCCTTGCCATCCTTGATGGAAATCCATCGACGACCGACATGAGAATTTATTTCTGGAACTGCCAATTCTATTCCATCAACCTGTCTATCCTTATGACAGCGTGACACAGTTTTGATTATTACAGTGCTGTAGTTAAGTTTGAAATCCGGAAGCAATTTCTCCAACTTTGTTCAACTTTTATGAGACTGTGTTGGTTATGCTAGGTCCCTCAATTTTCCATACAAAATTTCAGACAAGCTTATTGATTTCTGCAAAGAAGATATTTGGGATTTTGATAGGATTTGTATCTATAGATCCACTTTATGGCCATTTTAACAATATAGGCATGCCTTGTGTATCATGCTTCCCAGATACTATGTTTTTTTACAAACTGAAGATTTGTGGCAACCCTGCATCCAATCCAGCAAGGCTATTGCACCATTTTTCCAATAGCATTTGCTCACTTCCTGTCTCTGTGTCCTACTTTGGTAATTCTTTGCATATTTCAAACATTTTCATTTTATATTTGTTATGGTGATCCATTGGTGATTGTCACTCATTGAAAGCTCAGAGGATGGTTAGAATGTTTTAGTAATAAAGTATTTTTTAATTAATAGGGGTTTTTTTTTTTTTAGATGTAATGCTATTGCACACTTAAAAGGCTACAATATAGTGTAAACATAACTTATATGTGCTGGGAAACGAAAAAATTCGTTGGGCATGCTTCATTACAATATTTGCTTTATTAAGTTGGGAACCAAATCTCCAATATCTCCTATGTATGCCTGTATTAATCCATGAATATGGAGTGTCTTTCTATTCAGTGTTCTTGAATTTCTTCCAACAATATAGTTTTCAGAGTAGAAGTTTTGTACTTCTTTTGTTAAACTGACTCGTATGTATTTTATTCCTTTTGAATTATTGCTAATAATTGTTTTTAATGTGCCATTATCACATTATCCTTTGCTAGTGTATAGAAATACAATTAACTTTTGTATATTGATCTTGCATTCTGCAATCCTGTTAAGCTGATATCAGTGTTTCCAAACTCTGTTATTTCAATATGCAACCAAGAACCTCTAGTCCAATTCAATCTATGCCCTCAAGTCTAATCAAGGAAATACACACATCATCACTGCATTTAACTTACTCTGTAATACTCAGAAGTATAATCTCCATAGGCAGGAAGGACCCCTTTCTATCCAGCATCTCTGTAGAGAATGCATGCATCTAGCTAGTTCCAGAAGAAACCATAAAGGAAGCCTAAGAAGGAAATTATATATGTAAAAGTTAAAGCTCTGATTGAGATCCTCTAAACACTTAACCCAAAATAGGGCTGTTACTGTTTTTGGAAAAGGGTACTGAGATCCACTTTGTAAGTTTGAGAACAGTCATTCAATATGGGAGATTAAATCTGGCCCCCCATCGAAAGTACCTCCAGTTCCCACCAAGCAAGAGTGATCAAACACTTATATCTTTAGCTCAAGTGATCATGAAACATCTAAATTAAGAAACTCAGTGATGGAAACAGCTCTGAAGAGAAATCCACTGGAAATGCTGCAGACTGATCCAGCCCTCACAATGAAATGACTCAAACCTGCTAGACTGGAAGCACCTTTCAATCAAAGCAGGGAGCTGGCACTAAGCTTGGGAAGGATCTGCTTTCAAAACAAGTAATTCAATAACTCTCCGATTGACCTTTCAGAGGCTCTCCCTTTTATCCCACCATGGTTGCGCTTCTTAACAGAGGGGCCCCCACTTCTCAAACGAGTTCCAAAGAGATCCTTCTGTGCCAGGTGCTTACAACACAATCTACCCAGAAAAGCAACCGATGGTTCCAGGAGAAAGAAAATAAAGCTTGCCAAGTTTACATCCTTCCACTTCCTCCAAAGAAACCTGAGATCTTAGAACTGGCAGCCCTCAGCTGGCCCCCAAGCCCTAGCCAACAAGCCCAGGACAGGCAGTGAGGATAAGCACACCCCAGATTAAACATCGGGAGATTCCACTGAACTCATTTATCACTTTCTTCCTCCTCCTCTTGTGCACCCAAAGAGTCCCTATTTGAACTCTCAGGCAGCCTTCCTGACTCTCCCAGAATGCACAGAAGGCCTCAGCAATACAGAGGAAAACAAATCCCAAATTAACAAAGGGTCAAAAAACCCCTTCAGCCATGATGTAGGGCTATGCAAGTTAACTGCATAAAATATAACCATCAACCATCCAAGTAAACGCAGTGAAGAATGTAGGCTTAGACTCTACTAGAGAATTCACAGGGAGTATCCATCGGTTTCGTCCATACAAGGGATAGAAGGATAAAAGGATGGAGAGATGTGTGATAAAGCAAGTAGTGTAAAAATTTAATGATGGAATCTAAGAGGTGGGGGGGAATATAGATACTCATTGTTAAACTTCTTTCCCCTTTGTTGTATGCTTGAATGGTTCCGTTAACAAACTGATGTACAAATTTTTAAGCTAAAAAAGAATTACACCATGCACCAAATCTCAGATCTTAATGTTCCTTAAAGCAAGAATCATCTGGGTTATATCCTATATAAACCCCCCATGTCTGTCTTACTATTTAAACTGGAGTCTGAAATTAATGGGATGAAATTTTATTAATCAAAATTAATGGTAGCAACATTACTGATCACCTAAATTTTTGAAATTTCTCAAGAATATTTACATTGTATAAATGAGACAATGAAGCTAACTCATCGTCAACTACATTTTTTTCTACAGGAAAAAACCTACAAAAAAAAGCCAGCGTGCAAAATAGTTTACACCAATGACCCAGAGGTCAATCAACTGTGACTTCCTTGACTACATTTACAAAAGAGAATTATTAGATTTAAGAAATGTGAACTCTGAGGAAGTTGAACTAACACTGAGTAGGCTGAAATTGAGCCATCTTGTAATATTCAAAATTAACTTAAGTGATTTTATTCAACAACTCCATAGCAAAATCACAGTACCTTTCTACTTATAATAGAGATGATAACAAAATTATGACTATCCATTTATGGCATAATTTTCCCCTAGTTTTTCTACTGTAAAAATGTGAATGTTGAAGCGCCTAGGTGGCTCAGTGGTTGAGCATCTGCCTTTGGCTCAGGCATGATCCTGGGATCCTACAGGGAGCCTGCTTCTCCCTTTGCCTTTGTCTCTGCTCCTCTCTCTGTGTCACTCATGAATAAATAAATAAAATCTTTTTTTAAAAAAGTGAATGTTTTTGACATAGCTAGATAAGCAAATTTCTAAAATCAGGGGGGTTTGTACATGGTGCTTAGTTTTACTTTAATTGCCATAATTTGGGATCCCTGGGTGGCTCAGGGTTAAGTGTCTGCCTTTGGCTCAGGGCATGATCCCAGAGTCCCAGGGTTGAGTTCCACATCAGGCTCCCTGCATGGAGCCTGCTTCTTCCTCTGTCTGTGTCTCTGTCTCTCTCTCTGTGTCTCTCATGAATAAATAATTAAAATTAAAATTAAAATTTTAATAAAATTAAAATAATGAAATTATTTTACATATAAAATAATTGCCATAATTTGAGTCAGTCTTCCTTTTCTTTCTCTTAATAAATCCACAGGCTTGCATACCTAAGACTACTCTTGACTGTCTTAAAATCTATCCTTGAATGGCCAGTTCCCAAAATTTTTAAAAAGTTTTATTTATTTATGTATTTATTTATTTGAGAAACACAGAAAGAGAAAGAGAGGGTTGGGGAAGGGGCAAAGAGAGAAAAAGAAGCTTCAAGCAGACTCCTCGCTAAGCATGGAGCCCAATATGCTTGGATCCCAGGACCCCGGAATCATGACCTGAGCCAAAACCAAGAGTCGGACGCTCCCCAGGTGTCTCTATACTGGTTTCTTAATGTGTAAACTGAAGGCTAAAAGTAAATAGGGGGAAAAAATAGCACCCTTGCCTTTTACATATTACATGGCACATATTTAAAGGCCTTGCTTGTCCTTCCTGGATTTTTTTTTTTAATAGATGAATAAACTGAGGGTCAAAGACACTGGAAAAAAAAAAACCCTACACCCTACACCCTACACCCTACATTCATGTGGCTAATAGCTCACAAACACTTACCAAAAGAGTCAAACCAAAAGGACCTCCCTCCTGGGGGTAAGGAAATGCTTCAAAACCATTGAGGCTTTTGGTTAACACAGAGCTTATGTATTTCCATGGAAATGAGGCACTGACTACGACTAACCTCATCCCAAGAGGTGCCACGCGTATCTGAAATCCACCACTTAATCAATCCTCAATGCACTTAAATATTGAGAAAATGGAGCTTTAGAGTTAGCTGAATTTTCTAGTTAGTTTGCAACCTCTGGCTTCAACTTGTCTAAATTTTTATAAGTTCCTTTTCCTATATAGCAACATCTAATCAGTGAACATAAACTGTTTTGTGTGATAATGCATTTCTCACCAACATTAGGACCAACATTATAAACATTATTGTCCATTCGTTCATGTCTCCAAAATACAATATACTTTTCTTGATAGGACTTATTTTTCTAAGCTGACAGTACTGTGAATACCATGGTGTAAAATGAGCTGAAACTATACTGGAACTGGACGAACTGCGTATTTTTTAAAGACAGATTCATGAGATGAGCTTGTCTTGCTACAATTTTCTTCCTCCTTAAAAGAGGAAACATTGATTAAACAATGAGATATATTCTTTTCACATCTCAGATTAGAGAAGGCAAAAAATTTGAAAATATCCAGAGTGTCAAGGAAGGGGGCTTTCCTACATGTATGATGGGAGCTATCAACACAACAGTTTGGGAGGGCAATTTAGCAACATATCCAATTAGAATGCACATACCTTTTTATTAGGCAATTCCACTTCTAGAAAGTTTTCCTAAACAGATACAGTTTCACATTTATACAAGTACAAAAAGTTTCATTTATCAGAACAAACACTTAAAAAGAAAGGTGGGTCTATATACTCTTAACATAGAAGCATGTCCAAGACACTAACTTAAATTTGTAAAGAAAAGTTAAAGAAAAATTATCTGTAAAGATCCCATTTCTCTATTACATGATGTGTGTGTGTTTATATGTATATGTATATAAATATATATATATCCATCCATGTGTTTACATATTTGCACACAGAGAAGGAGTCTGGAAGGCGAAGCGATCATACAATCAATACCTTGGAAGCTTTTATTTTGTTTTAAAACCAGCACGGGAGGTTCAATTAGTTAAGTGTCTGACTCTTGATTTCTGCTCAGGCCTTGGGGTCGTAAGATTGAGCCCCACACCGGGCTCCACACTGGGCATGGAGCCTGCTTAGGATTTTTTCTTTTCTTTTCTTTCTTTTCTTTCTTTTTCTCTCTTTCTTCCTCTCTATCCCCCCACCCCTCCTCTGCTCTCTCTCTAAAAATAAAAATCTTTTAAAAACCTAGCATATATTACTGGGTTATTATTAAGAGTAAAAGTCAGCCTTTAAAAAGGAGAGCACAAGGAAACATAGGGTAAGAAGGAAGAAAATAAAGCAACTAAGGCTTCAACTCTATTTCTTTTTATTTTTCTTTCAACTCTATTTCTACGTACATCTTCTAACCCCCATCAATGTACATGAAATTGGTCACCAAAACCTTCACATTTTAGCTGAAATCAGTCTGGGACCGAAAGCCCTTCTGGATTACACTGGAAGGGAAGAGAGCAATAGCCATGTGCCCTTTCCTTCTGCCTTGCCCCTGGGAGCCTTCATTTGCCTGCTGACTTTCCATTTCTATGAAAGAGAGAAACAGAGGACCTAACACCCTACACATACCACCCAGAAATGACTGCAAACTTTGCAGAAGTAGTGGCAGTAACTGGAGAAGCTCTCTGGTTCTGGCACAGTTGCTGCCGCCTGACCCCAGTACTGTAGGACAGTGGTCATCAGGTGAATGATTTGCTTGGGATGGAGGGCTGAGTGGGCCTCAGAACGTGAACGCACAAACCCAGACATCTGTTACTCAAGTAAACAGGGAACTACTGTAGATTTACTTCATGATCTTTAAAGTAGGGATATTTTTTTTAACAACTGAGTTGGGCATCACTTTATGGATAAAATGGGTTAAAGCCCTTAGAACAATGGCTCATGCTGAATAAGGTGGATGAGTGCTTGCTGCTGTCATGCAACAGTGATGGTTACTGATGCCTTTCTTCCTGGGCTTCTGCCCTCAGTGAACTTCAAGTGTGGACGGGAGGGTAAAATGGGTCTAGGTCAGATTGCTGGAATGTAAGGCAATACAGATACTTGGTTTGGTTGGTTTTTTTAAAAAAGATTTATTTATTTAAGAACAAGAGAGAGAGAGAACATGAGCAGGGGGAGGGGCAAAGGGAGAAAGAGAAGCAGACTCCCCACTGAGCAGGGAGCCCAATGCAAGGCTTGATCCCAGGACTCTGGGATCAGGACCCGAGCCAAAGGCAGATGCTTAACCAATTGAGCCACCCAGGCACCCCTGCAATACAGATATTTGTATGAAATCTATTTGATTCCATTTTAATGCTAAATGCTTTCAGAGAAGAGCTGATCCTTTTTACACTAGGGTAGCCAATGCCACCAGGGTAAGAACTATGTTTGAGTTTTTCACCCATAAATCCCCCCAATCTAGTATTCTGCTTGACAAAGTCAGTATTTGTTGACTTGTAATTGCCCTGATCATGCAGTGAGACTTCCTTAGTTACTGAGCAAGTGACATATTGAAGGAAGAAAGAGGAAGATTCTAGAAAGTAGGAAAGACATGAAGGTGTGAGATACATCGCATAAGAGGCAGCAGGACTTCAGCGTCAGCCCTAGGGAATATGATTCAAACAGGAGTGCGTGCAAGAATGACAGGAGTGGCATTTCGACAGCAACATTGTGAGAAATCAGACATTAGCATCCAAATACAGAAGAGGGAGAAATTGGGACATGAAACTAATTTTCATACTCCAGACGTCAAAGTTGCAGTCTGCCATAATAAATACTGCATATGTGGGTGAGGGGAGTGTTCTCCAAGCTCTCGACAGCCCCCTTCCTTCCTCTTACTCATTTGCTCCCTTCCAGACCATTTTGTACTCTGCGCCAGAGCCATCCTGCCTCCCTCCCTCCCTCCCCCATATCCAAACAAAGCCCTTCAGTGGCTCCCTCATGCTCTTTAACAAGATATACAAGACCCTCCCCAAACTCACTCTCCAACCTCATGCCCAAGCACCCCCATGCCCCCCACAGTATGTTCCAGGGACGTCTCTTGGCTCAGCTCTGCAGGATGCCACTCTTCCTTGGCTCTGTGTCTTCACATGTGGCTGCCTCTCCTTCCTGTGGCCCTCTTCCCATCCACAGCCTCACCAACACTGCCATCAAGCAACCTGCTGGTCCCCTCTTGGTCTCAGCCACTCAGGAAACCTTCCCTGACCTCCCCAAGTCTACTTTAGGTGGCTTCCCTTGCACTCCCACAGCACACTGTACTTCCCTCATCAGGGGGTCTGCTTCCCATGGGAGAAGTGGACTGGTTATGCCTATCCACACAGCGCTGTGGCTGGGACGTGGCAGTTACCAAATGGAGGAGTAGAATCAGGATTCAAATGAGAACTGACTGAGGCACCCGGGTGGCTCAGTCGGTTAAGCATCTGCCTTCAGCTCAGGTATGGCCTCAGGGTCCTGGGATCAAGCTCCCCGCTCAGCAGGGAGTCTGCTTCTCCCTCTGCCCTTCTCCTACTTGTGTGGCGCTCTCTCTCTCTCTCTCTCTCCCCTTCTCTCTCTAATAAAGAAATAAATAAATTTTTAGAAAAAAGATAAGAATAGACTTACAGGAAATTGGAATAAACATACAACTACAAAAAAATAAACAGAAAAGCTTTGGTGACTCAGTACGTGTAAGGGAAAGTTTTCTCACTGTATTCCCACTTTTGTCTGCTTTCTGGTCATGGTTTGCACATTTGGCCAGCCTATCATATTCTGATATGTGGTTTGAAAAATTAAACTTTGGCAAGGTAGGCTGTGGAAAAAAAAAAAAAAAAAGTCTCCACAACACACCAACACAGATTGCCAACGTACCATCTTTTTATAACCTTCTTTGTGAAAAAGAAATTAAATCTTGTTCCTTATTCTAGTACCACCCCCCTACCCTGAGACCATATGCTTTCCTAAGAGAATACAGAAATGCCTGAAGTACTTGTTCAACTCATGATCAAAGTCAAGAATGTTGTGCAAATAAAGCTTGTTCCAAAAGCTGGTGTTAACAAAAGGGGTGGTGGGGGGAGAAATGAAGTGCTATTTATTAATATCCCCACAATGGATGGAGAACTGTGGGAGAATTTTTAATGAGCAATCTTGTCCTAACAATAAGATAAGCCTCATTCAAATAATACAGAGCTAGCGAGTAGAATAAAAATTAGATTTCAACCAGTTTTGTTCTGGAGAGCAGAACCAGGTTGGAAATAGGTTTCAAATGTATACAGAAGAAGAGATAGCTTAGACTTAAAATTCTGTAGAGGTACTTGGGTGGCTTGGTCAGCTGAGCATCCTACTCTTGATTTTGGCTCAAGTCATGATCTCAGGGTTGTATGATGGAGCCCCAAGCCGGGCTCCATGCTCAGCAAGGAGTCTGCTGGGAATTCTACCTCTCCTTCTCCCTCTGCTCCTCCTCCGCACATGCATGTTTCACCCTCTCTCTCTCAAATGAATAAATAAATCTTAAAAAAAAAAAAAAAGAGAAATTTTGTACTTGAATAGCCAGTGTCATGGTATGTCCCAATCCTGGAAGTTTTCAAGCAAAATCTCGATGATCACACTAAAATTAGTAGACAGCTATGTACACACTAGCTTCATTCCAGGCACTGGACTACATGCTTTCTCCATATTATCTATTGCAACCTTCTCTATAATCTTAGATGATATATTATCATCCCTATATTCTATAAAAGAAAATGAAGCCTGAGACTACCCAAACACGAGTGGCTACCACTCACTGGTTCCACGCCACTATCACCTCTGGTCTGGATTATTGTATTTATCTTTTAGCTCTCCCTGCTTTCATCCTTGCCCCTGCAGTTAACTCTCTATGCAGCAGCCAAGGTGGCTGTGATGGTTAATTTTATGTGTCAACTTAACCAGGCTACAGGATGCCCAGATACTGGGTTGCAACATAATTTCTAGGTGGATCTATGAGAGTGTTTCCAGATGAGACCAGTATTGAAATTGGTAGACAGAGGAAAGTAAACTGCCTCCCCATGTGGGTGGGCCTCACCCAATCAGTTGAGGGACTGAACAAACCCACACGGCGGAGGGAGTATTCATTCTTTCCATTCCACCTGACAGCATGAGCTAAGACACTGGTTTTCTCCTGCCCTCAGCCTGGAACACACCAGTGATTCTCCTGAGGCTAGGCTCCAGCTTGTAGGGAGATCAGGAAACTTCACCTCCATAATTGTATGAGCCGTTAAAATACGGTTAAATCATGTTACTTTGTGGATTAAAGCCCTCCAAAGGCTTCTGTCCTCACATGAGACTAAGGCCAAAATCCTTACAATAGCCTGCAGGGTCCTCCAGACAGACACCACTACCTCTCTGATGTCATCTCCTACTGTCTCCCTTTGGAGAGATACACACACATTGACCTTTCGCTATGCCTGAATGCCACACACAATCCCAGTTGAGGACCTCCATACGGCTCCCCTCTCCCAAAAACTCTTTTGCCAGATATCTATACAGCTTTTTTCTCCTGTCCTCCAGGTCTCTAAGGAATACCTTACCAGCAAGACTTCCATGACCATCCAATGCATAGCAGAAACACCCCCCCACACCCCCTGCTGGCTCCTGCAGGCCTACTGTCCCCCACACCGTGCTTTGTCTTAACTCAGAGCCTCTATCAACATCTGACTTGCATGTCTGCTTGTCAGTATCTGTGCTTTGCACCAAAATCTGAGCTATGTGAAAACCAGGCCTTGATCTGATCATTCACCACTAGACCTTGACCCTCAGAAATATACAGGGCACAATAAATATTTTTGTATATGCTGAATTAATGATGCCCAAGTAACCAGATTTGAGACCCAGTCTTGCAGATGCCAAACCATACTGGCATCCAGAAAGAGGAGCCACAGTGGAGTCACTCAGCCCAAAGAGTGTGGTTTCCTTTTGCTGCTCTTTGCTTTTGCCACATTTAACCGCTTGCCTTGAGTGAGTGGTGAGCGCTGGGCATGGATGAGATCATGGGGCCAGAAAGCCAACTCCTCCTTGAGTCATCCCACTCCATTTCTCATGCTGTTTCCATTTGTTCCCACTTCTCAGATGCTATCTATCCTGCAGTGGCTCCCTCCTCCCTCGGTGGTGGGAAAATATAGGACCAAAATTTGCATTTCAAATCAGTGACTTGACTGATAAATACAAAGTCATCGTGGCAAATACAAAGCATCATCAGAACTCTTGAGTTTAAGCGGTGAGAATATTGAAGTCCTTTACAAACAGTGAAAACCCGAGAGAGAAATTCACTCTATCCATAAGACTAACCTTACAAACCAGTATATTTTAGTATCAGAAACCAACAGGAGGGCGCCTGGGTGGCTCAGTCAGTTAAGCTGTCTGCCTTCGGCTCAGGTCATGATCCCAAGGGTCCTGGTATGGAGCCTGCATCAGGGTCCTTGCTCTGCAGGGAGTCTGCTTCTCCCTCTCCCTCTGCCTGCCGCTCCCCCTGCTTGTGCTCTTTCCCTCTGTCAAATAAATAATATCTTTAAAAAAAAAAAAAAAACCCCAACAGGATAAGGAAGGGCTTAACACTGGCAGCATTTACTTCTGTCCATTTAATGTACTAGAAAACAGCAGAATGCAGAGAACTGGAGAATTTGAAAGCTTCAGGAAGGGCTGGCAGGTCAGGACCAGAGGGCGGGACAAAAGATTTTCCTGACGTTGCTGGCATACGATGCCTCATTATTTCTTGCAGTTCCAGAGAGTTCTCAATAAAAAATACTTAAACTAACACTAGACTATACATAGCAAGCCAACAAGTTATTCCATTACTGGGGGTAAGCAGTTTTTAAATAAATGGTAGCTTGAGACACTTTCATACGATGTCCTACATGCATCAGAAATGTGCTTATCTATTCACTCTTATGATTTGAGGTTTTGTTTATTGTTATTTTTATTTTAATTCCGATAAGTTAACATACAGTGTTACATCAGTTTCAGGTGTACAATAGAGTGATTCAACACCTCCATACATTACTCAGCGCTCGTCATAGTAAGTACACTCTTAATTCCCTTCATTTCCCCCAGCCCCCACCCCTCTGTTGGTTCTCTATAGTTAAAAGTCTATTTCTTGGCTTATCTCTTTTTTTCCTTTGTTCATTTGTTTTGTTTAATAATTCCACATATGAGTAACATCATATGGTATTTGTCTTGCTCTCACTGACTTCTTTCACTTAGCATTATACTCTCTACATCTACCCATGTTGTAGTAAATGGAAAGATTTCATTCTCTTTATGACTAAATAATATTCCACATATATACATTCATACATACACACAAACACACACACACCCCACATCTTCTTTATCCATTCATCTATCAGTGGACACTTGGACTACTTCTATAGTTTAGGTATTATAAATAACGCCTCAATAAACATAGGGTACATATCCTCTTGAATTAGTGTTTTCATACCCTTTGGGTAAACACCCTCTTCTATTTACTTTCAAAGTTGTATTGCTTTTCCTCTAAAACCTACTTTCACCTCTTCAGTTGAAGCACCCAGCCGTCAGCCAACCTTTGGACAAGTCCAAGAGACAAATCTCTCTCTATATCCTAATTGCTAGTCTGTGGGTATCTCATAAGGTTGAAATCACCTATATATAACTATCTTTTTATAAAAGGCTAATGAGGGAGGCAGTCAAGTCTTCACAGGATTCCCTTTCTCTAAAACAGTTACTGAAAACCAGAACAGCTCAGCATACTGACAAAACTTAGGAAAGAAAGGAGTAACGAGACGCCAACTTACAAGAGACCTGCCACTGCACGAGCCACTGTACTGGAGTTCCCACCTGATGCTTCCTACGACCCTCTGAGATTGGTACGCTCCTCCCATTCCTCTCTCCTCCCTCCAGGTGAGGACACGAAGTTTCAGAGAAGCCAAAGATCTTGCATACAGTCACACTCATTGATGGCAAAGCCTGAACGTGAGCTGGGATCTTCCTACCTCCAAATATGCTAACCACCACACACTGCCCTGGAAAGCAAAAAATAGAGGTGATAGTAGAAAAGCACCATTCCTTCTGAAATCCCAATGTGGACGTGAGTTAGAATCCAGGAAAAGAACCACCGCAGGTTCTCTGCTTCATTTGAAAGTTACCAGCCCGTGTGAGTACACATGTGTGCACAGGTACACACACACACACACACACACACACACACACACACACACACATGCGCCAGCGCACGCACACACAGCAACTCTTTCCAAACTGTAAATGTCTCCTGGGCTGTATGTGGGCTTTTCATAAAGGTCACTCAACAGGGCCCAAGGAAAAGAAGGGCTTGGTCTAAAAAGTTTTATGTTTCCTCTCACTTTTTTAAACATTGGAAAATCCATTTGGCTCAGAGAAATGAATAGTAAAAGGAGTTCTAACTACTTGGAGCCAACAAAATGTAATGGAAAAAAGGCAAGAATATGGCTGGACATTATTTTCTTTTTGCTCAGCACATCCTGTCTATAATCTGAAAGGTAAATAGGCCATGCCCAACATACCGACTCTTTTCAGGTGAAATTATCTAGGTTATAAAAACAAGCAACAACTGTATTTCCATTATTCTTTAATTCGTGGCTGAGGGAAATAGCTTCCAAACTAAATCTGAGAGGCAAAAATTGCTCAGCAGGGAGCAAACCCATAAATTTTCCCTCCTTTGATAACTGACTTTAGTGAATTTTTTTTTCTTCCACTTGAATTAGAATTGTGTGGTTATTATCTGAAAGAGTGTGTTGCAAATGCCAGGAAAGGAAATTTTGAATTTTCATGTTTGGGTTATTTAAATCCACAGGAGAGAGGGAGAGAGACAGAGTTTTTGCATATCATTAGTTAGTAGACTACCATCCCTGAGATATTTAACCTTCAAGTGCAAGAACAAGTAATTTTGCAACTCTCCCCATAATCCCTAAATATCAACTTCTTTGGCTCCATAATGCTCCTAGTGATCTCTGAGTTCAGTCAGGCTAATGAGAACTATGACCATTTCTGTCCTGTATAGTTAGCCTTCCTTGCTTTATACTACACTTTTCTTCTGCATATCAAAGCTGAGCAAATAGTCTTACAGAAACCACCACTGGAAACAGCACACACAAAGTTTCCTTTAACAAGAAAGTAGCTATGCTGATGGATTATCTGAAGCAACATCCATCACATTCTGTTCTCTAGATGTCATTTAAATCAAGAATTACCTACATGTAATGATTTAAGGCAGCATTCTCTGGCACACAAATTGTGGAGAAGCTAATGGGTGGGTGTTCCACTAAAAAGATGGCATGGTCAAATGGAAATGCCTCTTCAGAAGTTAAACAGGGTCCCCCAGCTTTTTTTTTAACCACAAGATTTCACAGAGCCTACAGAGTGCATTATGTGCCTTCCAAAAAAGGGAGAGAGAACATACCAGTTTCTGAGCTAATTTGATTATGGAACACTTTATTCAAGGGCTACCTCTGTTTTACAGAGCTGAAGGTCCACAGAACACACGTGGACTGAGGCAGATCTCCCTAAAGACAGGGAATCTCCCTAGAGGAGATCTCCCTAAAGATAGGGAATGAGCTGGCTCATTTTCATGGTCAAGTCAGACACTCCACCTCTATCCATACTGCTCTCCCAGAGCCCACTGATCTTGGGAACAAAATATTTAAGCTCACAGCAACATGGTCAGGGATACTTCTTAGGGAAAACAGGGCAAAGATAAAAATTTATAAAAAGCTTTACTGAATCTATGTAAGTACACCGTATCCAGCAGGAGGACCTTTCATTTGGTCATTCTCCTAATGAGGAGGGCAGAGAGAACTATCTTAGCAAAACTCTTTGAAATACACAGTATGCGCAAGAAGTCTTTCCTAGCCAATAATTAGGAGATGTCATGCAGTCATATTTAAAGTTGGAAATTAGTAGTATATGGCCTATTAAAAAATGTCACAAGGGCCACCTGAGTGCTCAGTGGGTTAAGCATCTGCCTTTGGCTCAGGTCATGATCTCAGGGTCCTCGGATGGAGCCCCACATTGGGCTCCCCGCTCAACAGGGAGTCTGCTTCTCTCTCTCCCCCTCTGCTCCTCCTCCTCCACTCATGGTGTCTCTTGCTTTCTCTCTCAAATAGAGTATCTTCACAAAAAAAGTCACAAATTTCTTTTCAGCCTTAAAAACACAAGACACACTTGGTATCTTTAATATCAATATTGAATATCTAATATTTCAGTGCAAACTGAAATCTGGGGGATCAGACACATTCTTTAATAGTTTTTTAAAAGAAGGAATAAAAGGTCTAAACAATAAAAAGTTAGAGTAGCATTTCAGGTGAGTCTGATATCAGTTGCCAATTTATAGACAGTAATGTAATCAAATACAGCAGCTAACTATTATTTTGGTAGATCACAGGGAATGATGGGCTATCAGGAAGGTTAATGTTTATAAGGCACAAAAAGTTCCAGACTTGGAGAGATATCAAAAATACCAAGCCATCTGACTTTCTACTTTGGAGCACTCCCCAACAATGAGGAAGTATGATTGCAGATGACAGGATAATCTAATTGTGCTAACTCCTACCTCCAGATTACCAAAGGAGAACCGAGAAGCTGCTGTGTTGTCTTTAACTGGGAACCAAGATCTATTGCGACAATCCTTGGGAGGGTGTCAGATACGACCTCTGCGTGTGTACTTCTCTACCCGACGCTGATGCACAAACCTGAATCCTGAACCATGAAGTCTCATCGCAAAAACTGAATTCTATATCCTGCTTTTTGAACATCAGTAACCCTGAGACAGAAATTTCCATCCCACCTTTAACCAAACGTTGCTTGTGACTCATGCATTTCAAGGATTAGGCAAGGGTCCGAAACATATGGGAGAAAGTCAGAGAACTAATGCCTTTCAAAGCACAGCACTGGGCAGCAGAGCAAGACCAAAGGAAGCTGAAGCCCCCCCCTGGCTGACAAGGTCACTTCCTTAAGCAACACATGCTGATAGAAGAGGAAGAGCCAGTACAGATGTCACCGTGGCCTCCTCCTGATGCCCTACTCGACCTGCAACATCCCCTGCCTGTTTGCCACCTCCCTCACCCCGCTGTTTTTTCTCTGAGCCCTATTACTCAAGCCCATATAACTCACCCATTTATTCTGTTTATTGTTTATTATGCAACCACCTTTGATGAGATACAGCTCCTAAGATCTTGCAAGGATCTCTGCTGGGTTTTGTTTCTGAAACTGGGAAGTCCCAGTGCCTAGAACAGTTGCTGGGACACGGGTCCTGCTCAGTGGGGGCTCCATGATTAAATGAATAAACACTACTACTCACGGTCATCTTTGGATCTCAGCATTGGAGACATAAGGGAAGGATTTTAGTCACTTTCCTTTTTTTACCTAAAAAAGTCATTCCAAGGCTTCTCCCTACCCTAATCCTCAATCAAAAAAAAATAATTTTTTAAATTGCTATAAACAAGCTTGAGAACATTTTGTGTTGATTAGATTAGCTAACAACAACAAAAACAACAACAAAAAACCACCGAGATGAGGCAAAATTTATTTTACCTTGTTATCTGCTTTTTGTTTTATTTTCTTTTTTATAGTATGCTTAGGAAACACACCTCTTGATAAATAATTCTACTTCCTTAATGACTGCTTTCTCCCCTTCCCCTTGATGTAAGCACTGGTCACTGCAACTGAACAACTCAACTTCCCTCTCAAGTCAGGGCATTAAACCCACAACTGCCTGGGGATTATTAAGCTTTTTGTATAATAAACATTAACAGTCTGCCCACACAAGACCTACCAAAGCATAGATAAATGGTAAATATTTTAACCTGGGCATCAGGCCTCTCCCATCCTGAGATGCCAGCATGTGTCCTACATGACTCTGAATCCATCCTCAGGTTAAAAGGGTAGTTGATTCAAATACATATAGGAGAGAGACAGGTAATAAAAACAGGGTAAGGGCACCTGAGTGGCACAGTCAACTGAGCCTCGGACTCTTGGTTTTGGCTCAGGTTATGATCTCAGGGTCATGGCATCGAGTCCCACGTCCAGCTCTGCAGCTCAGCAGGGAGTCTGCTTGGGGTTCTCTCCCTCTTCTGCTCTCC
Source organism: Canis aureus (assembly GCF_053574225.1). Classification (NCBI taxonomy): domain Eukaryota; kingdom Metazoa; phylum Chordata; class Mammalia; order Carnivora; family Canidae; genus Canis; species Canis aureus. The sequence goes on from NC_135647.1 coordinate 9,489,205, forward strand.
CCACTCACATGCTTTCTCTCTTTCCTTCTTTAAAATAAAGAAAAATAAATCTTTATATATTATATATATGGAAAGAGGGAGGGAGCGAGGAAGGGAGGGAGGGAAGACCATCTATTTCTGGGCCTATGAATACAGAGAAGCTACATCTTACCACTTTTTCATTTTCTCATGAAATTTCACAACTGGGAATCCAAACAAAAATGTGTTGAGCCCAGACGTGGCCCATGAGCATCAGTTTGCAACTCTTGTTTGAAGCCTCAGTTCAGAGATCACTGCCACCAGTATGTCCGTCCCACCTCCAGGTGGGGGAGACGTTCTTTTGATATGCTATATCTAGCTTCCCCTGATCCCACTAAACTTGTATGGCTCCTTCAATGTGTCCATCCACCAAATGGGAAGTATCTCATTCACTGCTACATTCCCAACATCCAGCAGAGTGCCTGGCATACAGCAGAAGCTCAAAAGATTTCTAAATAAATGAAAATTTGAATAATACCACTTGAGTTCATGCTTCTAGTAGCCACTTTGAATTCATCAGTCTGTTTCCCATCTTCACACCTTAACCAACCAATCTTCAGGGAAATGTGCGATGAGGGTCAGAGACATTAATACCAAGTGTCAAACTAAAAGAGACAAGCCCATCCCTGGAGTTCTACAGGGTTCTCTTGATTATGAAGAATAGGTACCATTCAGCATATTGTAAAAATAGAAAAAAAGGGAGATATGACAAAGTAAAAGAATTATATGTCATGTGCTTTATAGGAGATGAGCAAGTATAGGAAAGAAAATTCAGGGGATCCCTGGGTGGCGCAGCGGGTTGGCGCCTGCCTTTGGCCCAGGGCACGATCCTGGAGATGCGGGATCGAATCCCACATCGGGCTCCCTGTGCATGGAGCCTGCTTCTCCCTCTGCCTATGTCTCTGCCTCTCTCTGTGACTATCATAAATAAAAAAAAATTAAAAAAAAGGAAAATTCAGTAAAAATTGCTACCTGATTTCTCCATCATTCAGAATATCTGATAAACTCCTTACAGATGGTAGTTAACTAAGGCATGTTAAAAATATTTCTATTTTGGGGCACCTGGGTGCCTGAGTGGTTGAGTGTCTGCCTTCGGCTCAGGTCATGATCCTGGGTCCTGGGATCGAGTCCCACATCAGGCCCCCTGCAGGGAACCTGCTTCTCCCTCTGCCTATGTCTCTGCCTCTCTCTGTGTGCCTCTCATGAATACATAAATAAAATCTCTTTTAAAAATTTCTATTTTGTTCTTGCCTAGTACTTAAGAACAGATTCTTATTTAACCAAGCATTAAATTTCACACATACATTATCCTTTGCCTAAAAAACAGTGACGATCAGATTTACCATTCAAGATACTATTTGGAAACCGATCCAAACGTGGAGTTTTCCCTCCCAAACAGGAGCCTGTTGTAGCAAACCCTGACTTCTCAGAAAGCCACAGAAACCTATCCTGTACATTTTCTCATTCTCCCCTTTTGCATTTCCTCATGCTCATGATGACAGCATCAAGGAAAACTCACAGCGGTACAGAAGATGCACCGGCATTCCTGGAGTGTGGTCATCTTGTCCAGGGACTGTTCACACAGGCAGAGTTTGCAAGTGACGAGGGGGGCTGGAGCCAGGTCTCCTGGCATCGGATTTTCCGTGGTCATGGTGAGATAGTGGAGCCTACCAATGGAGCCCATCCACCTGTCCTCAGCGTTCTTCAGTTTCCTCGATCTCTGCAAGAAGGTCCAAAGCAGAAAATATGATATTCATTCACACAGTTGTTGTTTAACCAACACACCTGCAAACCAACAGAGCAAACCTTTACCTTCTCTGATGCCTAGTGCACAACAGAGGCATTTCTGAGAACCATGGGCTACAGAGCTTGCCACCTTGGCAAGGTGTTCCTGAAGTCCTGACATTTATTTTTAAGATTTTGTTTATTTATTCATAAGAGACACAAAATGAGAGGCAGGGGGAGAAGCAGACCCCCTGAGGCAAGCCTGATGCAGGACTCAATCCCAGGATCCCAGGATCATGCCCTGAGCTGAAGGCAGATGTTCAACCACTGAGCCACTCAGATGCCCCTGGAGTCCTGACATTTAAAGTGACCTCACCATCTAGAGGTGCCTGAATAGCTCAGTCAGTTAAACTTCTGCCTTCAGCTCAGGTCATGACCCCAAAGTCCTGGGATCAAGGCCCACATTGGGCTCCCTGCTTAGCAGGGAAACATGCTTCTCCCTCTCCCTCTGCCCCTTGACCCTACATGTGTACACACCTCTCTCTGTTGAATAAACAAATAAAATCTTTAATAAATAAATAAACAAACAAAGTGATCTCACCATCCTGACTCATTGCATGTAAATTATGGGAATGAAAGGACCACAAAGAACAAACACACCATTCAGGAGTGGCATCACTACAATCCAACAGATTAAAAAACAAAAATACTTGAAAACAGGATGTCACTCAAAAAAATTAAACAAAGAATTGCCATATGATCCAACAATTCTACTCCTTGGTGTACACCCAGAAGAACTGAAACTAGGGTGCAGACACTCGCACATCAATGTGCCTCACACCAGTGGTCATGATGGACAAAAGGCAGATACTATCCAAATGCCCATCAAAGAGATGAATGGATAAACAAACTGTGATACAAGCACTCAATGGAATACTATTCAGCCTTACAAGGGAATGAGACTGTGACACACGCTACAATACAGATGAACCTTGAAGACATTATGAGAAGTGAAATAAGCCAGACACAAAAGGGCAAATATGGTGTGATTCCATCAATGTGAGGTACCTATCAAGTCAATGTCAGAGAGACAGAAAGTAGAGGCAGAGGGAATTAGAGAGTTACTATTTCATGGGTATGGAGTTTCTGTTTGGAATAATGACGAAGTTCTGCAAATGGATAGTGTGACGGTTGCACAAGATTGTGAGTGTGCATCATGCCACTGAATTATACACTTAAAATGACCAAAATGGTAAATTTTATGTTATGTATAATCTTACACCAATACATTTTTTTCAACAGTGTTCACTGTGTTCATCAGTGTTAACTGTGTTCCTTCACATACGTCATTTCATTTCAACTTTTGCAACCCTGAGGATTTTTTCCTTCGCTCCGTAGAGGAGTTGAGGTCCTCAGAAGTTAAATAATAGGCCAAAATTCTCAGAACTTGTATAGAGCAGAGCAAAATTCAAACCTCCATCTTCTGAAACGATGCCCAAAGCCTGGTCCACTACACAAGGGCTGCCTCACAAGTGGGTTTTACATGGAGGGATGGAACATGGAGAGAGAGAGAGAAGGAAGAAGGGGTAGGGAAGAGGGAAAGGAGAGAGAAAGAGACCAAAAACCTATGACTACAAGTATCATAAGATTACTAAAACTATACAGAGTGAAATCTGTCTCCAAACATGGCATAAATATAGAAAGGATTTTTCTACACTGAAAAATAAAAATTAGAGCTGATGCCCTTCTACTTGTTTTTATTCAGATTATCTTTACAAGAGGTAAAGTAATTGTAAAAATAATCTTCCATAGTTTAGATCATATCAAGAAATTCCATGTTCTAATTACAGAAAAGCAAAATCTTAAAGTTCTTACTATTTTAAAAGACTGTGGCCAACAGAAATCATTCTAAAGAGCCTCTCCCTCTACAAGAACCAGACTCTTTCCTTCCCACCCCCCCATTTTTGGGCAAAAGAAATTACATGTTTGGCATCTGCTACACAGCCCTACAGTGGCTTACGTCTCAATATATACGCACAAAGGTACGCAACAATGGAGAGAAAAACAAACTGGATTAGATGGAAGGAAAAAGAAATTTTTGAGGTCCAGCTCCACCAACTTAATATCATACCAGAGAGAATCAATAGTTACTAACTCTAGTAACCTGAAATATTCAAGGTTTTTCCCCTACTCCCTCCCTGAGTAGCAGTAGACTTAATTAAAAATACATTTGAATAGGAAGCTAACCAGTGATTGGCTTCCATGATATTTCTTGGGAAAGGCCCAATACGGTTCGAGACATGGTGTTCTTATTTGATTAACTATTAATTAGCTATCATCCAAGAGCAAAACAACATGCCTACCAAATTCAGTATTTTGAAGGGAAAATCTATCTTGAAGGTCAATTAGGAGTCAAAATAAGTGATTTTGTCTGTCTCCTCCTTGCAGTTGACACTTAAACAACTATCATTTGTTTGTTTCTCCAAGACACCTCCGTTCTGTAACACATATATCACCAATCTCCCCCAACTGCTGTCTTCACATTTCTGTTTTCCCAACATGGTGCATACCATATATTCCAATTATCTTTGCACTCAAAAAGAGAAATCCCAAGTCAAACATCAAGAAGTACACTTCTCATGATGAGCACTGAGTAATGTATTAATGTATAGAACTGTTGAACTGCTATATTGTTCACCTGAAGCTAATATAACACTGTATGTTAACTATACTGGAATCAAAATGTTAAAAATTAATACAATTTTAGAAGAAGCAGAAGAAATGTAGCCAGCAAATGCTTCCTGAGGAGGAAAGACAGGAATGACACAGGCTGAACCACCTTCCCACCACAAATGTCAATTGCATGAAGAGCCCATTTGGAAGAAGCAATTATGAGTAGGTAAATCCTGTTGTTCCAACCCAGCAGAAGACCTAGGTATTCTTCAACAAAGTCAATTATTTCTTACAGCCTTAACCTATATTATTTTGGTTTTTTGTTTCTTTTTTTTTTTTTTTTTTATGATAGTCACAGAGAGAGAGAGAGAGAGAGAGAGAGGCAGAGACACAGGCAGGGGGAGCAGCAGGCTCCATGCACCAGGAGCCTGATGTGGGATTCAATCCCGGGTCTCCAGGATCACGCCCTGGGCCAAAGGCAAGCGCCAAACCGCTGCGCCACCCAGGGATCCCTTTTGTTTCATTTTTTAATATAACCTCTACCCTCAATGTGAGTTTTGAGCTCAGGAATCCAAGACCAAGAGCGGCATGGTCTACTGACTGAGCCAGCCAGGTGTCTCTCTATATATATTTTTAAAGGTTTTATTTATTTATTCATGAGAGAGAGAGAGAGAGGCAGAGACACAGGCAGAGGGAGAAGCAGGCTCCATGCAGGGAGCCCGACATGGGACCCGATCCCAGGTCTCCAGGAACAGGTCCTGGGCTGAAGGTGGCGCTAAACCGCTGAGCCACCCGGGCTGCCCCTCTCTTTATTAAGGAGACCTATAACACTTGAGAAACAAATATGTAATTGCATACTTCTTAGGTTATCTCTTAGAATTCTTTTGAAAGCAGAACTAGAAATGGTCTTAATCGTGGCCACCTGAAACATAATCTCCTCTCTTGCCATGTCCATTAAGTTTCCACTCTCTGCTTTGTGAGTTACAAAATCAAAGTTACAAAAATATAAAAATAGGGACACCTGGCTGGCTCAGTGGTTGAACATCTGCCTTTGGCTCAGGTCGTAATCTCGGGGTCCTGGGATCGAGTTTCGCATGGGGCTCCCCACAGGGAACCTGCCTATGTCTCTGCCTCTCTCCCAGTGTTCTCATGAATAATAAATAAAATATTTTATTTAAAAATAGCTATCACCTCCAAAAGTTTCCTCCTGCCCCCTTTATTTATCAGTGTGTGTGTGTGTGTGTGTGTGTGTATGTGTGTGGCAAGAGCACTTAACATAAGATCTACCCTCTTAGCAGATTTCTAAGTATGCAATATAACACTGTTAAGTATCAGCATTATGCTATTCCACAGGCATATAACTCATCAAGTTGTATATATTAAATATGAATAGCTTCTTGTCTGTCAATCCTACCTCGATAAAGTGGTTTAATATACACACAACTTTTTAAAGTGTAATTTTTATGACAAAAGCCTTTTCCAAAGCAGAGACCTGTTTTGTTAAAACAACAACAAAAATTCCAAGCATTCCAAACAAGGCAGTGCTTGTAGTGGAGACTCAGGAAGGAGGTCACGTACTTCATCTCTTTGAGATGTGAACAATCCAAAATGATTCTTCAAAAAGAAATGATTTATGTTTCTGTGTGCCATAACACCAATTCCCTAAAGTGATGGCATTCGGACATTTTTTAAAGCAATGGAATTTTAGAAAAACACAATTGTAAGTGAACTGCCACCATTTCAAGGAGCTAAGGGGAGGCCGTGCTGGGGCCAGCAGTACTAGCAGAGCTGGGCCAGGTCCCCTGGACCTTTCCCTCAGCAGCCTCCCAGACACCATCACAGAAGACAGAGACTTCATCAGACACAGTTTGAAACTAGCTTCTTGGTTTTTGCTCTGGGCAAAATCAGTAATGAACATTTTAAGAATGAATGAGTGCTTCATTTAAAAAAAAGAAAAAAGGCATCAAACAAGAAATCCTTTCCCCATTGATTCATTACATAGAGAGCTCTGCAAGCAATCATTAGGAAAACCCTGAGACTGTCTCCCACAGATGCTGGTCAGTGGCTCTAAGGCATCCTAGTGGTCCTCCGTTTATGTCTTCCCAGGATTCCTGGGTCTCATGACATGCAACCACCAAGAGCAGAAGCTCATCTGCACACCCAAACCATGAGCATTAGCATGACTCTCGGGGGGTGTCCAGAAGAAGGTGACCACACATCTGCAGCTCCGGACTCTGTCACAGGATACAACTTCACAGGTAAGCTGACAATCCACACCCACACCCCTCTGGGTTCCAAGAAGTCTTCCCTCCCGAGAGCGAGAGCTCATAACTCGTTCTCACTAGCTTGCTCAACTTGTTCTACCTCATACCTCATGTTTTACCTAAAATAAGAAAGTGACTTGAATGCTCCGGCCTACTGCTTGTTTAAAACAGTAGCAATTGTAATTGCTTTTATAATTACTACAAATGTGACTGAGCCTCTTACTGGGTGTCAAGAACCCAGTGAGAAAAGAATTTCTGGCAGAGAACACAACCGGCAGGTTGGGAAGAAAAGAAACCTGACCGCTGCCTTTAGGTTTGAACTTTCTAAAGTTGGTGGCAGGGTTGGGAGAGGCGGTGGTGGTGAAGGCGGACTTCACCCAAACTGTAGAAGCATCACTTGCTTAAATATAAGCAGCCACATGACAGGGCAGATAGGCTGGGGCGTGCAAGCAAAGAAAGGCCCTTTAAATCATCTGATTTTGCACCAAATTACCAAGAAAGGGGAATCAGCGGTTCTTCCTAGCCTGATTGTCTCTTGTACCATAAAGTGTTCATCATGTGAGGAGCTAGTACTGTCAGATAGAAAAGAATATAAAAGTCACTTTTCCCCTCATGTGTTTTGATCAGAATTGCCAAGGAAAGGAATACTTCACAAGCTATGCTGGAAGCACAGGATGTATAAGGAATTTTCATATTCTGCTGGTGGCCTGAAAAAGCAATCTGCTCCAAAAATGCAGAGGGTGTGAGAGCCAACTTTCAAAGTATTTTTAACTAACGTAGGTTACGCCTGTCTCACTACCCAAAAATCACAGCAATCATTCCTTTGCACAAAAAGATAATGCAGTTGGAAGGGATACTGCTTTACCAGGATACTTATCTAGTTATTCAGGAATTTTTACACCATTCAGCAAAAATTTTTGAACTTAGATAAATGGATAAAGCATAGTTAAAGAGACCCAGAGAGGGAGAAAGTGAACAAAATGAGTCAAGTGGATATTATTGATGTAACAGAAGGTTTCTGTAAAAATCTACTTGATCTGTGCTGAGATCTTACTTCCAAACTATGCCATGCCATGAAAGTTGAAGATTTACTCAAGAATAAGGGATATTGAAAGAAAAAATAAATAAATAAATATATATATATATATATATATATATATATATATATATAGAATAAGGGATAAAACAGAGGAATACTCTCAAAATGTTTACATGCTCATGTAAGACACCGAGTCATTCCTGTGAGGTAGCTGGAATAAAAGATATGAATGCATGACTCACATAGACCTAACAAAGGAAAAGGTTTTCAAGAAGGGTAGGTAGTGGGGAAGGTAAGGCTGAACTGCTACCTTTATAATGGAGAGATTTTTCTCAGGAAGCCGATACTCTTAACAGAGTAGAATGATATAGCAATCGGAAGATCCCATCTCTGCTTTGTTAGGAGAGCTCTCCCAATACCAACTAAGAATGACATGGCAGGCAACCAGATTCTACTCAACAAAATCTGAAAATTAGTATCGCATTGACCTTAGCACTCCTGCCTAATACAATTATTTATTTAGCTGCTAGTTCAGGCCCTTAACAGAAGCTATTAATGACTCAGATAGTATTGACGGAGTCTAGTGAAGTGCTGGCCCATCAACAGCCAATAGCCATTTGTTCAAGTTCTACCCTAAATACAGTCTGGAATGGAAGGTAGACCAGTTGGCTGAGAATGGGTGTTACAAGGATTTATGGTAGATCTCCACAGTGGCCGGTGCTGTGGTTCTACTCTCAGCTTGCACCTTTGCATCATTTAAGGACTAGATGAGCCAGTACAAATCCAGTAATATCAGAAAAACAGAAATAGGGACACCTGGGTGGCTCAGTGGTTGAACATCTGCCTTTGGCTCAGGGTGTGATCCCAGGGTGCTGGGATCGAGTCCTGCATTATGCTTCCCACAGGGAGCCTGCTTCTCCCTCTGCCTATGTCTCTACCTCTCTCTATGTGTTTCTCATACATAAATTCTGGGGAAAAAAAAAAACAGAAATATTTTATATCTATTTAATTATTTTTTAAAAGAATATTGCTCAAGGCCAATGAGTAGATATCTGGCAGCACATATAGGACACCACTTTGTCATTATTTGCAAAATATATATTAGACGCTGTTCTCTATTATAAACAAATCTAATAAATACTTAATTCTTAGATGTGATAGAAGTAAATATTCACCTACTCAGGCCTTGTGAGGTAGCAGTGTTGTGTAAAAGACTGTTTACCATTGTGCTTCATGGGATAGGAAGGGACAATGGTGTCCTTCCCCCCCACTGCTTCTCAGCCTCATTCAGAGGAAACCAGGAAATAAAAAATACTTCAGTCTGTAATTCCTTAACTTTCAACATCTTCATCTCAACAGGTACCAGGATGGCATTAAGATTATAAATGTGTAACCCGGAGATTGTTAGCTTCTAAAAATGGAACTGGTGCGCAAACATATCCCATTAACTATTACGTGGGTAAAAAGGACAGACACTCCATTAGGACTAGCTTCTTAAATATTAGCAGATATTGCTTCTTGACAGTCTCTTTGCTATTAGATTCTGTATAGCCTAGTACAGCTATTAACAAGATCTAATTTTCTTCCAGCTTTATTGAGATATAATCAATTAATAGGATTGTATAAGTTTAAGGTATACAATGCAGTGATCATACACATGTTTGTATATACCTGTATGTCTATACATGTTTCAAAACGATTACCATAAGGTTAATTAATACATCCATCACCTCAACTACTTACAATTTTTTATAGTGAGAATAATATCTAATTTTTACTTTTTTTCGCCTACAAAATATATAGAAAGATCTGTCAAGATAATGGCCACCAAAGTAGATGATGTTGGGATAAGCTAATTCTCTAAATCCTATAGAGTACAGGCATCTGAGATGGCAAATTTTAACATTGGCAAAATGTTGATCCTTCTCCTAAAAAGTACATTTCTTTTTTCTTGCCTTCTTTCCATGTTCTCATTACCACTACAGGGAAAGGCCCAAGAGGAGAAAATCCATTCCCAGCTTTCCTAACAAAAAAAAAAAAAAAAAAAAAAAAACCTTAACAAAGAAGGTAGGAGTGAAAAGGAGAATAACAGCTCAATGATATTTTTGGCATTGCAATTTTACACTCATCATGGTAGCTCCCTCCTCGACATCACCACTGTGCCCAGCCCACCCCGTGTTTTAATCAGTGGTTCCCTTGCCTCCCACAATTATTCATACAGCCCTGCTGAATAATTTTCTTTCCCCTGCCTGGCATAACAACAAAGTCCAGAAGCAGGAAGGGACGCCACTTACAGGCAGGTCAGACAATGATGTAATTAACAGATCAAGGAGAAGTGTTATTTCAGAAAGCCCCATAGAGCAAGAGATGGGCTTATTTCTCGGGTCAAGACGCTGCCAGGAAACTACAGTTGCTAAAGCACGAATACCTAAATCAAAATGTTTTCTCCAAATGAATAAAAACATCTGTATATATGTATTATCCCGTCTTGCGAAAGTTTCATACAGAAGTTTTAAACACAAACAAATTTAAAAACCGGTTTGAGAGAGGACTCCTTTCCATCTCACACTAAGCAAGGGGCAGCCTGCTTTTTTTTGTATGCCTTTGCCAAATCAATTCCTTAAAAAAAAAAAAAAAAAAAAAAATCAATAATGCAGGAAACCAAGTTGACCCACAAGGAACTGAATTCCACATGTTAGGTGTTAGGAATGTCAAAGTGGTTAAAACCAGTCCCCACTTACAAAGAATAAACTAGTGGAGGAGGTTGTCAACAGATAGTTTTATGTAATAATACACAGGACAGTTTGTGGGCTTATAGCTTCAGCCACAAGTCCAATAAAGAGCCAAGTGAGAGATGTCTTGCTTGTTCTGTCTTCCCTCAAAGACAAAGAACCAGTTGACTCAAGGCCTGGGACTCAAACTCATGACTGCAGAGGAACTGGCAACCAATGAGACACGGCTTTCAAAGTATGTTCTTTAACAGAAGCTACAAGCCACATGATCAGCTGTAGCTTCTGCTATAATTTGAGAAGTATATTGCCCCTAGGTGTGTTTTCAGTTCAAGAACGGAGGTCTCATCACATACGAGAAGTTTCTCATTCTGTGTTGCAAAAACATTGACCACTTCTACTCTCCTGAATGTACAGTCTTCCATGTTTTAATAACTACCGCAGTGTGATGCATTGGGTTTAGAAGTACCCATCAAATGAGCAAAAGCAAATGCCAAAGTTAATAAAAATAGGAACATTGTACAAGACCTCCCACATGTACCTGAAGGTGAACAAGCAAATTGAAACTTAAATAATTAAATAAATGAACTTCGGTACTGTTATGCCACTTCGAGTTATGTAAGGCTCAGACGACATAGAAGAAACATTACAAAAAAAAAGTCAAGATGGCAAACCTCTAACAGGCTCAGGTAAAGCAACACAAATTAAAAATTGCAACCCCAAACAATGTCATATCCAAGCTTATACCAACTCCTTCAAGACAGAGGCCACATCTTATCCTTCTCTTTATCGTCAGCATCTAGAGCACATCTGGCAGTCAGTAGTCACTGGATCCTGCAGTGGATACCATTTTTTTTTAAGATTTATTTATTTATTTATTTATTTATTTATTTATTTATTTGAGACACAGAGAGAGAGAGGCAGAGACATAGGCAGAGGGGGAAGCAGGCTCCCTGTAGGGAGCTTGATGCCAGACTCGATCCCAGGACCCTGCAATCATGCCCTGAGCTGAAAGTAGATGCTCAACTGCTGAACCACCCAGGTGTCCCAGTGGAGAACTTCTTTACATGTACATGGAGGAGAGAGAATATGCAAGGCCTGGCTCTCACGTGTATTCACTTCCAACAAATGCCAAGGTGAAAGCTATTGGAAATGTGCTAGAGCTAAGGAGCTTCTATAAACTCAGGTAGGGCATTCTTGCCAAATCAGATCTCAGGATTCCGGAGCAAGGGCTGCAGATCCCTATTTCCCAAAACTCACCATGGAAAGCATGATTTGTGTGGCATCTTGGCTCCTTGCCCGTATCCAAAACAATCAGTTGCACAAAGTAGGTTTAGTCAAAACTGTTTGGACTTCGACCCTCTACCAACATCTGGGTTCAGCATGATTCCTGACCTCTACCTCAAACTAGTGATTTCAAACACTAAGAATCTCACTCAACAAGAAAGTAACGTTTTAAGTCAAGGCCAGGGCAAACACGGAAGCCAGGATTAGCAGAAACACTACAAAGATAGGATTCTGAAGTCCTCAGAAATGTTTCTGAACACCCAAAATATTAAAGCTGCTTCTCAAAAACAAAAAATATAAATATACTTTCTCAAATTAAAAGTACTATTGTTGAAAAGAAAGGTAGTTTTGGGGAAGCTAAATGGTTATTACATAGATAAAATAAGCTTTTTTTTTTCTTTGTAGATAGAGCATAACTTTTCACTCTGCTGTCAAGCTTGCGTCAGAAAACCTAGTTCATAATCTGGGAGACCCAAAAACTTAATTATTGGGAAAAAAAAAAAAAAAAGACATGTCTTAAACTGACCTAGTTTGAAAGCCTGGATGCCTTTAAATTGCCAATGAACTGAAGCCATTCATGAGAATGGAGCTTTTGAATGCTGAGAATGTTCTCTGGGGCTCAGTGCAAAGATATTTGGCATAGATGACTGTAAATATTTGTAAAACTCTGGGTAAATGGACAGTGCTTGACCACACTCACACCTCACTTCCAGCACAGTAGTGCAGGATAAAGTTATCTAGGGTGATTGCTTCAGGGTTTGGCGGGGGGGGGGGGGTTGGTTATGTTTTCTTCTGTTTTAAATAAAATGTCAAGCTGCCTAATTCTGCTACTTGACATCCTTTTTATTCTTACATTCTCTATACACGTTTACCTTGTATTTGTTTACTCATCAAGAAGTTTCAATTTGTCAGAGAAAACTTGAGAAACAGAAGAGTTTTTTCTCTTTCCTATTTTTCCAAGTGTGTGCCCTCCACAAAGAAAAAGAGGTGAGTCACAGGTGCGCACAGGTAAAACTGGAGGTGTGTGAAAACGCGGCCTTGGACTGAATACAATTCTCTCAATGTGGCTCAAGGGTCGGCTACATAGATCTTTCTCGCCCCCTCCACCTCCTCTTCAAGATGGTTTCAGAAATACTTGAGGGGCTGCTACTTAGGAACAGAACTAAGTTCTGTTCATAAGGGAAGGGAGGACAGAGTCAGGAGAAGGAGGGATCCACAGAGCAATGGGATGTGAAAGGGACCAGGGACCATTTCAGCGCAAACTGCAGCAGCCAGATCCTTCAGTAAGACTGGCTGGATTCCTTTTTGCCTCTTACCCACACCCTGAAAACTGAGTCATCTCAAAGTTCATTTATTTTGTTTCTGGGCCTAGACCCCCCCCCCCCTTCTCTCCCCCCACCCCCAATCTGCTGCTTCCGAAATGCTAAGATACATTGTTCTTTAATCAGACCTTGCAGTGTTCAAATTAACATCCAGAAACGCCGCATTACAAGAGCACAGTCCTCCTACAGGGTCCTACAGGGACCTACAGGGACCTACAGGGACCTACAGGGACCCCCCAGCTAACGCTTAGTCAAGATCGGTGCAGCAGCAAGAAATGCAGTGGCACACGATAGTGGAAGCAAGAACGAGGGCATTTCTCCAGAACAGGAGAATTCATTCCTGAGAAGTCTGAGCGTGGGAAGTAGAGGCAGGCATCCGGGGCAGACGCACAGCGGAATTCCCGAAACTCCTAAACCAGAGCAAAAGGTGCTTGCAGAGACCTCAGCTCAAGGGACCCTGTCTCTGCGGACAAGGGGATCGCTTTCATTTTAACTTAAAACTTGAGACCAGCAACAGAGGATCCGAGTCCCGCTCTGCCTTATCAGCAATTCCCTGACAAAATCATCAGGATCAGCAAGACCCCCTCGTCCTCCCGCGATGCAGGTCGACGCCCGGGCCCCAGGGCCGCGCACTCCCGACACCGGGCGGCGAGCGTCTGCGGTGGTGCCGACTGGGGGTCTGGTCTCCCCGAGAAAGGCGGGGGGGGGGGCTGAGCTCACGTCGACCTCGCCCATCGGTACATCCCGCGGAGGCCGTCCGATCGATAATCACCTTCTCTTTACCTTTCCAGGGGCGCCCGCTGGTGAAAGTTAACAGGTGTTGGAGGCGCGGAACGAGCGCGGTGCGGCGCGGCCGGGGCGCCGCAGCCAGGAAGGGAAGCTCCGAACCAGGGAGTCCGAGACTCGTGTCCTTTTTCCTTTTCCCCCCTTTTCCCAGGCCAGCACCCCGCCGGCCCCGCCACGCCGAACCTACCTGGCAGGGGAGCCGCGGTCCTCCGGGCGCCGCCGGGCTGCCGGGCAGCGACCCCCGCGCGCCCCGCCTCCAGGCTGCGCGCCCCGGGGAGGCCCGGCCGGCTCCGCGCCCCGGGCTCGGCGCTCGGCGCTCGGCGCTCCGCAGGGCTGCGGCCGGGCGGGCGGGGAGGAGGGGAGGGGGCGGGGAGGGGAGGGGAGGGGAGGGGAGGAGGGGCGGGAGCCGCGCCGGAGGAGGAGCGGGGCCGCCCGCCGCCCGCCGCCCGCCGGCCCGAGCGCCCGGAGCGTGGGGCGCAGCTCGCCAGCCCCGAGCAGCAGGAGCGCTGCGAGCCGCGCGCTTACTTATACAGGAAGCGCAGGCGCGGCACTTCCTACTTCGCATCTGGGTCGCACTTGGAGAGCAGGTGAGGGGCCCTTGACCCCCGCCCCGCCCCGCCCCGCCCCGCCCGCAGGCTGGACCCCTGCGCTCGCTGCACCGCTCGCGGCCCCTCGCCCTCCCCTCCCCCTCCTCCTCTCTCCCCCTCCTCTCTCTCTCCTCCTCCTATCTCTCCCTCTCCTCCTCTTCCTCCTCCTCTCTCCCTCTCCTCTCTCCCCTCCCTCTCCTTCTTTCTCCCTCTCCTCCTCTCTCTCCCTCTCTCCTTCTCCCCGCTCTCTCCCTCTCCCCCTCCCTCTCCTGCTTCTCCTCCTCTCTCCCTCCCCTTCTTTCTCCCTCTCCTGTCCTCTCCCCACTTCCTCTTTCCTTCTCCTGCTCCCCCTCCTCTCTCTCCTCCTCCCCTCTTCTCCTTCTTGGTCTCTCTCTCTACCCCCACCCCCTCCTGGGACTACCGCTGCAGAAATCCGGGGCAGGGTGCCTGGCTGGCAACCCTTCAATGCCCTTCACCCCACCCAGACCAGGACATTTCACCTCTTGGCCTTGCAAGCTTGTGGCTCATCCGCCCTTGTTCCCGCTAGGACTCCTTCCCTCTCTCCCTCCTTCCCGGCTCTTCGAAAATCTCTCTTTTACTTGGGATCCCCAACCTGCCTTCCCACCCTGGCAGCACAATTGTTTTTATAGAAACATTTCCCAGCCACACATCTCATCGGAAACACCCTGTCCCTGATTTGTCCTTTTGCGTCTCCTGATTAAATGAGAACACAGGCAATTCAGAGCAGGACGGTCTTCGCTTACCTCCTAAAATAAAGGCACACCTTGATGACACAGTGATTTTGCTTGAAGTGCTTTAGCAACAGATTGGATGTGGGAACCCACTGTGACCTGGCAGGCAGGTTGGATCTGGTTGAAGAGAAGGTAACACAACAATCCAGAAGCTGTAGGGTATGCTATGATGTGCCCTCCTCACCACAAAATCTCTGACACTTAACTTGTGTGTTTAAAACATGATATACCTACTCACTCCTCACACCTGCCACCACCCCTCCTCCCCTCCCCATGTCACAATCACAGTCCCTAATCTGTTGAACCCTTGCAATTTAGAAATGTCCCTGCTGTGATACAGGAATCTTTCTGTACCTGCTGGGCAACCTCACTCTACTTTTGCAAAGGCAGCCAGGAGTGTGCTTCCTAAAAGGAACGGGCCCACCTGTCTGTTGTGGAAGAGATCTGAGCGTGCCAGTGAAGCAGGGGCAGTGGGTACCACTCCAGACAACATAAGGAAACTGCTTCTCAGCCCTCCCTGTTCAAGAAAACCTACAGGTCAAAGCCATGCGCTTGAAGAAAACAGCGTACCTACATGATGGTAGGACAGGCCCAGACCAGTCCATTACTGGGGGAGGAAGAGAAGGAAGGCAAGGAAAATAAGACAGAGAGCACACAGTAGGGAGGGACCCAAAGTAATAGTATCTATCAGAGGACATTTGAGGCTGAAAAGTTGTTCTGGCAAGTTTAGTCGAAATGCCTAATTTTGAAGACAAGGAACCTGATGGCCAGGGAGTTTGAAATGGTTGGCCGGAACCAGAGAGGGGCAGAACTGGAATGAGACCTGAATTGTATTAGGTGAAAAGGTACACGTTAATGACCACCCCACGGATGGTCTAGCTCCAAATTTAGCGGTAGTTAGGCGCTAAGATAATCAACTTTCAGGTGCCTGGGGGGCTCAGTTAAGCATCTGCCTTCAGCTCAGGACACAATCCTGGGATCCTGGGATCAAGCCCCACTTCGGGCTCCCTGCTCAGTGAGGAATCTGCTTTTCCTTCTGCCTCTTCCCCTACTCATTCTCTCTCTCAAATAAACTCTTTTAAAAAACAAATAAAAATAAATAAGATAATCAACCTCAAGGTATTTTCTTACTGTAGTGGCCACTGTCGATGGAGAGGCATTAGGAAAGATAAACAAAGCCCCTTCTAAAAGGTTAGTTTATTCATTAGTTCAATGCAAAACTTTGGCACTGTAGACCAAAGTTCAACACAGAATCCACTTTCTAAATTATCATGCAATTAAGTTATAATCTTTTGTCAACAGGATAAGGGAAGAAGCTGCTCCCCTGAAAACATATGTTAAGCAATGATCATGCCGCCTGCTGTTGCAAATGGCAGAAAGAAAGGGGGGAAAACTGGGTAACTAAATAACATCAGCATGGATTATTTTCACTATGTAAGTTAATAAAAAGTACATTAACATTTTAACAGGATTAACTAAACACATAGAACAACTCTTTCAGATCTGGAATAAAATAACTAGGAATGAGGGGCTCAATCCCAGGACCCCGGGAATCACGACCTGAGCCGAAGGCAGACGCTTAACCAACTGAGCCACGCAGGTGCCCCTCAATCATTTATTGATCTCTTCCCAGACAAGCTGTTAGATGCTAGAAAGACAAAGATAAATTGGATCTGGTTCCTGTCCTGAAAGAGCTCTCAGTCCAGGGAAGGAGTCAGACAAGAAAATCAAGGAGTAGGGTACTATGGTGAGTGAAATGATAAACATGATGCTCTCTGGGAGTACACAGAAGAGCTGTGGAAAGGGGTTGGTGAAAACAATCAAGAAAGGCTTCCCTGAGAAAGTGATTCAAAGCTGAGTCTTCAAGCAGCCACGTGGGGAAGGTGGAGAGAGGTGAGCCAGCTGCAACAGCCCCTGTAAGCACCTAGGTAGTCCTTGTCCTAAGTCAGAGCACATGCATTCAGAATCAAAGAATGAGGGCCTGAGCCAATATAGTGACCATTGGCCTAGAAAGGAAGGGGATGAGTGGAGAGATGTTTGAGAAACAGAAGTGAGAGGAGGGACCTGGTATCCAATTTGATGTGGAGGCTGGGCGAGAGAAGAGCCCAGGCTGCTGGTGCCAAGAAATGAGAGTGCAAACAGAGGAGGAGCAGTCATACAGAAAATGATGATTCCATCTGAATCCTTCAGAATCTGAGGTGCCTCTGGGACATACTGGAAGACTTGTCTCATAGGCCATCAACAGAAGGTGGAGAGTCTTTTAGTAATCAGCAACCTTGAAGTAGTGGTCACAGATGAGCTCACCAAGAGCTGAGATCACCCACAAAAGGTAGCACACTGTAGAGAGAAGCAAAGGCTTTGGACCCATACAAACTTTACTGCCCACTCATTACTGTGTAAGCTTGAACAAGTTTTAACATACCCAAAACTCAGTTTTCTCATCTATGAAATAGGAATGATGATATTCATCGCATTGGCTGTTGTGAGGGTCAACAAGGGGTTTGTAAAGTATCAAGCACAGTGCCTAATGACACTACACAAGTCTTTACGGTGGGCCAGTGAACGTCACCTCCTGAAATTGTGCAGCACACAACCTGCTCAGCTGTACAGCACGGCCCTGTCCTGAGATGCAGTAAGAATTCGGTCAATGTTATTCATCTAAGTAAAGGAAATGAGAAGCGAAAAGAAAGGAATCGGAAAAAAGAATCCAGGGACACCTGAGTGACTCAGTCAGTTAAGCATCTGAGTCTTGATCTCAGCACGGGTCTTGATCTTGGGGTGGTGAGTTCAAGCCCTGGGTTGGACTCCACGCTGGGCATGGAGCCTACTTAGAGAAAAAGAAAGGAAGAAAGGAAGGGAGGGAGGGAGGAAGGCAGCAAGCAAAGAGAACGCAAAGGAACCCCAGTATTTAAAGGGTAGGTGAAAGAGAAGCCCCCAAAATATGCCTAAGGAGGAACTGCTTCTTTTAGGCTGCCAAATTGAATGTAACATTTGATATCTCAGACTGAGAAGTAAAATCCAGCCACTATCATCTAGAACAGTATTTTGTCTGAGCAATAACAGACATGATATTACAAACTGTCCACCTGAGACTGTAGTCATGTGGATATTCATCATAGAGAGTCATCTCCCAATCTGAATTACAGACCTTCCTAAAGAAAAGGCAAACAAAATCTTCACATTAACAGTAAGTAATCCAAACTGTAACAGGAATTCCATTACCTTGCGATATACCAAAAATCATAAAAAAGCAAACCCAGAGTAAATCCAAAGCTTGCTCAGAGTTTTCCCTACGTAAGGAGGCTAAAAACAAATATAGAATAGAATTACTAGCTTTCTCAATATGTATAAGATGCTACATAATATATACCTATTACATGTAGTATCTAATAGGTGTGTGTTATAAAATGCACTGAGGTCCTACATAAGAAGTGAATCAAGTGGAGTTTCTTCTCGTCAACATTGCTCTCTTTAATATAAAGAAAAATCAAGATGCATTCTTATGCAGTTGAAATTACTCCTCTAATATACCTGAGTCGGTAAATTAGTAACACATACCTTAGATGTGACATCTTAATTACATCCCGCACTAAAACCTAAATTAAAGAAAAAGATTTGCTCAGTTTCAAAAACCAGACAAAAGAACACAAGTATTGGGAAACCAGCTTCTGCAATAAAGTGCAATTCTGTCCACAGGAAAAGATGTAAGGCAAAGGTCGCCAGCTCTGCCAATGCCAATTTGGTCATTTCTGCTTTCCAAACAGCTATAACTCCATTTGCATTTTTCTGGTGCATCTAATGGTGCTCATTTATACATTCAGTCAACATTTATTGAGCGTATTAAGCATAAAACTAGGAGTAAGACACAATATAGGGCACCTGGGTGGCTCAGTGGTTGAGCATCTGCCTTAGGCTCAGGTCATGATCCCTGGGTCTGGAATCCAATCCCGCATTGGGCTCCC
The DNA here is from genome assembly GCF_053574225.1 of Canis aureus. Classification (NCBI taxonomy): domain Eukaryota; kingdom Metazoa; phylum Chordata; class Mammalia; order Carnivora; family Canidae; genus Canis; species Canis aureus. The sequence continues at coordinate 9,508,349 of NC_135647.1, forward strand.
GGTAGGGAGCCTGCCTCTCTCTCTCTGTCTCTCATGAATGAATGAATGAATGAATGAATGAATGAATGAATAAATAAATAAATAAATAAATAAATAAATAAATAAATCTTTTTTAAAAAAGAGTCAGACACAATACAAAATAAGACTTAAGAACATCACAAAAATAATGTGATAGAAACTATTCAAGGGATATGTTCAGGATGACTTGACAGTCATCCAGTTACCTGAGACTTGATAACAAGGTTTTCAAAAAGCTGGAAGTATGTCATTTGGTTCTATTTCAACCATACAAGAGCATCTGAACATCTCACAGAGCAAGTCAAAACCTGCTGAGCTCCAACAAGAAAAACTTGACCAGAATCCTCTCAGGCCGTCATTGCCATGATGCCACACAAGAACCCATCGTGACTCCAGATGGAGAGCTTACAAAAGAAAAAGACTCCAAAGGATTCAGTTGTTCAAGACTCTGAACATTCCTTATATAACACCACTAGCCAGCTAGGGTTATAGGCCAATAAGAAAATGGGATTCAGAATTATTGTTCATCACCGAACTACAGAAAAAATGACTGCATCAGCCCTGACTTAAGATTCTCCACGAGAGGGGCACCTGGGTGGTTCAGTCTGTTAAGCAACTGACTTTGGCTCAGGTCATGATCTCAGGGTCCTGGAATAGAGCCCCATGTCCTCCTCCCTGCTCAGCAGGGAGCTTGCTTGTCCCTCTCCCCTCCCCCATGCTGTCAAATAAGTCTTTAACAAAAAAAAAAAAAAAAAAGATTCTCCACTTAACATCTCCAAATTCCTACGTATCAGACAATGAAAAAAAAATCCCTAAACAACGTTCCCATAAGTCATCATCCCAGATACTGTAGCAACTGGTTGCCCCCTCTTCTCTTCCTACAAAATAATGAATCATAAAGTCCCCAGTGAAACCAGAAGCCAGATAGAACTAACAAATATTATTGTCTGCAACAGATCAAAGAAACCAAACTAAGGGCGTGGAAGCCACAGCTAGATGAATGCTGGATTGAGAAATGCAGTTACCTTGAGAGGGAGGGATCTTCTTCTGTATCCTCCAAGAGAAAAAAATCTCCCCTACTCGTGGGAAGCTTATTTCCTTTCCACATCTACCACCTTACACCTGAAGTCGTCCAGACCTTCCTCAGCACCATGCCGCAGTGTGGTCCTCAGGAAGAGCAGCTCAAGGACTTTTCTTTTATTAACAACTTTAGCAAAAACCAGAGACTCCGTGCAACAATGTCTGCATTGTCAACAGAATGGAATCTGGGGGATCCCCGGGTGGCCCAGCAGTTTAGTGCCTGTCTTCCGCCCAGGACGTGATCCTGGAGACCCAGGATCGAGTCCCACATCGGGCTCCTTGCATGGAGCCTGCTTCTCCCTCTGCCTGTGTCTCTGCCTCTCTCTCTCTCTCTCTCTCTCATTAATAAATAAAATCTTTAAAAAAAAAAAAAAAGAATGGAATCTGAAAGATCTTTCTTACAAATCATTGTTCGTTCCTTAAGTAGATCCTTCTCATTCCCCTCGGCCTCTGGAGAGCAATCATAGATTAGGAAGCATATGAAGATCAGCTTAAATAAGCAAGGATTGCAGTCATGTGACATGTCTTTGCAAAATGCCTTTTCCAAGGACCTCCCAATAATTTTTAAACTCATATTATGCCTGACCCACTCAACTATACCTATCTCGAGGAAGTCACTGTGCCACTAGTTACAAGTAATCAACATCTCATAAGGCCAGGAGTGAAAAAATAATTTACTGCCCAGAGTCCTCTCTATTCTTTCCACTTCTAACTCAGCTTTCTCTTTCTTCCTCAACTATGGCACCTAGGGAGCGCTCAAATTATTCAAATTATTCTTGTTGTCTGTCTTCCTCAGTGGTCAGAAGTGTGTCACAGCATGTTTTTCACTTCCTACTCTCATCAGCCCCTCACTGACCACATGCTAAAGATAACAGCCTATGGTGTCTTGTAAGCATTTTTCTCTCTGCTCACTTAAGCACACCACATGTGCACACATGTGCACACACACATCATTTATCTCACATCTGTGAATTACCTATTCATATTCTTTGTCCATTTTGTTTTAGAATCATTTATATTTTTCCTGTTCGTAAGAGGTCTTTTATATTACACATTGCCTGAAATATGTTTTACAAACGCTTCTTCCAAATGAAGCTGATGCCTTGATTTATTTTGTTACTACTTAGACAAAATGGTTTTTGATGGTATATATTCAGATATGCCTCCCTTTTCTTATCTAGCTTCTGGGGATTCCAGTCTTTTTTAAATTAATTAAAGTACAGGTGACATATCTTACTTTCAGGTGTACAACATAGTGACTTGACAATTCCATTACAGAATGCCCACCACAGTAAATGCAGTTACCCTCAGCCCCCGCACAATGTTATTGCAGTATCATTGACTAGGTTCCCTATGCTGTACTGTTCATCCCTGTGACTTACTGACTTTATAACTGGAAGTTTGTAGTTCTTAATCCCCTTTATCTACTTTGTTCACCCTCACCCAACTGACCCTGCTCTGGAAACCACCAATTTGTTCTCTATATTTAACAATCTGGGGCTTTAGGGCGCCTGGGTGGTTCAGCAGTTGAGCGTCTTTTGGCTCAGGTTGTGATCTCAAGTCCCACATCAGGATCTCATAGGGAGTCTGCTCCTCCCTCTGCCTATGTCTCTGCCTCTCTCTGTGTGTCTCTCATGAATAAATAAATAAAATCTTAAAAAAAAAAAAGATTCTGCAGTTGTTTGTTCATTAGTTGTTTTTTAGATTTTACATATAAGTGAAATCATATGGTATTTGTCTTTCTCTGACTTCTTTCCCTTAACATTATGCTCTCTAGATCCATCCATGTTGTTGCTGCAAATGGCAAGATCTTGTTCTTTATTATGGCTGAGTACCATTCCATTGTGTATATACCACCTTTTCCTTACCCACTCATCTACTAATGGACACTCAGGTTACTTCCATATATTGGCTATTGTAAATAATGCTAGGGGTGCACATCTTTTCAAGTTAACGTTTTTATTTTCTTCAGATAAATACCCAGAAGTGGGTTTACTGGACTGTATGGTATTTCTATTTTTAATTTTTTAAGGAACCTCCATATTATTTTCCACAGTGGCTGCACCAATTCACAACCCCATCAACAGTGCACAAGGGTTCCCTTTTCTCCACATCCTCACCAACACTTGTTATTTCTTGTCTTTTTCTGAGTGGTGTGAATGAGATCATTGTGATTTTGATTTGCATTTCCCTGATGGTGAATGACATTGAGAATCTTTCCATGGGACTGTTGGTCATCTGTATGGCTTCTTTGGAAAAATGTCTATTCAGGTCCTCTGCCCATTTTTTAATTGGAACTTGTTTTTTTGGTGATGACTTAAAGAGTACTTTATATATTTTGGATATTAATCTGGGGCTTCCAGTCTTGATTAAAAAGGTTTCCCAATGACCTGAATGATATATTTCTAAATCTACTCTGTTCCAATGGTCTACTTGTCAATTGCTAAGCCAACACCATCTTGATTATAGTGGTCTATAATATTGCTATATTTCATACTTAACTTCAATAGGGTATTTATCAATATAAAACTTTATGATCATTTTATCCAATTTTTAAAAACCCATGTAGCTATTCTAGTTTTGAACTGTGGGAAATTTAAATATTATGTATATTTTATGGTTTTATTATTTAAGGGAACAATTCCTCCATTTCTCAGAATTCACTGCTTAGAGAAAAACTTTCAATTTCTACATTTATCTCACATCCAGCCTTCTCCCCAAATAGTTTATTAATTCCACTAGAGTGGCTGTTCTGTTTCTAATTTAGTCTTGATTCGGGGGTGTATATACAGTCATCTCAGCTACCAGAAAAATTTTTTTTAATCTCTTCCATTCCAGTAAATATATCAGCAATATAATTTGTTATCTCATTGCATTTCCTACAACATTACACATAATGATAAATAAAAATGCTGGTCAGACATTCTAATCTAGATCCTTATTTAACTGGTTTTAGTATTTCACCATATAAAATAAAGTTGTTGTTAGATTTTTCACAAATAGTCTTTATGTCTAAATAGTTTCCTTCTATTCCTCTGTAGGAGTTTTATTAGGTTTGGTACTGAACTATACTAAATGTTTTCTCAGCAACTACCAATATGATCATGTTACTTTTAAATTTTTTACATAATGGATTCGGTGGCTGGATTTTCTCATATTGAACCAAATATATATCCTGGAATAATACCTTCTTGACCCTGTTGTATTATCTTATACTGGTATTAATGGTACGCTGGCTTCATAAAGTGAATTGGGGAGGTGCTTATCTTTTTTCTATGACCTAGAAAATTTGAAATAACAAAGTAATCATCCGACTCTTAAAGACATAATGACCATAAAATTGCCCAAACGAGGACACTCTGAGAATGAAAAAAGATGCTAATAAAATCAAATAACTTTTAAAATATATAGGGGATTCACAAAATAGTTGGTTTGCAGACAAATACATTGGTCTGCAAACTGGACTGGACTGAATGGTTTGATTCAAAAACTGTTTTCAGAAATAAAACTCTAAATGAATAAAACGACATGCTTGTATTCATTAAAACTGTTTTTAAACTTTATTTTGGTTTATCTTAACATTAAAAATATGGCAAGGGGAATTATTCTTGGTGCATATTCAAGTACTTAATTATTGTGTTACTGAGTTGTTGCTATTTTTATGAAAGATGTTATATTTTCAATATAATCTTATTTTTTAAATAAAAATTCCTGCACTTTTCTTCAAAGGCACATTTCATATTTAATACATTTGAAATTATTGAACCCTTTGATTAACTCTTTTATGTAGAGCATAATATTTTTAATTGAAAAGATACTTTCTCTTCAGTGCTCAAATACCTAGTAAGCTCAGAGAAAATTCTACTACATGGAGTAGATTCTTAATTTTTATATTTATATTGAGGCGTGTAAATATTTAAGCCAAAGTATTTTAAAAGACACTGTATTTTTTCCTTTTAATACCTTTCTTTGAGAAATATTTATACAAGAAAATTCATTAAGTGAATTCTATTTGTGATGCTTTTTACTGTATCATCAAAGTTAGATATCTTGAAATCACAGACCTTCTAAAATTCTATCTATTTTGAGTTATTGAGGAAAACAGAAGTATATCCAATTAAAAATAGTATTTCTATCAAAAGACTCTTTCCACAGTCCAGATATTCCAAGTGGAACTATAAAATTTCAAAATTGAATTCTGTATACTGTATTTGAATTCTTATCATTTACTTGCTCAGTTCCTACCTTATAAGGATAAATTCTACTTTTTCAGAAATAAAACTTTAAATGAATAAAATGACATGTTTGTATTCATTAAAACATTTTTTAAACTTTATTTTGGTTTATCCTTTTTTTTTTTTTTTTGGTTTATCTTAACGTTAAAAATATGGCAAGGTGAATTTGCCATATTTTTCCTGTTTGCAAGCTTTGTTTTCCATAATTACAATTTGTAAAACTTCAAAGCCTGAATATTTGTTTTTCTTGCTCCATTAACTAATACTTTGATTAAAAATTTCTAACTGGACTCAAACAAAATACAACCCAAATTTAGAGGACCCCTTTGCAAAAAATGGTCAATACTATCCGCTAGATGATTTACAAAGCAATTCTTCAAAGACTCAAAATATTTATAAAATCTGATTGATAATGGGATGCAAGGACAAAAAACAAACTGCGTGCCAAAGGACTTCCATCCATATTCAACGTCACCTCCATCACAAAAATGTCGTTCACCAACTTAGTGTATCAAGAAAAATATTTGTAAAATGTGGCTGTTATTTCTATTTTCACTGAAGCTTGTTTGAAAGAAATAATGATTTCTATGTGCAATTATATGTGCACACTTATATTCCACGGATTTCTTATTCTAGTAATTCCACTGTGTATTCTTTGATATTGTGCGTCACCAAAATCCTTATTCGTGTTCTCACTGAAAAATAAATAATTTTCATTACTTTCCAGGGGCTGAATGTGAATGTGGGGATTGACTCCAAAGGGGCACCAGGCAGCTTTTGCGGTCGGTGACTAGAGGCAGCCTAAAACTGAATGGCAGTGCTGTTTGCATGATTGCAGAAGTTTACTGAAAGTCTTCCAACTGTGCACTTAAAATGGGTAAAATTTCTGGTAAGTAAATCTTACCGCAACAGAGTTGTTAAAAATATATAAATTTCAGGGGCACCTGGATAGTTCAGTTGGTTAAGAATCCCAACTCTTGATTTCAGCTCAGGACATGATCTCAGGGTCATGATTTCACGGTTGTGAGATGGAGCCCTGCATTGGGCTCCACCACAGGCATGAAGTTGCTTAAGATTCTCTCTCTCTCTCTCCCTCTGCCTCTCCACCTTGCTTTCTAAAATCCAAAAAAAAAAAAATTATATATATATATACATATACACACATACACACACACAAATATATATATATTTCATTTTTTGATGGTAAACTTTTAAACAAATTTATAATAGAATCCACAGTAATATTAAATATTTAAACTTCAGAGGAATGATTTTTCTAAAAGCTTTTCTGAATTCTATGAAAATAATTACACCATTTAGGTTAAAATTTTAATTGACTTTCTTTTTGAAGCATCTGGTAACATTTACATGAAACTAGCATAATCTATGTGTTAACTCATCTTCTGCCAACAGATCAACAGCAATGACCTCACTTTTTAAGGTGTGCATAAGCTGACTTAAAGTTGAAAATGTGCAGAATAGATTTGGAAGAGCCATTTGATCTAAATGAAAAGTCATGCTTCACAGAATAAAATTTAATGACACCTTCTGTGGCTGCAGGTGCTAAATCATGACCTTTGGGCAAAGCATTCTTAAAATAATTACAAACTTTTAAAGTAGATAGGGATGTTGCTTCAGTAGATGTGTCAATTATACAGTCATCACCATCTTCCTTAGGAAATAGAAATTCAGGACTCAATTTTTCATGAAACTCTCCCACCACCAGCAGGACTGGGAGGAGTTAGTGGTCCTTAGCCACCAATACAGGAATGTGTTTCATTTTCTTAGGCAGGAGCTCTACATGCTGTTCTTTAAAGGAAGTGTAAGCTAACTTGCATTTGGAGAGAATTGGAGGGGGGGGAAGGGTTGGAATACAGGATCATACTTAAGCCTCTTAAAGTAAAAACATTCCTCACAATACACATATCACACACACTATTAGAGATCATAGCACAACCTGATAACCTAAGAGGACTACCATCTCATCTCATTTTAGTGCACATTAAAATAATAAAGTCCAGAACCAATGCTGAGATGGGACAACAGGACATTTTGTGTAAAAAATTGTCCGTTCCTTCTAAATTTTCAAATTTGTTTCTATAGAGTTTTACAGTTTTGATGTATAATTCTTTCAGACTCTCCTGCTTCTGTGGTTGTGTTTCTTCATTCCTCATCTTGAATATTTTTACTTTTTCTAATTTTTTGTCTTAGTTAATCTTTCTGCTTTTTTTATCCTCTAGTCCATTAATTCTAACTTTTAACTTTATCAGCATCTTTTCTTCTTTTTGAAGGAAATATAAATATGTATATAATATATAATATAAATATATAACATGTGTATGTTATTTATTTATTTACTGTTACAAGCTTTCCTTTGAGGAAAGTTTTGGGATATACTATGCCCTAAAAACTGGGGTATGAAGTATCATTTTTACTGCTTTCTAAAGAATGTACCATTTCTTTTTTATTTCCTCTCTGATCAAAGGTTTATCTGGGAGACCATTTCTTAGTTTCCAGGGGCATTTGGGGGGGGTGTCATATTTTTATTATAGATTTCCAATTTAACTGGAATATATACTTAGGAAATGTGATCTTAAACATCTCTACATTTTATATTTGGTATGGCTTTGCTTTGTTTTTGTCCAAGTGGATTGGTAATCCTATTATTTCTAGTAATTGGGGTTTAGAAAATCTCACATCTCCAAAGAAATGCTCCCTGAAAGGTGTCTCGGTGATGTCACCTGATAAACTGCCCTGTTCACCGAAAGGCTCAATCCCAGGAACAAGGGTTGTGTTCCAGTGTCCCAGTGTCCCGCTGCAAAAGCATTCTGACTTGCAAATCTGGAACCATTACACTTCTAAGTAGAAAACAAGACACTTAATTATTTTTAACAGCCGGATGATTGTATCACCTTGGAATTTAATCAAAACAAACGAAAGGCATGCAATACTCCTGGATGGTACCTAGAAAACACCTAGTTCAAGTTTTCGTTTTCTAATTTGCCATCTGATTTCCTCCTCAGCATTTGTCAGCACTGATAGACATCAGGTAAACCTGCTGCCCACCTACAAATCCAAGAGAAAAACATATTCTTGCATATCCAGAGTGCCTCTGCCTGATTCCCTGAAACCTTGAAGTGCCAGGAGCTGGAACTATTTTTAAATGGGAGCAACTGCTAAAACAGGTAGTCCCACCAAGGCTTTGAAGAGTCTGTGCTCACTGGTGATCTAAGACTCTCACAATGAGCACATTTGATAGAGGAAATCTTGTTTAAATCACCAAGGAAATTCCAAATTCTTACCAAAGAATTAACGGATATTTCAACAAATACACACTTAGGGCCAGGGTGTTGTTGCTTTTTTTTTTTTTTTTTTTTTTTTTTACAGTTTCTCCTAAAAGTTCATAAAGTAGAAGCTTCCTTAGGTCTGGCCAGTTTGGGGGAGAAACAGATTATACTGTTGAGCACCTACTGGGTGCCAGGCAAGATACTTTGTACTAATTATTTTGTATATATTACCTTGTATCTTCACAGAAGTAGTCACTGTAGAAAAATATCTACAGTGATCACATTTTTAAATGTTTAGTAGCTGATATATCAGAAAAAGGCTCATAAGAGTACAGATTCGGCTACAAAGCTGTCTCATGATACAGACCATTTAGGGTTAAACTATGACCCTCACATTTTTACCTCTAAGTCCGGTTTGTGATTCCAGCAAACTTTTATTTCAAACACGGACCAATACGCCCACTCATTTCCTGTGAAGTAATCGTTACATAAAATTAATGAAATAATACCTGAGCTAATCAAATGACCTCACGAGATCCAATCCCACCCAAATGATTTTTTTTATTTGGCACAAAATTCAAAGTAACCTATGACCTGCCCTCCCTTTTCAGATCCCCCTTCGGCCCTCTTCACTTTGCATCTAAGTGCCAGCCATATGGAACTCTTTTCAGGCACTCCAAGTTTCTCCTCTGGCTCTCCATGTTCCCATGCTATTCTCCCCACCGTTTTCCCCTGATGAACAGCTCCCCATGCTCCAAAATGTCACTCAAGGGGACACACCCTCTCTGCATCCACCTGCCTCCTCCCCCATAAGACTAGATGGCCTCCTCCATCAATGGTCTTCCATCGTCAGCATGGTGCTCTTACTCTGAGTGACGGAACTCACTCAGCAAACATTTATTAGGCTCCTATTACCTACTCCATTCATTATTAGGTGTTGGCAGTACAAAAATAAATAAAACACACAACATTTCACATGATGTAGGAAAAGTCAGATGTGTATGCGGGTCAGAACAGTGCCACATGGACCCAGGAAGGAGCTCTGTGAGCCCTGCCCTGCAGCACAAGGAGAGTCTGGGCAAGAAGTATGGGAAGCCACAGAGAGGAAGCTGGATGAAAGGAACCACGTGAGCAAATCTAAAGAGAGGGACAGAAGATAAGTTGTACTGAAAGCAGAAAACATTTCCCCAGCTAAGGCATTCCAACAAAAAACAAAAACAAAAAAACCTCAACTTTAAAACGACTCACTAAAAACTAAAAATAAATAAAAAATAAAAATAAAACAACTCACTTAGGGGTACCTGGGTGGCTCAGCGGTTGAGCATCTGCCTTTGGCTCAGGTCATGATCCTGGGGCCCTGGGATCCAGTCCCACTTCTCCCTCTGCCTATGTCTCTGCCTCTCTCTGTGTGTCTCTCGTGAATGAATGAATAAATAAATAAATAAATAAATAAATAAATCTGTTTTTTTTTAAATACTCACTTATAAACTTTCAAGCTATAATAAAAGCAGATCATCATAGAGCACCACCTCTAACTTTATTCCCAATAGTTATTCACACCCAGTGCTTTCTTAAATCCAGTGAGGCTCATTAGTAATACGTTAAAACTTCCAGATTTTATCTGAAGGCAAGAGGCGCTTTTATGACTGCCCTAAGAAGCATCTGTGACTAGAGATAAGCCATCCAGGTGTGGGAAACATGAACACAGCAAACTGAGAAACAGGGTGAAGAAGGATGACTCCTTCACCTCCCTATGTAAAGGGGAGAGAAAATAAATCAAGACAAATGATAGAAACTTTAGAGTCGGGCTCCTAGACCATCCTACTGGCATTAGATAGAGCCTCCCCAACCCCATCAAGTATCTGTCTTCCTTTCTCATGACCCCATGCGCACACTTGGGCTGAAAGCTCTCCTCCTCACTAGTCCAAAAGCATATTATCTTTGATCAACAGAGACAACACTTGTCAGGGTGCTCCTTAGTATGATGTTGTTGCTTAAATCCTGGGAAACAAAACACACATGCACAAAGCTGCCAACCTTTCACTGTTACACACACTCCTGCACAGGTCCTGAGGCAGCACAGGTGTTTTGGTCCCTGCCTCTGGCTACCAACACTGGAGCAGGGGGAGCACAAATCAGAGCTGACAAGAACATGGTGAACTTGCGTGGCCTCCTGCCCACTTCGTGCTCGTGGTTTCTGTACACCAGTTCAGACTGTGCAAGATGTTCCTCTGATATTGCATCGACTTATGCCTCTCACCAGAAAACATGATAATAAACGCTCCAAGTGGGCAGGAGGCAAACACTGTGGTCTACACCACAACCCGAATTACACCGTGCTTTATAGATGCTGTGCTCAAAAATGCAAACGAGGCTGAAATGACAGAGGAGTTTCCTTTCCTGCATGAGTATTGTACTCTTGGTTTGGAATGAATGAATGAATGAATGAATAAATAAATAAACAAACAAATGAACAAATTTGTAAGTGAACAAGTGCAGGCTCATTGTAAACTAGTTTGTTATAGAGGAAGGATCATTCCAACCTCTGAAAATGAATTTAAATCTGTTATTCCAGCCATGTTACTACATCTGATGCTCTCACACACACCAGCTCACTGAACACTCACAACAGCCTCTCGCCGCTTTTGTCATTCCCCTTTTCCAGATGGAGAAACCAGGCGCTGGAAAATGAGCAGACTTCCCTGGGGTCAAAAAGGCAGTTCCTGGCACAACACAGACTAGGACCTAAGAACCAGGTCAAGTGACATTCTGTTAGCACGCTCCTGCCTCCCAAAGTAAAGTCATAGTAAAGTCATCAAGCTCCCCCTTGACCTCCAATCAGGACCTTTTTTTTTGTAAGGAGGCCAAAAATAGAAGGCTGATGTAAAACATTTTAATTCTATTTTTAACCATCTACTTAGGGCAAAAGGCCAGGTGTTTTGCCAAAACAAATTAGATGATACTCCTATCTCAGCGAAAGCCCAATCTTAAATTGAGAGGAAAAATATAAAATGTACACTGGGAAGAAGAGTCCAACAACTCCGAGTACCTCCATTCTCAGCATTGGCTCCTGCAAGAAGGAAGAGGCAAATTTCCTGGAAGAGTGAACAGTCAAAGTGTATGACTCAAAGACTATTTCCGTACATGATCCTATTTCAACCTTGTTGTCCATCTGCTTGCTGAGAATGTAAAGTTGTCCAGGTCCAAGTCAGAAAAGGGGATGAAATCATCTACTAAAAACATTTATGCAGGATCTCCATGAAGGCGATGTTGCGATTACATGTTGCGATTACACAACACAACCATGCAATTAGAGCCCAACACACACCTTCCCGTTACCTACCGAAACTTCTGTGCGATCGTGATGCTTCACCCCAGGGAGGTAAGTAAGTTCAGGGACTCAGCTAAACAAATGGGCAATGCTATAAAATTCATTATTAATCTGCTGCAGGCTAATTGAGGGGGAAAAAAGCAAATGAAAGAACTGCATACAAGAAAAAATAGTTAATCCTTTACACACAGGCTCTGAATAACCAATAACAATACCTATTTATGAAATGTTACAGCCAGTCATTCTTCCCCTCTCCCCTTGGTCCTCCTCCCCACACTCTCTTACCTCTCCTAGGGAAGTCACTAAGGATATCAAACTCTAACTACTCTCTATCCTACTACCTACCCTTCTAGCACAGCTGTACCTTTCAACACTCAGAGCCCCCCCCTATCATTCACCTGCACACCTCGAGGCTTTCTCTCTACCTTCTTCAGAGTGAGAGAAAATGAAAGTTCCAGAAAAAAATAGCAAACTTTAGAGAAGTTCAAGGGAATGAGTATTCAGAAAACTAATGAATTCAGGGCTTTAGACACAAAAGAGTCCAGACTCCAATTTTATGAGCACAAGATAATAATTAGCATTTCAGCTCTATTGTAGACCAAATGGTCATTTATGGTTGGGCTAGAAACCTAAACTGCCAAGTATAATATTGTTTCCATAGTAAAATGAGTTTCAAGTTCTAAACAACGGACCTGCAAACAAACTTTTGGAACTCTTAATATTCTTAAGTTTGGGCCGCCTACCAAAAAATTTAACAATACATTTTTCCCCTTGAGGAATATAAGAAATAGTGAAAGGGATTATAGGGGAAAGGAAAGAAAATGAGTGGGAAATATCAGAGAGGGAGACAGAACATGAGAGACTCCTAACTCTGGGAAACGAACAAAGGGTAATGGAAGGGGAGGTGGGCAGGGGAATGGGGTGACTGGATGACAGGCACTGAGGGGGGCACTTGATGGGATGAGCACTGGGTGTTACACTATATGTTGGCAAATCAAACTCCAATAAAAAATATACAAAAAAATTTTCCCCTTGAGTTTCTTTCTCTTTACTGCTGCAGAAGAATATAGAAAGTATACATGTATATAACTGGTGATGATGTTTGACATCCTTCCTTAGATACTCCTTCAATTGGGAAAGGAGTTGGTGACCATTTGTTCTGAAAAGCCCTAGGTGAATCTATTCTTCCCGCCTGTGCCCAATGGAAGTAAACAGAAGCATGTCTAAGTAGTGACTATAGGGGAAAGGGCTCTCAACGTTATCATAAAGAGATAGTAAGGACAACAGATTAGGAGAGGGTTTATTCACTTTACATTGGCAAAGAGAGTCAGTGGGTTGTTGCTATTATAGCCTCAGGGCAAGAATTGAGCTCCAAGAAGGCAGGTGGTTGCTTCTGAGCAGATACTGTAAATGTACTCCTGTGTGTGTGTGTGTGTGTGTGCACATGTATAAAGGCAATTAAGCTATAAGGAGTAAGATTAAAGGGATGATGATATGATGTTCTTCCAAAGGGAAACCACTGACGTGACAACATATCGGCCAAGTCTGTAATAGACTTGTTTTCTCTTCAAAGAGCTATAATCATGGGTCAAACCTAGGGTAGGGAGTAGAAGGACCCTTAGACTTCTCCATGTAATAACTGGATTCCCCAGAATGGGCTACAGTCAAACCAGATGAGTGAGAAAAGACAAGAGTCAGACATTCCTACGAGTTGCCTTCAAAGGATGTTGCCTTCAAATCTCATGGCAGCCATGTTCAGACGATGTAATTCTGATTGGACCCAGAATGGATGTCTGTCTGCAGTAGAGCCAATCAGATTTTCTCCACCAGCAATTTGGAATTTGGATTTAGGGACAGCTAATCTCTGCTTGGATAAAGCCATGCAGCAACCATAATATTCTACCATCTATATGAGCTACAGAAAAATCCAGAAAAAGGACAATAAAGCAGATAGATGTGCAAGGGAGGAGGTAAGACAAGAAAGAAAGAGAATAATGGTTTTCAGTTCTCAGTTCCAGTTCCCTCCGGAAGCCACCTGCATTCCTATCTTTGAGTTTTCTCAAGACAACCTTTGTCCTTAGAGCAAATTTTCCTTTTTTTGTTAAAGCTAATTCCAATTTATTTCAGTTATTAAAAATCAGAAACACCTTGATTAAACCGCATTATCATAAAGAAAGTCAGCATAATGGTATAAAAAGAACATAGACTTTGAATCTGCCAATCTTGCCTCTACTGAATACAAGCTGTCTTGTCTAGAGTAAGTTTCCTAACTTCTTTGAGCCTTGATCGCCTCACCTATCAAATGCAGAAAATGACTGCCATGTGTAATTGTGAAAATCAGGAAAACATATCTAAAGCCTATGGCCCATAGTAAATACAAATTAAATGATAACCCTTAGTGGAATTCATTGGAGCAGTAGTCATGGTGGCAGAAATGGCATCACCCTGGGTATCTCAATAGGAAGTTTACATATGAAACTTATGAATACAGAAAAATGTTTTCCTTAAACTTTTTAGTTTATAAAATAATCCAATCAAGTTTTTTTTACTGAAACACTAGTAAATGCAAAATATGGCTTCATTTAAAAATACTTTTTAATGTATCATCTATCGCAGACAACTTCTATATTCATGGGTAAAATCCTAGGGAAATCCCTGTAGCAACTCTACAAGATCACTTTTTTTTTTCAAGTAATCTCTATACCCAGTGGGGGCTCAAATTCACAACCCTGAGATCAAGAGTCACATGCTCCACCCACTGAGCCAGCCAAGCACTCCCAAAGGATCATTTCTTTATCAATTCATCTTCTCCATCAGCTTACATCTTAGAGAAATGGTTCTAGTCCTTGTGGAAATCATAGGCCCCTTTGAGACTGGGATAATGAGCTCTCCCCTCAGAAGAGTCACATACATACATAAAATGTTGCACAGGGGCACCTGGCTGACTCAGTGGTTGAGCATTTGACTTTGGCTCAGGTTGTGATCCCAGGGTCCTGAACTGTGCTCTCCACAAGTGAGCCTGCTTCTCCCTCTGCCTATGTCTCTGCCTCTCTGTGTGTCTCTCATGAATAAATAAAATCTTTAAAACTAAAATAAAATGTTGCAGATTTCCTAGCGTGCGTGGTTCTGTGAATCTCATGCATGAATTCCTATGAACAGTCTGATAAACCTCTTTACCTGGTATTTCTTTAAATAAGTCTGCATATAAGAAGTCAGTATGTACCCCAAGGTATGACCTACAGACAAGAGATACCTTGCAATAAGTTCCCCAACCCCCAGGCTAATACCCTTACTGAAATGAAAGACAATAGATCCCCACTTGTCTGGGAGGGGGACTTGGCTATTCCAAGGAAGTCTTTACAAACTCTACCACAGCACTTACTCTACCATATTTTAAGCATCAACTTACTTGCATGTCTCCCATACTAAACTGAATGAAGGCAGAAAGTGTGTCTTTCATTTCTAGGATTATGCTTCATATAGTAAATATTCAATAAATGATAAATAAGCATACGGTATTTTGTAAATATAAATTATGATTTATGCTTGTCTTTGACTCAAGAAATAGAAAATTCAAGATACTGTGCAGGCAATAAAAAGATTTTAATCCAGTTCAGAACATCCCCCCAAATATCATTTCTATAACTCTACTAGGGCTAAAGAAAGTCTCTGCTTGGTTAGTCCTAGAGAACTACATTATTTGGCAATGGAGCTCTACCAAATGCACATTTCCTCATTTTCTTTGATTCTCTTCTACTCTAAGACAGTTCTAAAATATATACTACCATACACTGAAACATGTGAGCACAGACATGTACACACCACATTTAAGTGTGAGATATTCATGAAATTGTTTTGCACCCCAATCAGCCAGGATATATTGACTTGTTTCTTTTTTTTTTTTTTTTTGTTAATTCCAATGCCTTATTTTTTTACATAATAAATTTATTTTTTATTGGTGTTCAATTTGTCGACATACAGAATAACACCCAGTGCTCATCTCGTCAAGTGCCCACCTCAGTGCCCACCACCCAGTCGCCCCCACCCCCCGCCCACCTCCCTTCCACCACCCCTAGTTCGTTTCCCAGAGTTAAGAGTCTTTCATGTTCTGTCTCCCTTTCTGATATTTCCCACTCATTTTTTCTCCTTTCCCCTTTATTCCTTTTCATTATTTTTATATTCCCCAAATGAATGAGACCATATAATGTTTGTCCTTCTCCGATTGTCTTATTTCACTCAGCATAATACCCTCCAGTTCCATCCACCTCGAAGCAAATGGTGGGTATTTGTCATTTCTAATGGCTGAGTAATATTCCATTGTATACATAAACCACATCCATCGAAAGATGAATGGATAAAGAAGACTTGTTGTTTCTTATGTATGTTGCAGGTAGTGGTAATGGTGAGAAGGTGAATTAGAATATAGGGCTGTTGAAGGCAAAGCCCTTAACAGGATTTGGAATGAATACTTACAGGGATCCCTGGGTGGCGCAGTGGTTTGGCGCCTACCTTTGGCCCAGGGCGCGATCCTGGAAACCCCGGATCGAATCCCACATCAGGCTCCCGGTGCATGGAGCCTGCTTCTCCCTCTGCCTATGTCTCTGCCTCTCTCTCTCTCTCTCTATGTGACTATCATAAATAAATAAAATTAAAAAAAAAAATTTGGAATGAATACTTACAAAAAAACAAACTTGAAACAAGTTAAAGATAGATCATAGGGGGCAAACTTCAGCTATCTCTATATTATTATTGCCTTAATTGAATCATAGATAATTTAGATACCACCTTGTACCCAAACACAGCCTTTTCATTCATTTAACAAATATGGAATAAATCCTTGTGTGCCAGGCACAGTGCTAGAACCAAGGGATACAAAGATAAACCAGAAAGCCAAGGTGCCTGACTTCACAAAGAAAAGATTGTTTTTCAAGTAGAAAAGATCATTTTGTTAGAAGTGGTAATAAAGCAAAAGAGTGCCATGCTAAGCGATGCAGAGATACTACAGAAGCACTTTGCTGGAGAGAATTTATTCTAATCTGGAGCAATGGTTTCCAAGTGTGGTCCTCATACCAGCAGCAGCAGAGTTTCCTGCTGGTTTTAACAAGCCCTCTAGGTGATTCTGATTCATACCCCACTTCAGCACAGGTAAATTGGATCACTGATATTTTAACATGTCCCCGGTGATTCTACTGTGAAGCGAGGGTTGAGATCCTGGTCCATGTGGTGAAAAGAGACCTCCCTATGGAAATGGCATTTAAGCTGAGACCCAGATGAATAGGACTCAGGAAATAAATAGTAAAAAAAAAAAAAAAAAAAAAAAAAAAAAAGAGTTTCAAGGCAGAGAAAACTGCATGTTTAAAGGGCAGGGGGCAGAAATACATGGTGTATTTGAAGAATTTATAGAATTCAATGAGGCTGGATTATTGAGAAATTGAGGAAGACTGCTTTGAGATTAAGGTGAAGAGGTAGACTAGATGATTGAGAAAGAATTTGTAAGCTTAAAAGTTGAACTAAAAACCCATGGAAAGCCCTTGTAAGCAGCTTGATATCACCAGATCTTTGTTTTTTTTAACGATCACCCTGACTGTAGTGTAGAAATATGTTGAACACAAGAAAGATTTAATACAGGTGCTTCTAGGTAAGAATGTTTCAGTAGTCCAGGTGAGAAATGAGACTAGCAGTTGCAATGCAGTTGGAGAAAAGTAAACAGCTTCACCATTATTAAGAAATAGAGAGATGCCTGGGTGGCTCAGCGGTTGAGCATCTGCCTTCAGCTCATGGCCTGACCCCAGTCCAGGGATGGAGTCTCACATCGGGCTCCCTGCGAGGAGCTTGCTTCTCCCTCTGCCTGTGTCTCTGCCTCTCTCTATGTGTCTCCCATGAATAAATAAATAGAAATCTAGTCAGAAGAAGAAGAAGAAGAAAGAAGAAGAAGGAGAAGGAGAAGGAGAAGGAGAAGAAGAAGAAGAAGAAGAAGAAGAAGAAGAAGAAGAAGAAGGAGGGGGAGGAGGAGGAGGAGGAGGGGAAGGGGAAGGGGAAGGGGAAGGAGAAGAAGAAAAGAAAAGAAAAGAATTGGAGCGCCTGGATGGTACAGTTGGTTGAGCCTCTGACTCTTGGTTTCAGCTCAGGTCATAACCTCAGGGTCCTGGGATTAAGCCCCACATTGGGCTCCCAGCTCAGCACAGAGTCTGCTTGGGATCCTCTCTCCCTCTGCCCCTCCCACTCATGCTTGTTCTCTCTCTCTCTCTCTGAAAATAAATACATAAATCTTTAAAAAAGAAGAAGAAAGAAAGAAATAGAATTGACAGAACTAGGGGATTAGTAGGATGTTAGAGATCTGGGAGTTCAAGAACTCAGGGCTGACTTCCATGTTTCTGATAAGAGCAATTGGGTATATAAAGTCAAGTTCATATTTCAGCACATTCAAGGTGGAATGTACAAGTGAAAACATCTAGTAGGCTCTTTGACAAGGGATATATGAAAACATTGATGTAGAAGCAGTCTTTATCTATGGTATTGAGGCCATGGATTGGAATGGCATAACCTAAAGAGTAATTCAAGTTTGAGATGATGAGGACTTAGAACCTAACCCCTTGGGAGCACTAATGAATACAGGAGAAAGGGATAATAAAAGAAAAAACATCCAGAAAAGTGGAGGAAAACCAAGGGACCAAGTGAATGCAGTACATGAAAGCCACAGTAAGAAAAAGCTCCAGAAGCCAAGAGAAGACTACAGAACCAAATGCTGGTAAAAGTTTAAGCAAGGTAAAGACCAAATGGGTCCGCTGGATCCATGACATTAGAAGTTAATGTTGACATCAACAGGAAAAATATCAGAAAGTGGAGGAGATGATTGCTTGCAGATGCTCAACTATGATAGCATAGTCAAGAAATCTGATTATAAAGAGGAGACAAATAAATTGGCACTTAGAGATAGATGTGGAATTCATCAAATACTTTTTTTTAATGCATGGTCAAGAGCAAATGTAAGAGAAGATACTGAGGAGGACAAGGACGGTAGGATAGATTACAGTACAAGGTCACCAAGAAGATGGGAAGGAGCCAGCCATGAGTCCAAGAGTAGAATTTGCCTTAGGTAAGAAGGGACATCTCTTCCTTAAACACTCATCCCCAGGTGAGACATCACAATGGGGCATACACATCTGTATTTCCTTTGATTCCATGTTTTCATTAGGAGAGGGATTATAAACCCTGGAATACTTACAAACACTATTGTTACAATTATGATGGGAACGGCTGAGAGTGAATTTTATTTGGAGCTTTCAGTGGATCAATGAGCTTCAATGTACATTCTCAGACAAGTCCCTGAGAAGGTAAGAACAGGCACCGGGTCAGGCCAACAAGCTAGTAATCAACTTGGCCCAAGTGTGCCCAGGACTTTCCCTGTTTTAGCGCCGAAATCTCTGTGTCCCAGAAAACCACACAGTCCCAGCAAACTGGAACAAGTGGCCAAACTAGATCTGGTTCAAAGGCATCTTCTTTGAATGTCTGCAATATGTTACTTTTCCATTATAAGTCAATTAGCCTCTCAAATAATAAATTATCAAACTTAACTTTTTATATTTTTAACCCAAACTAAACCTTAGAGTTTGCTTCTTAAGGTAAAGAAAAACTCCTTTTTATTCCCTTCAAACACTCTGTAAGAGGCAATGCTAACGACATAATTCATTTACTCTATTTGCAATCTCATTTTATAAGAACCTAGAATGTCCTGGAGTATAAGTCCAGCTATGGATCTGCTGAAATTTTTTGCCCTTTTAAGAAGACTAAATGTTATGCAATGCAAACTAAAAGAAAACAAATTGATCCACAACAGAAAGAGAATATTTTATTCAGCCCTTAATAATTCAATTTTTTGCTTGTTTTGCTAACTGGATGGGCTCAGGAGGAATAAATTACATTAGATACATAAATACTCAAATATAGAATGATTCAGCATTTTCATTAGTACACACTATAATCCAGAAGGAACCTGAAGTTAGGTTACTAATAAACCTAATGATTGTTGGGGGATAGGGAAGAAGCAGAACATTTTAAATAGAAGAACAGACTTAAATTCATGTAATTCAACCTACAAATAATTAGCTAAAATAAGATGCTTCTACAAATATAAGTTGCTAAATTCACACACTTAGCATAAATTGCTAAATGATAATTTTACCATAAAATAACGGTCTCAATAGGAGACATTATGCACAAAGCTTAGTGTTTTTCAGAAGTACTAATGTACTTAATATTTCTTAAGTAATACATTTGTTTTTCCAGTTTCATTAAGTATAATTGACATATAATATTGTATAAGCTTAAGGTGTATTATGTGTTGATTTGATAACACTTCTCTATTGCTAAGTGATTGCCATGTAGGTTTAGCTAACACCTCTACCTCGTTACATAATTAGCATTTCTTTTTTTTGTAGTGAGAACATTGAAGATCGATTCTCTTTAAATTTTTCTTTTTAAAGATTTTGTGTATTTACTTGAGAGAGAGGGAAAGAGAAAATGAGAGAGCACAAGTAGGGTGAGAGATAGAGGGAGAGGGAGAAGCAGGTTCCCCACTGAGCAGGGAGCCAGACATGGGACTTGATCCCAGGACCTTAGGATCATGACCTGAGCCAAAGGCAGATGCTTAACCAACTGAGCCACCCAGGCACACCCTCTCTTAAAAATGTTCAGGCATATAATATTGTTAACTATATTCACCATACTGTACATTAGATCTTCCAAACCTATGTGTGTGCATGCCCACACACACACACACACACACACACACACACACTCCACATCTATTCATTTATCCATGAATGGGCACTGATGTTGTTTCCCTATCTTGGCTATTGTCAACGATGCTGCAGTGAACATGACAGTGCACACATCTCTTTGATATACTGTCTTCATCCCTTTCAATATGTACCCAGGAGTGGGATTGCTGGATCATAGGGTAGCTCTAGGTTTAATTTTTTGAGGAACCTCCATGCTGTTTTCCACAGTGGCTGCACCAAGTTACATTCCCACCAATAGTGCACACGAGTTCTCTTTTCTCCACATCCTCACCAACACTTGTTATTTCTCGTCTTTTTGATGAGAGCCCTTCTAACAGGTGGGAGGGGATAGTTCACTGTGGTTCTGATTTGCATGTCCCCAACGATGAGTGGCATCGAGCCCCTTTTCATGCACCTGTTGCCGTCTGTATGTCTTTTCAGTTCCTCTGCCCATTTTTTTAATCAGATTGTTTTTAGGTTTTTGTTCTGGTTTTTGCTGAATTGTATGAGCTCTTATCAGATATTATACATATTTTGCAAACATATCATCCCATAAATTGCTTTTTTCATTTTGTTGAATTTTGTTGCCACTCAGAAGCTTCCTAGTTTAATGTACTTCCACATAATAATTTTTGCTTTTGTTGCTCATGCTTTCAATGTCATATCCAGAAAATCATTGCCACGAGCAACAACAAGGAGTTTCCCTCTATGTTTTCTTCTACTAGTTTTATGGTTTTAGGTCTTACATTTAAGTCTTTAATCCATTTCAAGTGTGTAAGATAGGGGTCCAATTTCATTCTTCTGCACATGGATAACCAGTTTTCTCAACTCCATTTATTGAAAAGCTGATCATTTTCCAATTATTATGGACTCCCTTGTGAAATATTAGTTGTCTGTACATGTAAGGGTTTATTTCTGAATTCCCTATTCTGTTCCATTGGTCTTTATGTCTGTTATATGCCCAGACCCTACTGTTTCAATTACTACAGTTTAGTATAGTTATAAATTGGGAAGTTTAATGCAATCGCCTTTGTTATGCTTTCTCGGGATTGTGCCTTGGCTATTCGGGTCTTTTGCGGTTTCATGCAAATTTTAGGCTTTTTTTTTTTTCTCTTTCTGTTGCAATTTTGATATGGATTTGCACTGAATCTATAGATGGCTTTGAAGAGTATGGTCATTTTAACCATAACAGTATTAACAGTATTAATTCTTCTGATCCCTGAACACAGGATATCTTTCCATTTCGTTGTCTCATCTTTTATCAAAGTCTTAGAGTTTTCAGTGTAAAGATCCTTCACCTCTTAGGTAAATTTATTCCTGAGCATTTTATTGGTTTTCGTATTATTGTGAACGGGATTCTTTTATTTCTTTTCATAGATTTGTTGTTAATATATAGAAATGCAACTGATTTCTGGAAGCTGATTTTGTATCCAACAACTTTACTAAAATTGTTAACAGTCCTGGTTTTGTTTTGTTTTTTGTTTTGTTTTGTTTTGTTTCGTTTTGTTTTTTTTGAGGGACTCTTTAGGATTTTCTATATATATATCATATGCAAACATAGATAACTTTGTTTCTTCCTATCCAAGAATGCTTTATTTATTTATTTGTTTATTTATGCCTGATTGGTCTAGCTAGGACTTCCAGTACTATACTGAATAGGAGTGGTGAGAATGGACATCTTTGTTTTATTCCTGAGCTTAGAGGAAAAACTATCAATCAGCCTTTCACTGTTCAGTATGATGTTAGCTATGGACCAGTCATATATGGGCTTTATTATGTTGAAGTACATTCCTGCTTTACCTAATTTATTGAGAGTTTTTATCATAAAAGGATGTTACATTTTGTCACTTCTGTGTATATTGAAATTATAATATGCTTTTTTTTTCTTTCATCTCATTACTGTGGTATATCACATTGATTGATTTGTGTATGTTGAACCCCAAGGATAAATCCTTGCACCCCAAGGATAAATCCCACTTGATCATGTGCTTTATTTTTTAAGATTTTATTTATTTATTTATTTATTTATTTATTTATTTATTTATTTATTTATTGAGATAGAGAGTATGCATGAGTGGGGGGAGGGACAGAGGGAAAGAGAATCTCAGGCAGACTCTGCACTGAGTACTGAGCCTGACACAAGACTTGATCCCATGACCCTGAGATGATGACATGAGCTCAAATCAAGAGTTGGAAGCTTAACAGACTGAGCCACCCAGGCACCCTGAAACTGCACTTTTTTTTTTTAAATTTTTTATTTATTTATTTATGATAGTCACAGAGAGAGAGAGAGAGAGAGAGAGAGAGAGGCAGAGACATAGGCAGAGGGAGAAGCAGGCTCCATGCACCGGGAGCCTGATGTGGGATTCGATCCCGGGTCTCCAGGATCGCGCCCTGGGCCAAAGGCAGGCGCCAAACCGCTGCGCCACCCAGGGATCCCGAAACTGCACTTTTAATGTGCTGCTTAATTCAATTTGCTAATATTTTGTTGACGATTTTTCCATCTATATTCATTGGGGATTTTGGCCTGTAGTTTGTTTGTTTTCTCCTTGTAGTGCCCTTACCTGGCTTTGGTATCAAGGTAATGCTGGCCTCATAAAATGAGTTTGGGTGGCACCTGGCTGGCACAGTTGGTAGAGTATATGACTCTTGAGCTCAGGTCATGTGTTTAAGCCACATGTTGGGTGTAGAGATTACTTAAATATAAAATCTTCTTTAAAATGAGTTTGATGGAAAAAATTTTTTTAAAAAATGAGTTTGATGGGATGCCTGGGTGGCTCAGAGGTTGAGCATCTGCCTTTGGCTCAGGTCATGATCCCGGAGTCCCAGGATCGAGTCCTGCATCAGGCTTCCTGCATGGAGCCTGCTTCTCCCTCTGCCTATGTCTCTGCCTCTCTCTTTGTCTCTCATGACTAAATAAATAAAATCTTTTAAAAAATTAAAATAAATAATAAGTAAAATAAGTTTGAAAGTGTTCACTGCTCTTCAATCTTTGGAAGAGTTTGAGAAGAAGAATTGGTGTTAATTCTTCTTTAAATGTTGGTAGAATTCGCCAGTGAAACCATCTGATTTTGGGCTTTTCTTTGCCAGGAGGTCTTTGATTATGAATTCAATGTCCTTATTGGTCTGTCCGAATTTTCTATTTCTTCATGATTTGGTTTGGTCCAATGTTTGTTTCTAGGAATTTATCAATTTCTTCTAGGTTTTCCAATTTGTTTGCATGTAACTTTTCATAATAATCTCTGATGATCCTTTGCATATCTGTGTTATCTGCTATAAAGTCTTCTCTTTTGTTTCTGAATTTATTTGAATCTTCTTTTTCTCTTAGTAGCTAAAAGTTTGTCAGTTTTACTTATCCTTTCAAAAAATCAGCTTTTAGTTTATTGATATTTGTCCTTGTTTTTCGGGTCTCTATTTCATTGATTTCTGCTTTGATCTTCATTATTTTCTTCCTTTTGCTCACTTTAAGCTCAGTTTGTTCCTTTTTTTTCTCCCCTCTAGTTCCTTGAGGTATAAAATTGGGTTATTGACTTGTGATCTTTCTTTTTTCTTAACGTAGACACTGATTGCTATAAGCTTCCCTCATAGAACTGCTTTGGCTACATCCCGTAAGTTTTGGCATGTTGTGTTTCCATTTTCCTTCATTGTAAGATTTTTTAAGTTTTCCTTTTGATTTTTTTTTACCCATTAGTTTTCAGGAATATGTTGTTTAATTGCCACATATTTGTGAATGTTCCAGCTTTCCTTCTGTTTTGATTTCTAGTTTCATACCATTGTGGTTGGAAAAGGTACTTATTATGATTTCAACCTTCTTAAATTTGGCAAAACTTATTTTGTGATCTATCATATGATCTTTCCTAGACAATATTCTATGTGCACTTGAGAAGAATATGTATTCCATCTGTTGGATAGAATGTTCTATACATGTTTGTTAGGTGGATTTGGTCTAAAGTATGGTTCAAGTTCAATGTTTCCTTGTTAATTTTCTGTCTCACTGATCTATTTTTAAGTGGGGTATTGGAGTCCTTTACTATTATTATATTATGTCTATTTCCTCCCTCAGATCTTTTAGTATTTGCTAAATATATTTAGGTGCTCTGATTTTGGATGCATATATATTTATGACTGTCACATCTTCTTTTTTAAAAAAGATTTATTTATTCATGAGAGACAGAGTGAAAGAGGCAGAGACATAGGCAGAGGCTCCTGCAGGGAGCCTGATGCAAGACTCAATCCTGGACCCCAGGATCACGCCCTGAGCCAAAGGCAGACACTCAACTGCTGAGCCACCCAGGAGTCTCTGTTACATCTTCTTGATGAATAACCTCTTTACCATTATATAATGTGCCCAAACTCCTATGCCCCAACAATGTGCCAAAACTTCTCTCATCACCTGGACTTCCAAAACCACTCTCCCATCCATGGGTGATGATCTGAGACAGTGCTTCCCAAGGGCTCTTGGACCATGGCTGAGAGAGGCTGGAGCTGATTCATGGGCCACTACACCAAGGTCTATATACCTATTACCCTGATATACAGGGTGCTGAGTCTCCTCCTGGTTCCTTTGGCCTATGGTGGTGAATCTCACAACTCCCACAAAGGTACTTTTGTCTCTCAATATATTTCTAACCTACTGAGTACTTCTTTTTTAAAAGATTTTATTTATTTGAGAGAGAGAGAGAGAGAGAGCATACAAACAAGAGAGCACAAATGGGGAGCAACAAAGGGAGAGGGAGAAGCAGACTCCCCACTGAGGAAGGAGCCCCAACAAGGGGCTCAGTGCTGCAACTCTAACTGAGCCACCCAGGCACCCCCCTACTGAGTACTTCTAATGTAATAATACATCTGCGTCATTTAATGCTCATTATTTCCAAAATACTAAGACACTCAGATGGAAACTACTGTCAAAAGAAGAAAACACAATATGTTAACTTTCTTCATCATTCACAGTTAACTTGATTACACACACTACTTGGCTATTTCCTTCTTCTCACTCTTGAATTCCTGTTGAAAACTGATAGTAAATAACCCAGAGTAAAATGGGAAGAAGGGGAGTTTTGACACCATATTCACCCCTGAAACTTCTCTTACCATGACACAAAAACTGATCTCACTGTTGACAAACACAAAGTCAGGGATATTAGATATATTAGACATCAATCTATAAATCATAATCTTTATAGTATGCATTCCAAAATAAAACTAGGAGCTAGCAGACTTACAACCTTGAAAAAAACGACTGGAACTAAAAGGTCACTATAGGGAAAGGAGAAATCTTTGTCAAGTAGGTATAACTGGTATTGAGAAATTAGGTTGGAATTTTATCCCCATCAATTCTCAGAGACCTAAGCATCAATAGTATTAATGGAAAATAAAATTATTTTATTAGCTGCCCTGTTCTCCCTCAATCCAGCTCAGCAACAGCTCAGCTTTAAAAGGAATGTATTTACCTTCCTGCATTCTCTTGCTAAACTCTCATAATCCCCAGGGGATGTATGGTGGAATTTGGTATGCTCAGAAATAAAAGCATATTGTGTAGCCATCATAGATATATTGTCATTGTTATTATGCTTTCTGGGTTCTCAGAGTATGTTGACATCTACATTATCATCCTAGTTCCCCAAATTGTCTACAATAGCTAAAATAGGAATGGTTTCAAATTAGTTCTTTGAGATTATCCCAATACTGTTCCCTTCCCTAACAGAGCTACAGAAATAGAACACATGCCCCACTGATACTAGAAATCACAATTCCAAAAAACAGTAGTTACTCAGAGAGACAGAGTGTAAGTTAAGACAGTGGTGCCCAATCCAGGTCACACCCTAGAATCACAAAAGAGTGCTTTTGAAGAACAACACTTGGCCCTTTTTATTTTTTTTTTTCTAAACTAATAAAATCAGGAAACCTGGGGGTAGGGCCCAGGCAGTAGTATATTTAAATAATTCCCTAGACAATTTTAATGGGTACCCAAGGTTCATTAAGAATTAGGTTTGACTGCATATAAAAGAAAAAAATAGCAATATCTTAAGACAGAGGGCTTTCTTTTGGGGCACGTGGGTGGTTCAGTTAAGCATCTGCCTTCGGCTCAGGTCATGATCTTGGAGTCCTGGGATTGAGGACTGCTCAGTGGGAAGCCTGCTGCTCCCTCTCCCTCTGCTGCTCCTCCTGCTTATGCACTCTCTCTCTCTCTGTCAAATAAACAAAATCTTTTTTTAAAAGGTGCTTTTTTTTTTCTCTTTCATACTAAAAAATGAGTTTTTGAAAGTCTTCCCATACTAATGCATGTATTACAGCTTGAGTCATCCAGGACCTGGGCTCATTCTTGTCTCCTTGCTCTACAATCTTATGTTGGGGTGTTGCTTTAGAGATCACTTCCTAGTCCAACATGGCTGCTGGACTTCCAGCCATCACATTCAAGACTAGAAGGAGGAAGGAAAGAGAAAGAACAAAAGAATGCAAATTTGTTCCCTTTCTGGAAGTTTCCAAATACTTATAATCTATTGGCTGGAACATAATCATATGGCCACACTTGGCTGCAATGGAGGCAGGCAGGCATAGTTTTTCACAGGGCTAAGGTTCTATTGCTAAAAAAGAAGTTGAAGGTGGAACTTGGGAAGGCAACTTGTAGTCTCTGCCACAGATGAATAAAACAACAACTTAGCTCGGGCCCCCTCCATTCCATCTTGCTCTCTTTTTGCTTGAATGAACCTCATTGTTGTATGGTGTCCCAACTGTTACTGGCCTCAGAAAACAAAAGTGACAAGAATCATGAAGTTCTAAAACTCAACACCATTGTCTTCCGCCATGGTTGAATAAACTGAAGCCACCTGAGCAGGATGCACTAGCAGAATCTGTTGTCTAAAATGTCACAATGGACGCAGTTAGCTTCACAGACTGGGTTTAAGATCAAGGGACACACATTCAGTGCACAATACCCATACCCCTTCTGGGTAAGGTACACATCAAGCCAGGTCTTTCTTAACATAACCCTAGGCTGAGAATAGAGACTGAGATTCTTCTATATCACATTGAATAGCAGGTTTACGAAGAGGTAGTCACTCTTGAAATATAAATCACCCAATTTTCTTGCATATATTTGACCCTGAGGCCATTCTTATAGAGTTTGTGTGTGATCAAGCAGCTAAAGCAAGATGCTTTTCAATAATGGGCAGAGCCATGTTGCACAGAAAGTAGGTTACCACAAACCTCCTATTTTAGGGTCCCACTACCTACTTTGTGTAGCTTGCCCTGAAACTCCTCTCTCTATCCCATACCTTTAGGCACCCAATGGCCTCATGCTGCCTGCAGTTTTAGGGCACTAATCATTACATTCTCATTGCAAAGTGGCTGATTCCAAATTTCCCACCCCTAACTGCCAATTTTTCAAACCATCCAAGAGGACCTATGCTATTGCCTCACAGTGGTGATGGCAGTGTTAGCTAAGACAAATTGAATAGCATAACCAACCGTTACCCCTCCTAGTTAATGTCTGGTGAAAATGTGTATCTATCTGAGACTCCATTAAAGAGTTTTATGGGCTGGGACACCTGGGTGGCTCAGTGATTGAGCATCTCCCTTCAGCTCAGGTCGTGATCCTGGGGTTCTGGGATGGAGTCCCACATCAGGCTCCCCACAAGAGCCTCTCCCTCTGCCTATGTGTCTGCCTCTGTGTGTGTGTGTCTCTCATGGATAAATAAATAAAATCTGTTAAAAAAAAAAAAACAGGAGTGTTATAGGTTGAATTGTGTCCCCCCCCCCAATTCATATGTTAACATCTTAACCCCCAGTACCTCAGAGTGTGACTATGTTTGAGGATAGGATCTTGAAAAAGGCAATTCAGTTGAAATGAGGTCATTAGGGCAGGTCCTAATTGAATATGATTAGTGTCCTTATAAGAAGAGGAGATTAAGGGGCACCTGGTGGCTCAGTCAGTTAAGCATCTTCCTTCAGCTCAGGTCATGATCTCAGGGTCCTGGGATTGAGCCCCACATCAGTTTCCCTACTCAGCTGGGAAGTCTGCTTCTCTCTCTCCCTCCACCCTTCCTCACTCTTTGTGCTCTCCCTCTCTCTCAAATAAACAAATAAAATCCTTTAAAAAAGAAGAAGAGATGAAAACAAGATATGTACAGAGAGACCATGTGAAGACAGGGAGAAGATGGTCATCCAGAACCAAGGAGAGAGGCTTCAAAAGGAAATCAAGCTTGTTGACATCTTGATTTCAGACTTCTAGCCTCCAGAACTGAGAAATTAAATTTCTGTTGTTTAAGCCGCCCACTCTGTGGTACTTTGCCATGGCAGCTTTAGCAAACAAATACAAGGATAATTAAGTATTTCAAAATGGCACCAATTTTTGGATCGATGTTCAGCCCCACTGGACCCAGACCAGTTCAACAGATACCTTCTTTGCCAGCAGGCAGGCCTACACCCAGTCAATTGCAAAGTATTATATTTTGTATGACCATTAAAAAAAACAAACAAAAAACAGGCTGGCTCAGTCAGAAGAGCCTGTGATTCTTAATTTTGGGGTCATGAGTTTGAGCCATGTTGGATAGTAGGATTTACTTTAAAAAAAAAAAAATTCTATAATTTGGGACGCTTGGGTGGCTCAGTGGTTGAGCGTCTGCCTTCAGGTTAGGTCATGATTCCAGGTCCTGGGATCGAGTTCCACATCAGACTCCCCACAGGGAGCCTGCTTCTCCCTCTGCCTATGTCTCTGCCTTTCTCTCTGTGTCTCTCATGAATAAATAAGTAAAATCTTTGCAAAAAAAAATCTATACATTGAGCAACAAAAAGAAAGCAGTACTGGATTCTAGCACAAGCATTAAAAAGTCATTCATGAGTTCACACCAATATAAATAGATGATTGAAAACATGACTGATGGAGAATAATCTAATCTCTCATGAAGAATTCCAGATAATCGAGGTAGATACTCCACCCTCAAGGAAATGGAGCCTAACTCCTTGCTCCGTAAGTGTGGACAACATATAGTAATTTCTTTCAAAAGAGCACTTTAGGAAAAGGGGAAGAACAGAGTAACTTTAAAGTGGAGAATCCTTGCAAACACTACCTCAGCCAGGTAATCAAGGCCCACATCAACAGTGACAAGCCATACTGATCATATGTCCTGTTGATATGATATAATGAGAGCGACATTTTACTTCTGTGGCCATCTTCCTAAAAGCCCATAATGCCAGTGTAATTATGAGAAAGACATCTGACAAATCCCAAATCCCAACTGAGGGACAGTTTTAAAATACCTGCCAGTTCAGTCCTCCAAACTGTCAAGGTCATCAAAAACAAGGAAAGCCTGAGAAACTTCGCCAGGAGGAGCCTAAGGAGAGATGATGACTAAATGTAATATTGTATCTTGGATGGGATCCCAGAACAGAAAAAAAAAAAAAAAAAAAAAAGCATAGGAGGTAAAAACTAAGAAGTCTGGATAAAGTATGAACTTTAATTAATTCAAAAAAACAGTAGTAAGAATCTACAGACAAATGTGCCCGATAGAATTTCAACAAGTCGGATTCCTTTCTTCCCCATTGCAAAGACTCTCAGAAATTGCTGGAGTCCTGGCTGGCTGCAAAGCCAGTGGAGCAAGCATGCTCATGCATACTTGGAAAGGAGGAGGGTTCATTGTAGTGTGTGGGCCAGAAAGGATATAAGCCCCACACAGTTATCTGAGACAACTTGTAATGGGTGTCAATGCTGAAATTAAAAGGGAGCATAGGACAAAAAGGTAGGTCACCTGAAGAAGGCCAACTGGCCACCCATTCAGTGACATTCCCTTGGTGAGTTCGCCTCTGCCCTGAGTCAGCTCTCAGCCCATACAAGTTCAGCAACATCACTATCTTGAAGTTGATCAAACTCAAGGGCGTTGACTCATCCTAACTAAACATCAGTGAATTTGATATAGGAAAACAAAATGCCACCTTGTCAGGCAAACCCAACACACTGGGCTTGATGGGGAGGGGCCTGAGAGTCTGCATTTCTATCAAGGTCCCAGGTAAGGCCAATGCTGTTGGTTCATGGACCATATTCTGTGAGGGTGCAGACAAGCTATACGGGAAACCAAACTATCAGAATTTATTGGTAAGCTAAAATGAATGAGAACACAAAAGAGGCTGACCACTTATCGCTTTAATGCCATCAGATTTTGTTGCCTGAGACATCCATTCCCACAATAGAGACAAACCTACTAGGAGTACCTGGTGGTTGCCTATCCTTGGCACCTCAGCCTTTCCTCTGACGGGGCGTGTATGGGTACCACCTATCTGCACCTCCAGAGACTCTTCTTATCTACATTTCCACACTTCATCTCCTCCTCCTTTACCTCTGATGGGAGTAAGAGATTCTTGATAGATGCAAATAAAATGCCTGCAATTACTTTATGAAGTGGTTTTGCAGACCTGGGTGTCATTCCCTCCACAGGAACCTGTAAAATCTCTGCACTGAGCTGGTATATACATATTTCCTAGTTAGCTCTCTAAAGAAATTGTTCTTTCTTTTAGTCTTAATGGGAAAGGGGGAGACACTACATTTACGCTGCGGTGGCAATAGAAAGATTCTCATTCCTAAGCTATTTATGGAGCCACGGACAAGCGCCAAGCACGTGTGAGGCCCTGGGGATGCAGTGGTGAGCAAAAGCAGACAAGATTGCAGCCCTCGTGCCAGGTGGCCATCTGAGAAAAGCAGCACGCTTTGTCGTTACAACAGCTACATGAAACATTTAATCTTACAAACTTCTATTTTCTCCTTTTACCCAGCTTCAGCTTCTTTAGACCCGTGGTTTAAGAGCCTTGAGAACACAGGCACTCTCTGCCAAACTACAAACTGCCCAACCAGTCAACTGCATTGGGCAGCACTTTTTCCTGGTTTCCACATCTGGCCTGTCACGTTCATGTGACCATGCAAAAACCCAAAAATAACTCCCATAAATTTCCACTGGGTCAAATCAAAGCACTTCAAAACTGAGACAACTATCCAGAAACCCTATGCCAACCAAAGGCAAGCAGGTAATGAGTTTATGTGCGGTATTTGAATAAGCAAGTTTCTAACAGATTGGTTTCGCAGGAAAGGAAGTAACAATTCCATTTCATCCATTCTGCCACTTTCACACAGCCCTACTTAGGGAAACCACTGGGTGTTTCTCAAAGCCTAGCATGCAAAAGAATCATCTGGAAGGTCTGTTTAGAATGCAAATTTCAGGGGCACCTGGGTGGTTCAGTTGCCTAAGCATCTGCCTTAGGCTCTGATCCTGATCTCAGGGTGCTGGGATTGAGTCCCACAGGCTCCCTTTTCAGTGGGCAGTCTGCTTCTTCCTCCCTCCCCTCCCCGGTCATGCTCTCTTTCTCAAACAAATAAATAAAATCTTAAAAAAAAAAAAAAAAGAATGCAAATTCCAGGGTCTCACTCCCCCTATTCTCACTCTCACCCCACCTCCTCCTACCAGAGAAATGGATTCAGCAGGTTGGGGCTGAGGTTTATACACCTGTATTTCTAACACACACCCCAAATGATCCTGACAAATACTGGTGTATGTCTGATTCTCTATTTTAGTGGATTTCAACCCTGTCTCACATTCAATTTCTGTGAGAGGATTTTAAAAATAAAAAAGTCCTCCTGCCTATACACCAAGACCCCAAAACAATCAAATCAGAAAGTCCAGTGTCTGAGACACAGACGTCAATGTTTTCTCAAGCTTTCTGGGTGACAAATGTTTAGTGTTTCCAGGTGATACTATTTATCTGGGTTGTTAAACATCAGATTCCAAGCTCCTCCCTGAAGTTTCTGATTCAGTAGGTCTGTCTGTGGCAAGGCCTTCAAGCCTGCCTAACAAGTGCCCCGGGTGATTTTTATAATGGGGTTTTAGAAACGAGTCTATCTTACTTAGCTGAGTCAGAAACCTCCATTCCCAGCAAGGCTGCTCCAGTGGACCTTTAGACTACAGTTTCACAGCCCACATGCCATGCATCTAGTGGCCTGGGTTTTCCCAAAGAGAAAGAGAGGAACTCATCTCACCTAATGCTTCGTAGTGATAAAAACCCACTGCTTTATACCACAGCAGCCTCCTTTGCCCCACTTCTATTGCTAATATAACTGGGTATTTCTCCCATTACTGAGCACTATATACCGTTACTGAGCACTAGGTACCAGGCATGTGGTCTTAACAGCACCTAATGTATTACCTAATTTAATCTTCATAGCAATGATATGAATTACTGCTAATCTTTCAGTAAGGAAACCAAGGCCCAGAAGTTAAGCAAATAGCCTAAACTCCCAAAGCCACCTAGAGGGTGTAAATCTGGACCCAAGCAGCAGGGGACCAAGGTCCACTCTCTCACCCATAATGCTGTAATGGTGCTCACCAAACAAGAGTTTGAAGAGTCTACTTGCACATCACTTGCTGCCAGCAAAAGAACGCAGAAAGGATTAAATCAAGGAAGCGAATGCTTATTGAATCCCCAAGTGCTAGGCTCAAGGCTTTACGTATATTATTGCATCTAGTTCAAGAATCATATAAAATCTTTATCGTCATGGACATACTATACTGCTCACTCAGAAATGGGAAGAGTTAACAGTTGAAGAGCATCATGCAAAAAAACCAAATAAAGCAGCCAAAGAACCCTTCCAAGTGGATTTGGCAGGCTGTATCCTGAAGAGCCAACCGTGGGGGTACGTGTTGAGCGAGAGGAGTGTGAGCGGAGGGTGACCACGGCTGGCTGCAGGAGGGCTCGTGATGGAGGCAGAAGCGTGGGCAGCTCTGGCTCAGAGACAGGACAGGGCTTCCTGAAGTCTTGGGAAGGGACAGGAGTTCCATTCAGACATTCTGCTTCACAGGGCAGCTCTGAACAAGTCAAGACAAATGGTGAGGTCCGCCCACTTCGAGAACTGACATGACACGACACTGCCTTTAAAGATAAGCTGATGTTTCCCACTCCTGCAGGAAAATGCAAGAGCAATCTTTCTGGCCTGCCTCGGATTATTCCCTGAGTCACGATACAGGACGGGGAAAGCGGTACAATCCAAAGCCTTTAACTTTAAGCATTTAACAAGTGGCACACGCTGCCTGTGTCTTTAGGGGAAATACTGGTGAGTGGCTGCTGAGCACCACCTTTGTCCTCTTTCCATTTAGGAATGTCACCTGATGCCAATCCCAAGCAGCACATCTGTCTAAGTGATGTGAGAAACGAAGGCAGGAGAAAACTTATTAAATTTCCTTTCTACCTACAGCCCATTGACATGTCCTTGAAATAAGCAGAGTGACCTTCCTCTGGGAGCTCAGCTGCCTCGATGTTGACACTTTGCTAAGGACAAAAGGCAATCTTAGTCCAAACCCCAGGATCCTGTAAATCTACTTTAACATATAAAAATTCCTTTGGAAACTTCTTTCATCTCTGTTCCCCAAGATACATGTTGGCAATCAACCCCCAAGCATATGACCCACTGATAACACACCTGAAGGGTCTCTTGAGTAAGGTTTTATTAGATGGTAATAAATGATCTTTTCCTAACAATAGCCAGCCCCCAAGGTCTTGAAAACCTTGCTTCCAAACTTCCTTAGAGACCTACACTCTCCCCAACCCCCTCACAACTTGAAAGTATATAACGGGCCACTCCTCATGACCCCAGTGCAGCTCCTTCTGCCCATGGGTCCTGTCTCCATGCTTTAATAAAACCACCTTTTTGCACCGAATGTGTCTTAAGAATTCTTTCTTGGCCATTGGCTTTGAGCCCGAACATCTTTCCTGCAACCTAAGAAGAGCCACAAGGAAATGTGTGTGGCTTCCAGGGATCCAGATATCCAGTGCTATTTGCTAGATCACAAGACACACACTGAGGTCTTGACAGTATTGGAACTCTATGCTGAACAGCTGGACAGAAAGGACCTAAAAGCAACCAGAGACTTAAAGGCACACACAAGTTCCAGAGAAACTGAAAATGAGGTCTAAGGAGGTTTCTAGAACATGAGCTCTTCAGTCTTTTCACATGGGCTGCCGACAGCTCTGAGCCCAAAGACATTAACTGGAACCGAAAAGTAGGCACAATTCTGCAAGTGAATGCATCCCACTCTTAACTGAAGCAGGGATGGAAATGCTAGGGTTTCCATGAGAGGTGGGTTCCCATTCAAGGCCAAGAACAAGTGAGTTACATATGAGAGTCACAAAATCCCAGGAGGGAGGAGCATAGATAAGGCAACAAAGGGTAATAAAGCCTGCAAGAAGATCCAATGAACAAAAGGAAGCAATGCAATGATTTTCATTGAAGGCAATAAATAATAATAAATGAATATTTAAGATTGTTCTATACTTCTTTCCTTCCTCACTGACCTCTTACCATGATTTATCAGCAAGTTGCAACACAAGCACTACCAACAGAAAAGGAATAAAGGGGGGGGGAGGATAAAGCTTGACTGAAACTGATGGAGGAGTTTATTATTTTTCAAACATTCCACTATGTGTTTTATTTCCCCGGGCATGTAGGGCTGAGTGTATATATATATATCAAGCAAACCAGAATTAATGGTTCAAGTCTTTTGTGTTGTGGGGTTTTTTTGTTTGTTTTGTTTTGTTTTACCTGCTGAATTCAAGAAATAATAGCTGACAGCATTTATAATTTAGCATCGTTTCAAGGCGGACTACACTCACGTTTCCCATGTTTCATATGTTGCATCTAAAACCCACACATACGGTTTCCCCTGGGCACACTGTAAGGCCATAATCTCCTTTACGTGCCCTCCTGATAATGATTTCTCCATTGGCAAACAAAGCAATACCTGCTTGCAACCCACTGAACCTTCAAAGCTAGCCACACCACCAAGTGTTTGGTACATCCTCAGACATACCAGATGAAAAACAAGCGTATTTTTTTCCAAGAATTATTTGTGTATGCCTCTGAGCAACAAACATAGTGAATACCCCCCCACACCCACCCTCACCCCCACCCCCAGGACCAAATGTTTTGAAAATACCTATTAGCTTAAGGAAATGACAAATTATATAAAGCCCTAGGAGAACAAATTGCACTGAGTATTTTACTGATCTCTTTGTCTGTGTCTCACTTAACCATGACAACCACGAGGATGGGGGAACTTTGTCTAGTCTTTTCCCCCCTGCTCTGCCTCATATATTCTGCATGGAACAGAACAAAGGCTCAGTAAACATCGGTGGGAATGGGAGCTGCCTAAGGTAAAAACAAAATTATATGCATTTGTGAACCGTCTTTGCCTAAAACCACAAATAAGATAGGACTTTGATAAGCCCCTGGAGCACACACTTACATGTCTTTCTACAGTCACAGTCATCTGGCGTTTATACCTTATTTAGTTGAAAGGAAGACACAGAGGAGAGCCATCTGACTTAATGACACTCACCTAGGAAACCCTGGAGCGGTGCGTGGCATTAGAATTCCCATGGATTATCGCGGAGCCGTAATGTATAGTCTCCTAGGAAATGTTCTGGCCTTTCTCAGATGCATTTCTCTCATCTATTTGACAGGATTACCTTAAATATTCCTATGGAAACTAAAGACGCTGATAACTGCTAACACTTACTGTGTATCTGCTATTTGCTACAACTGTACTAAAAAATATGGACATAATATTCTCTATATTTATGTTATATAAATATACAATCTCATGTAATCCTCGCAACAACTCAATGATTATTAGTCCCATTCTACAGATGAGGACATTTAGGCATTTAGCTAGTTGGTCCAGGTCACACAAGTAGCAACCACAAAAACCAGGACTAAAATGCAGGTAGTTTGGCTCTAAAGCTAGTACCCCAGCCCACTGTGCCAGATGGGCATCTATGGACCTAGATCGTCTCTAGGCACAGGAAAAGAAAGTGGCAATATTCATTCTTGCCCCTCAGGAGAGGAGCTGGGTATCTGGGATTCTAAAGGAATACTCTCTCACTAATATATCCTTATGTGTCCCTCAAACTTTATGAATATATTCCCTATTCAGAAAAACACTAAAGGGTCTTTTGAAAAGTGAAATTGGTAATGGGGTTGACAAAAATCAGTAGTAATACTCTATCCCTTATGTAAAGAGTTGGGGGAGTATTGTTTCCATGATTTAGCACTAAAAGCATTATGAAATCTTATAATCACACAAAGACCCATCCAGGTGCCTGCTTAATACATGCTGAAGTTTCTAATATAATCATTACATTGGTTCTTTTTGTTTCCTGTTTTCCACTTATAAAGGTTTCATCGACTGTGCCAGGAGGGTTTCCACCTTAGGGCCTTTGCACTTGCCATTTACCCTACCACGAGCCTTTCTCTCCCTTTTATTCAGAGGCTCCTCCCTTACCTGCCTCCTTCAGGTCCATGCTTAAATATCATCTCAATCACACTCTTCAAAAAACTGCAATCCCTTTACTTTTTCCCCACAGCACAAATCCCCATCTGATGACACACTCTGTTTTTACTTATTTATTTTATTGTCTGTCTCCCAACTCAGCCCCTTGTAATGTCAGCTCCATGAATGCGAGTTCAGTTCATCCTGTTTCCCCTGCTCTGAGAAGAGTGGACCTTCCTTTGAAATTGGTGAATGAATGAATTGACTGTGGCCTATGGAATCCGCCTAAGTTGTACGTTTTGAGATTCTTAATTCAAGTATGCATTGCAGTGTTTTACAGAACCGGCTTTAGCAAAGTGTGAAGAAAGAGCTACACAGAATTTTAAGAAAGAAAATCCGAAGTGTCACAATAAGTAAAAGTCTGCAAATTCATCCTTTGGTAATTTCTCTTCCAAAACCCTTTTAAACTGGACAAAGGAGTGTGTCACCACAAGCTTGCTGATTTGAAACGAGCTTGGAGAGGGTCAAGTCCGCAGAAGCTGAATGCAGACCATGGGTCTCTGCTCCAACACGTCTAGCAAGCTACTTCACCATCCTACACCCAAGCTTCTTAACCTATAAAAAGTTGATAATTATAACAGTGCTTAATACACAAATCTGTTGTGAGACTTACATCGAGCTCAGTGAGGATTAGCTTAGGTGTGAGTGAAGCACTCGGTAAACTGTTAAAATGTAATGTATGTGCTAACTAAATGCAAACTCTCGGACAGAGTGACATAAATAAATGTCCCTCTCAATAAATAAATAAATAAATAAATGTCCCTCTCCATGTTACCACTAGAACAGTAAAAATTTAAGGAATAGAACAGAAAGTCCAATTTGATAGAAAGTGACTTAAAATGTCACTTAACGCCAAGGGCCTGAGCTTTGCATTTTTAAGCTTTCCTAAGCAAATTTGTAACAAAACCTGAAGAAAATAGTGCAGCATGGCTGCCAATAGGCACAGGTTAAGAATTTCCAGAAAGAGGGGGGGAAAGAGGAGTGCCAGGGAGCCTTAGTCAGCTGAGCATCTTTTTTTTTTTTTTTTTTTTTTTTTTTTTGAGCATCTGACTCTTGATCTCAATTCAGGTCTCCATCTCAGGGTCATAAGTTCAAACACCCCATTGCCCAGCATGGAGCCTACTTAAAAAAATTTTTTCCAGAGTGGGAAAAAAAGAAATTCTTAACACTCTATCAGAACAAAGCACAACCACCCCAAAATGACACCCCAAAAAACTCAACGGAAATAAGCCAATTACTGAACTTCAGTGGAGAGGCATCAATTGCTTGTTGATAAAAATGAATGAAAAACTGAAATTCTCTCACTTTTCTTACCCACATATAAGAGTTAAAATGACATTCTTCCCTTGGAATATTCAAAGTATATGATCTTGGGACACCTGCCTGGCTCAGTCGGTGGAGCGTGTGACTAGTGATCTCGAGGTTGTGAGTTTGAGCTCCATGTTGGCCTTAGAGATTGCTTAAGTAAATTTTAAAAAAGAAGAAGAAATATACAATGTTCTGGAAGCTAGTCAATCTTCCTTTAAAGGGTATGGAGTGACAGATGTATAAGCATCATTCAATCCTTTATGTTTTGCCTTACAAAACAGAGCCTGTGAGGCAGAGGTCTGAGCACCTGCACAATTCTCTCACTTTACAGAGAAAGAAACTGACACAAGCAAGTTAAATGGTTTTCTCAGCTCCCCTATTCATTCCTTAGAAATGGACCCCAGAGTCTAAATGTTTCATTTAATGTGGGAATTACTTCCTTGAGGGAAAAAAACATGTTCCTCTTTAGCCCAAAGGAATTAAAACACTGGATTAAAGAGTTAGATAGGAGCACCTGGGTGGCTCAGTTTGTTAGCATCTGCCTTGGGCTCAGGTCATGATCTCCGGGTCTTGGGATTAAGGCCCAAGTTGGGCTCCTTGTTCAGTGGGGAGTCTGCATCTCCTCCATCCTCCTCACCCCTGCTCATGCTCTCTCTCTCTCTCTCTCTCTCTCAAATAGATAAAATCTTTAAAAACATTTTTTAAAATAAAGGGTTAAATAAGTAACCCAGCTCACCTTCTTGGGGTTTTCAATCAGAAGCTTCTAAAGCTCCTCGCTATTTCAATCCAGGGCTTTTTATATAAAGCAAAGTAATGGCCTTCTTCTCCCTCACAAGCTGAAAACCCTGAGGCTCATATTTCAACATATAATCAAGTTATGATTCTGTGTCTCCCTCGGGGTAGTCACTAGACCCTGTATATGGGAATGTAAGAGACCCACCCAAAACAATATTTTCTTATATTCTGCTGTGACTATACATAAAACCACCCCATCTTTAAATGGCAAACTTTGACCCTCTTTTGAAGAGACCTTCCTGCCTCCAAACCGAATGCATTACCCTTTAACCCTCAAATTATTCAGTGATTGGCATCACATATACTGGAAGAGATGCCAATAAATTCAAAGAGAGATGATTTAAGAATAATAAAACAACCTTCAGGAAGCAAATAATAAAACTAATATCCAGAGTAATAATTCCTAAGTGTTTGTATACCATTTTCAATTAAGAGTTTCCTACTGACTCTGAGGAAAACCAGTGCTTGGTATCAGCTTCCCAGGCAAAAACTCACCTATAGGATGAGGCTTCAGAGAAGTCCAGAGTGGCCCTGATGCCAATTGAGAGCCTACTATATGCTAAGCAATTTACCATCCATTATCTCACCTAATCCAAACAACAACCCTCCCAATTGGGATTATCATCCTGAGAAAAAGTCTCAAACAGGTCAGTCATTTGCTCCAAATCACCTAGCTAATAGATTAAGGAGCCAGGATTTATAAGGAGCCCTGATCTTTCTAATGCTGAAGCCAGAATTCCTTCTCCAGCAATGCCATGTGACCTTCCACTCCCGACTCATCTGAAATTCACAACTCTGCTTGCTCTCCTTAAACATCTCCAGAAAATGTTTTTGTTTTATCTGAGACAGTGACATACTCTTTGCCTAATGCATTCACGGAGATGAGCATATCTGATTAGCAATTACTGTCATCCGACAGAAAGTAGGCTCTGTGGGAAGATGCCACAGGACAGGGA
The DNA here is from genome assembly GCF_053574225.1 of Canis aureus. Taxonomy (NCBI): domain Eukaryota; kingdom Metazoa; phylum Chordata; class Mammalia; order Carnivora; family Canidae; genus Canis; species Canis aureus. The sequence continues at coordinate 9,548,503 of NC_135647.1, forward strand.
GGTTTGGCCTGTGAAAATTAAAGGACCATGGGTCTAGCTGACCTCTGACAGCATTACAGTTTTTTCTAGACGGTGAGTCATCCTGTCCTAGGTATCTTTTTCATATTGGAATTAACTGAATGAACTACAAGGAGGCTTGGCCCAAAACATTATATTAAAAGAGCTCTTCTCTAAATACATTTGGGAAACTCACAAGTGAATACATCCTGTGGATACAGAGGGACCCAAAGAATTTGCTGCTGCTCCTTAAGAACAGTTAAGGGACATTCAGAAATCCTTGGTTGAGCTTTAACATGAAGTCTGAGGAGCTCATTCTTTTTTTTTAAAGATTTTATTTATTTATTTGAGAGATGGGGAGAGAGGGGATGAGAAAGAGGTTGGCCAGAGAAAGCAAGAGGCAGAGGGAAAGGGAGCAAGAGGCAGAAGGAGAGGGAGCAAGAGGCAGAGGGAGAGGGAGCAAGAGGCAGAGGGAGAGGGAAAAGCTCCCTGCTGAGCAGGGAGTCCCATGTAGGGCTTGATTCCAGGACCTGGGGATCATGACCTGAGCCAAAGGCAGATGCTTAATCTATTGAGCCACCCAGGAGCCTCAAGAGCTCATTCATTTAACCAATACATTCAAGCACATATTATGTGCCCGTGCCCAGATATGATTCCATCAATCATGTCCCCAGACTATATCAGGGAAACCAGAAAGATCTTCATCTTTGGCCTGAATAGTTCATGGACTGTTTTGGCTCTAGTTGGGTAAGATGATGGCCTGAGATTTCAGGGTTAGGGGCAGCAGGGTCTTTAAGCCCAGGGAGGATCCATGAGGCTAGAACAAAGTTGTTTTAAGGATGAAAGGAGCTATGCCTTTCTTCATCAGAGCAAGGAAAAGGGTGGGTGAGAAAAACATCTAATGTTCTTTGCTCGGAACACAAAATATCCCTTGAGAGCTGCTTCCTGCTTTGCTTTGAAGAGAAAAAAGGTAAATGGGGTATATAAGGATGCCGGAAAAAAAAAACAGATAACTTGTATGTTTGAAAGAACCGATGTTAAATAACTGTTTTCCAAAGATCCTGATTACATACAGGCTTTTCTGGAACATGTAGTTATATAGAAGCAGGATACGCTTATTTAACTAAGTACAGAGCACAGAGGAAATTATTAGCAATGGTAGAGTTTATGTGGGAAATTATCCCAGAAGCAATGACATACCTAGTAGATTTGACCTGGGGTAAATCATCCAACACCACCCTTCTCTATATGACAAAACTATTTTTAGTTATAATTGCAAAAGGAAACACATAAGAGCGACAGCCAGAAAAGAAGCAAAAGGCAGGGATACTTTTATTTAACTCGATGTATGTAATCGTGCCCCCAAAAATAAAGAACAAAAAAGAAAAGGAAGATTACCATACAAAACAGAAATGTAATAGACCAATGCCCTTTAATTACTTAAATGTATTTTTGGAATAAAGAGATAAAACCTTACATCTATATATCAGCGTATCTTTATATATGAATGATGAATATTAATTTATCGATGCATAACAATGTTATAGTAACCAAATTAGCTAGTTTCAATAAAAATGAAGTGTCCTAAAAAGTTACAATTTAGGTTAACTACTAAATCACTATACTGATAGAACATTGTGTTTTCTGGTTCCTTTCTTAATTTTAAAACAAACACAAGGGGGATCTCTGGGTGGCTCAGCAGTTTAGTGCCGCCTTCAGCCCAGGGCGTTGATCCTGAAGTCCCGGGATCGAGTCCCACGTCAGACTCCCCGCGTGGAGCTGCTTCTCCCTCTACCTATGTCTGTGCCCCTCTCTCTGTGTCTCTCATGAATGAATAAATAAAATCTTTAAAAAATAAAAATAAAACAAACATGAATTTTAGGGGCACTTGGGTGGCTCAATCAGCTAAGCATCTCACTTGGACTGACTCAGGTCATGATCTCAGGGTCCTAGGATTGAGCCCCGAGTCAGGCTCAGTGAGGAGTCTGCTCTCCCTCTCCCTCTGCCTTCTCTCCTCCTCTCTCTCTCTCTGTCTCAAATAAATAAATAAAACAGGAATCTTAAGAGAAAAGTAAATTTAACTGCAAAGCTGGTATTCAAATTCAATGAAATGTCACATGTAAACTAAAATTTATACTTACAAATAAAAACTGGATCCCCGAGGGTGCCTGGGTGGCTCAGTCAGTTAAGCATCCTGCTTTTGATCTTAGCTCAGGTCTTGATCTCACGGTTGTGAGTTCAAGCCTCGAATTGGGCTCCATGATGCCCTGGAGCCCATTTTATTTTTTTTTCTTAAGATTTTATTTATTTATTCATAGAGATGCAGAGAGAGAGAGAGAGAGAGAGAGAGAGAAAGGCAGAGACACAGGCAGAGGGAGAAGCAGGCTCCATGCAGGGAGCCTGACATGCGACTCGATCCCGGGACTCCAGGATCATGCCCTGGGCTGCAGGCGGTGCTACTGGAGCCCACTTTTAAAAAGAAAAAACAAAACAAAACACAAAACTGGACCCCTTGCCATTTGCACTGGTTCAAATGTACCTTTACACCCAAAGCGGGGCTCAAATCCATAAACCCTGATATCAAGGGTCAGATGCTCCACTGACTGAGTCAGTCAGGAGCCCCTCACATTGCTTCAAATTTTTTTTTTTAAGATTTTATTTATTTATTCACAAGAGACACAGAGTGAGAGAGAGAGAGAGAGAGAGGCAGAGGAAGAAGCAGGCTCCCTGCAGGGAGCCTGATATGGGACTGGATCCTGGGACTCCAGGATCATGCCCTGGGCCGAAGGGAGATGCTCAACCACTGAGCCACCCAGGGATCCCCGCTTCAAATTTTAAATGCAAATAAAAACTCCAAGTGGTCACAAGGAATGACAGAAATGAAGTACATTTTTTTCATTGGTAGGACCCCTGTGCCATCACTGTTTATTTTGAATCCACGGTATAAACACAGAAATGAGTAGTACCTCGGGGGTCAGAGACTCCAGCTGTACCTGAGTCAAATTCAAACAATTCTGAGCTGTTGGGAACTTGAGGATGAGTGTGGCAGACCACTCACTGGGGGAAGCCGGCCACCATGATGAACAGCTCTGTGGAGAGAGGCCCAACTGGTGAGCAGCTGAGGCCTCAACCCAGTCAGTGGGGAGCTGAAGACAGAGCGGGGACCCGGTCACCCCCAGGCAGGCCTTCAACCGCCTACAGCCCTCATGGAAGATGCCGCTCCCAGATCCTGAACCTCAGAAACCCTGTACCCAGGAAACGTTCATTATTTTTAAAAGAAACCACAAAAGTAAGTATGGGTAGTTCAATATTGAAGTAGGAGTTCTCCAAATTAACTTCCACACAGAAACAATGTTTATTAAAGAATAAGTAATACAAATGTGCTAATTCGCAGTTTACGTAAATATTATTAAAATGGAATGGTAACCACAGTAATTGTTTAGAACTTGGTCCAACAGAAAGAGTTTTTCAGGGAAGTGTATTTTATCACCAACATTTGTTTAGATTTGTCACTGCATGGTGATATTAAAAGCAGACCAAAAAAAAAAAAAAAAAGAAAAGAAAAAGAAAAAGAAAGAAAGAAAAAGCAGACCAATTTTTAGTTGGTTTTATTATTGTTTTATAATTATATACGGGGCACCTGAGTACCTCAGTCAGTTAAGTGGCCAAGTCTTGATTTCGGCTCAGGTTGTGATCTCAGGATCCTAGGATCCAGCCCCATGTCGGGCTCTCGGCTCAGCAGGGAGTCTACTCCTCCCTCTCCCTCTCTCCCTCCCCCCTGCTCAGGTGCATTCTCTATCATTCTCTAAAATAAATTAAGTCTTTAAAAAATACTAATAGGGGCATCTGGGTGGCTCCGTGATTGAGTGTCTGCTCAGGTCATGATCCCGGGGTCCTTGGATCAAGTGCCACATCGGGCTCCTTGTGGGGAGCCTGCTTCTCTGCCTCTCTCTGTATGTCTCTCATAAATAAACAAAATCTTTTTAAAAACTTTTTTAAATTAAAAATATTAATAATAATTATACTAAAAATTCTCACCCACAGCAGGCTACTCCTCCTGTCCTACTCGTAGTAGGTCATGGGCAGGGAGGAGTTCTAGGTCAATTCCTGAATAATATAAGAAACATAGACTTATTAAATAAGGAGAAAAGAATTACAACAGGTAGAAAAACATATATTTAAATAACACCTCCTGGGGCACCTGGGTAGCTCAGTCAGTTGAGCATCTAACTCATGGTTTCTACTCTGGTCATGATCACAGGGTCAGGAGATCAACCCCCACATCAGGCTCTGTGCTCAGTGGGGAGTCTTCTGGAGATTCACTCTGCCCCTCCCCACCCTTGCATGCACTCATACTCTCTCTCGCCCTCTCTCTGTAAAATAAATAAAAATTTTAAATAATAATAATGCCTCCCTCTCAAGAATACCAAAATACTGCAAAGAACTCTGTATTAAACTGCAGATACATGGGGAATCCCTGGGTGACTCAGTGGTTTAGCTCCTGCCTTTGGCCCAGGGTGTGATCCTGGTGTCCCGGGATCGAGTCCCACATCGGGCTCCCTGCATGGAGCCTGCTTCTCCCTCTGCCTGTGTCTCTGCCTCTCTCTCTCTTCTGTCTTTCATGAATAAATAAAGTCTTTAAAAAAAATAAAATAAAATAAACTGCAGATACAGCAGTTTCATATGTAAAAATGCCTCAAACATAGGTATCTTTCATATTTAAAGATACCCCTGTCAGTCTTATTTTTGACTGCCATTAAGTGGAAAAATATATTCCCATTTTCTATTTTTTTAAAGATTTGTATTTATTCATGAGAGAGAGGTAGAGACATAGGCAGAAGGAGAAGCAGGCTTCCTGCAGGGAGCCCGATGCAGGACTTGATACCAGGACTCTGGGATCACGACCTGTGTCAAACGCAGATGTTCATTCAACCACTAAGCCACCCAGTTGTCCCTCTTTCCATTTTCTTGAAAAAGATACTGTAGACACAAAACTAAACCCATGCCTCAGCAGAGGCTACAAATAAAGACACACCCTGACCGGCAAGTTGAAAACAAAGTATTTAATCCTTTGGGACAGTCTCACCAGGAGAACCTGGTGACATCTGAGTGTAGTTCCTGAGCTTGTACCTGAGTACATTATTCCCTGGTGTCACACTGGCTATCTTTTCCTAATTTCAGTAGACTGAACTGCATGAGTGCTCCTGTCCTAAAGGACAGCCAATCCACTGAAAAACCCCAAGAAACCTGACATCTGCTGGCAGCTGAATCATGCCACATGGTCAGGCATGACAACTGTACACCTGAGTGCCATCACATGTGATGGGCAATCTGGTGCTAAGCCAAGACTGAGGTCTTGGAATCCAACGCAAGGCTATAGAATGAGACACCTCCAGACTTTAGTAGTGGTCTTGTGAGCCCCAGATATTTTTGCTTGGCCTTGTTTTCTATACTGGCATTTGATTTAATTAAGTTCAATTCATTTCAACCTGAGTAATAGTTACCTCTGTCTCAAAATGCTCACAGCCCAAAAAGGGGGGACTGTAGGAAACCTAAGATAAAGGGGACAACAGAATAGTGGCCCTGGTACAAAGGAAACACAAAGGAAAGAGCCATTGCCACCCAGACGCTCAAGGAAGGTGACAAACAGCCAAGTTTAGAGGACAAAGAGGAGTTCACCAGGCAAGAGGCAAGGAAACTGCCTTTGGTAGATCCCTACTAGTGAATGTCAGGTCCAATTACCTTATCCCTCAGTACCTTCCGTACTGAAGCCAATGCCCATCTGATTTCAACTAGACAATGACAAAGAAATCTGTAATGTCTGTTGCCTCTTTTTGTACACACGTGAATATTCATGAACAAGTCCACTTATGAATAAAGGACCCATTTAGTGAAGACCGAACTTGTGCTATATACCACAATAGGTATGTGAGTCTTACAACACCCACTAAAGAGTAGATGACAACCCCATAGGTAGAGCAAGGTTACCTGGCTTGTGGATGGCAGAGCCAGATCATGAACAAGGTTTATTATCTACTGCCAATGGTTGTGCTCTTAATCACCACAGCACATTTCCTCTCTATAAGTCACCCACCTATCTCAACCAATCCCTTGATTCTTTGGTGAATAACATAACATAGTTATGCCCTCTGTGTCCTCAGCAGTGGGACTACAGCTGGTTCCTTCTCTTGATTACTTAAGCCAGGGCCCCTCCTTCAATACAGCAAATCCCCAAGTTCTATGGGGAAGTAGAAAGGAGTCCGGTTTGCAGGACCGACGTGGAGCTGCAGTAGTGCTTTCTTGGCTTGGGATTCCGATTTCCAGAGCCCCTGGCTGCTTCCCATTTTCTAAGCAGCAAAAGGAAGAGAAACTCTCCAGCTGAAATGACTCAAGAAGGAACTTGAGATAATTGAATACTTTTATGTGCTTCAGCCCACTTAAGGTTTTTCTGATGAAAACAGAGATGACAGTATGAAAACAGAGAACTAAGTGGTCCCAATGGACTGAACCCAAAGAAAATGTCTTCCCAAAGTTCAAAGTGCATCCAAATATTGCCAAATCTAAAAAACTAAAATAAATAAATAATAAAAAGTTTGTAGGAGGAAAAAATGGGTAGGAGATGGGAAAGGAGAAAGAGACCAGAGAAAATCAAAGAGCCAAGGAAATGCTCAGATCAAAGATGGAGGATCCCACCCTCTCCAGCTCTTCCTTAGGGTTAAGACCCAGTCCTGGGGTCCCAGCCCTGCTTCTCTCCACTGTGGATAAAAGGATATCATATGTGGTGATCCAGTTCATTTCTCCCATCATCAGAAACAACCCCTAGGGACACCTAAGTGGCTCAGTGGTTGAGGGTCTGCCTTTGGCTCAGGTGGTGATCCCAGGGTCCTGGGATCGAGTCCCTCATCGGGCTCCCCACAAGGAGCCTGCTTCTCCCTCTGCCTATGTCTCTGCCTCTCTCTGTGTCTCTCATGAATAAATAAATAAAATATTTTTAAAAAGAAAAGAAACAGCCCCTGGACAACTAAGTCTGGATTCTGTGAATGTGGCACAACTTCCTTGCTTTTTAAGGGAATTATATCAAATTATGGCTGTAGGAAAGAAAACGGCTAAGCATTCTTTTAGAAGTTCAGCACAGTCTAAATTATGGGTTTGGACGCACAAGAATTTAATCTGATTTTAAACTGAATTAGTTGAAGCTGCTGCAAAGATGAACTATATAATTAGAGCAATCTACTCAGTTAATAGAGCTACACTGTAGGAATACAGAGTTAAAAACAGAGACCTGAAAGCTTTTCTCTGCTTTCTCCACTAAAATCATTTTTGTCTTTGGTAACAGGAAAAGGAAACATAAATACCCTTTTGCATACTTAATGGGCAAACCTGACATTAGTTTTAAAATTATACTTCTTACAAAATGTAAATGTTATCACTTCCTGTAAAATAAATGTATCCTTTTTATGGGGGGAAGTGAACTTGTTCCTTACTTAAAGCATTACTAAATGAATTTATTTACACTTAACACAGGTTTCGCACACATCAATCAATCAATCACACTCACAATACATGTAACAGGATGGAATTCTTTTTTAAAAAATATTTTATTTATTTATTCATGATAGACCCAGAGAGAGAGGCAGAGCCACAGGCAGAGGGAGAAGCAAGCTCCCTGTAGGGAGCCCAATGCCGGACTCAATCCCAGGACCCCGGGATCATGATCTGAAGGCAAATGCTCAATCACTGAGCCACCCAGCCATCCCAATAGGATGAACTCTTTTTTTTTTTTTTAATGATAGTCACACAGAGAGAGAGAGAGGCAGAGACACAGGCAGAAGGAGAAGCAGGCTCCATGCACCAGGAGCCCGACGTGGGATTTGATCACGCCCTGGGCCAAAGGCAGGCTAGGATGAACTTTTTTTTTTTTTTATTTATGATAGGCACACAGTGAGAGAGAGAGAGGCAGAGACACAGGCAGAGGGAGAGGGAGAGGGAGAGGGAGAAGCAGGCTCCATGCACCGGGAGCCCGACGTGGGATTCGATCCCGGGTCTCCAGGATCGTGCCCTGGGCCAAAGGCAGGCGCCATACCACTACACCACCCAGGGATCCCTAGGATGAACTCTTAACACTGACTTAAGAATCATTCATTCTGAGGGGCACCTGGGTGGCTCAGTCGGTTAAGTGTCTGCATTTGGCTCAAGTCATGATCTCTGGACGAGCCCCATATCGGGCTCCCTGCTTGGCGGGGAGTCTGCTTCTGCTTCTCCCTCTCCCCCTATCCCCATTCATGCTTTCTTTCAAATAAATAAATCTTAAAAGGAATCATTCCTTTTGAAATGTCCTGACCTTTTCAAATAACTTTTAAGCAACAATGTCTTACTTATTAAACATTTTTTAAAAGCCATGCTTAATCAAATTACTCTTCACTTAATTTTTAGGACTGAAAAGCATCTCAAAGTTTACTAAAAAGCAAAGCAGAGGATACAAAAATCCCATTCACACAAGACGAAAGAGTCTTTTTATTATGTCATACCAGCAGAAATTGGGCATACTTGAGCAAGTTTTATTTTTTTTATTTTGACTTTTTTAAGATTTTATTTATTTATTTGAGACAGTGAGAGCACAAGCGGGGGAGGAAGAGAAGGAGGCAGAGACCTAGGCAGAGAGAGAAGCAGGCTCCCCAAGGGAACCTGATCCTAGAATCCTGGGATCACAACCTGAGCCAAAGGCTCAGTGGCTCAACCACTGAGCCACCCAGGTGCCCAAACCATAGGAAACTCTTAACCATAGGAAACAAACTGAGGGTTGCTGGAAGGGTGGGGGTATGGGGTAGCTGGGTGATGGGCATTAAGGAGGGCACATGATGGAATGAGCACTGGGTGTCATATGCAACTGATGAATCACTGAACTCTACCTCTGAAACTAATGATATGCTACATGTTAATTAATTGAATTTGAATAAAATAAAATATTGAATAAAGAAGCCAATCACAAATGGACAAATATTACATGGTTCCACTTATTTGAGGTACCTAGAAGTAGGTTCACAAGATTCACGAGACAGAAAATAAAACAAAAGTTTCTACCAGGGGCTGGATGGGATGGGGAATTTCTATTGGGGATGATTTTTTTTTTTTTTTAAGATTTTGTATTTATTTATTTGAGAGAGAGAGAGAAAGTGAGCAGGAGTAGGGGGGAGGGGCAGAAGCAGAGGGAGAAGCAGGCTCCCCAGTGAGCAGGAAGCCCAATGCAGGACTCGATCCCAGGACCCTGGGATCACGACAACCTGAGCTGAAGGCAGATTGAGCCACCCAGACGTCCAGAACAGGTTTCAGCAGTAAGAAAAGTCATAATGCCTGCGAGCTTGAATTCAAACTAAGACCATCTCTCCAGCGTTCAAGCTAACCTCAAGAGAACCCCAGGATCACTGCTTCTAAACACGAAGAGAACACGTATTTCTAAAAGTCACATTTGTTTTCACATTTTCATCAAAATCAAAACACACACACACACAAAATGCCAACAGTTGCAGCACATGGTGAAGATCACTGAGTGGACCAACTTGTTAAACGAGAAACTAGTTTTCAGTTAGGATCCAATGATGCATATTTAATCACTCAGGGAAGATTCCATTGGCACATGAAATAATAAAACATGACTCGAAGAACACGGTTCCTATAACGCCTTGAAGATAAGCACTACCTCATTCCTCGTACCAATTAGGGGTAAGACCAGGGTGTTCCTAATACCAACAGCCACGCTGCCCTTCAAAAATGAACAGGGAATACCGTCATATTGTTCCCACCGGGTGAGAAGAATGAGAAAGAGCTTAAGAAGAGAAATTTTCAAGGGCATCAAAAACGTGGTAAAGGAACTGGAAATCGGGCCATGGAAAAATTGAAAGTAGTGAAGGTAATTCACTTACCAGGAAAGGATATAAAAATAATCAACTCATTCAATAAAAACATGATGCGGAACTGGGTCAGTGACACAGACCTAGAAACGTCCTTCCTGTCCCCCCACCCACACGTCCCTCTGTCTGCTGCTGCCTGGTGACCTTTGAGGCCACCAATCCCCTGTTAAAAAAGCCAAGAGAGAACAGCACGGGGGCGAGAGGAGCCCCCCTCCTCTGAGCTCCCAGGTCTATAACCCCGATGGGAGCCCTCTCAAAGTCAGGGCCGGGGAAACGTGGAGCCTGCAGTGAGCGCAGGGAACAGAAGGCCCAGGTCCCCCCAGGAGCTCCTGGTGGGCGCTGCCTGGGCCCCAGAGTTGCCTCCAGCACCAGGGAATCTGGGGCCCGGAGGGAGGCTGCAAAATCCAGCTCCTCCCCGCCCCTTCCTTTTCAAGACTCGATTCCAGATGGACCAGGGACCTGAGCTGCTCTAGGTGACAGTGACTGGGTGGTGGTGGGGGGGAGGGGGGGCCTGGTTCAGGTCGGCAAGGGCGAGGCTGGCTCTCCCAGAGCGCAGGGTCCTCATCTCTCCCTCCTGCTCCCACCCCCCACCCCTGGGGCCCAGGGCTGAGACGCCCACCACCTGCTCCACACTCCAGCCTGACTCTTCTCTCCACTAATCCCCATCTGCTGAGTGCGGTGGGGGGCGAGGCGACTATGCATCCCCTTTCCCCACCTGGACTCCCAGCACCCCCAGTTCCCAGGTCAGAGCCAATCTGTTCACCTCGGGCTTCCAGGCAGCAAACAGAAGAAATCTGGGAAAAGGCTGGGTGCCCCTGATGCTGGATCAATCACACCACTTGCTGGCCTTAGGAAATAGCAAGGAAGCACGGGGAAGGGCTGGGAGCTTCCCCAGGGCCCAAGGAGGCCCCGCACTTTTGCTCCGCTGTCTCCCCACCACCACCCAAGGAGGGGTGAGCTCGGACCCCCTCAGGCCACCTCCTCTCCAGTCTTCTACTTTTAATGAAGGAATGCAGTTCCACGCAGCCTGCAGCACCCACGAACCTTGTGCTAAGTCAGAGGCCAATTACTCGGATGAACTACTATGCTCAGAGAATCAGTCAGAGAAAGACAATTATATGATCTCACTCATATGTGGGGTTTAAGAAACAAAACAGAGAGGGACGCCTGGATAGCTCAGCAGCTGAGCGGCTGCCTTCGGCTCAGGTCGTGATCCTGGGGTCCTGGGATCGAGTCCTGCAACCGGCTTCCCATAGGGAACCTGCTTCTCCCTCTGCCTGTGTCTCTGCCTCTCTCTCTGTGTGTCTCTCATGAATAAATTAAAATCTTAAAAAAAAGAAAAGAAACAAAGCAGAGGAGCATAAGGGAAGGGAGGGAAAAATACAAGACAAAATCAGAGAGAGAAGCAACCCATAAGAGACTTTTTTTAAAAGCTTTTTTTTTTTTTTTAAGATTTTATTTAGACCTAGAACCCACATCCAGGTTGTCAGGTAAGCCTTGATGGGACCCAGGAAAACCCATCCCCAACCCTGAGTGGACTCCACTGGACTTGGCAGCTGAGGTTGGGGCTCCTGGAGTGATTGGGCAAAAATAGGAAGTGAGTTTTCAGTCTTTCCTTCTCTACCACATGCTTCTTATCTTTGTAACACAATATTTCACTCATTCATGAGACAGTACTCACTAATTACTATGCCATGTAACTGCTGTGCAGCATAATAGTTAAGAACACACATCTGAAAACAAGCTTCTATGCACTAAACACGTGGCCCCAGGCTGTCTCCTCAACTTCCAGAGTCTTCCTTTCCCAATCCACACAGTGGAGATAATCGTCATGCCTGCCTCACAGCAATGTGATGGCAACCCTGAAAGGTTTAGGAAACCTAAACCTTTGCATCAAGCACTCAAAGCAAGTCATTGTTCTTCTGATCTGAACCAGTTTATCACCCTCAATTTTCATTGCTCATTGCTGATGTGTGACGATTTTTATTCCCGGGATGTAAGACAACTTTACTTTGTATAATTTTCTCTACAGTGTCTTCATCACTGGTACTATACTGGCCAAAACTCCAGCCAGCTATCTGGCACATCTTATCCAACCGAACTTGTCCACTTCTCTAGAATTCTCAAGAAAGATACTCAAAAAAAAAAAAAAAAAAAAAAAAGAATCCAAATAACTGAGTGAATGGAGATGAGATGCACAGAGGAAGTGTTCTGTGGCAATGTTTGAAACTTTGGCCCAACTTTTCCAGTCTCCCTTACACTTCCCAGTTATGTGAGCTTCAAAATTCCCTTTTCCGGACACTGAGTGGAGTTTCAGACACTTGCAACAGAGTCTTGATGGAAAATCTCAAAAACGACCTTAATAAAAATGATAGTGGAGTGGCGCTTGGGTAGTGCAGTTGATTAAGCAACTGCCTTTGGCTTAGGTCATGATCCCGGGATCCTGGAATCGAGTCCCACATCAGGCTCCCTGTTCTGCCCGGGAGCCTGCTTCTCTCTCTCCCTGTGTCATGCCCCCTGCTTGTGTGCTCTCTCTCTTGAATAATTAAAATCTTTTTAAAAAAAAAATAAATTTTAGGGGCTCCTGAGTGGCTCAGTGGTTGAGTATCTGCCTTTGGCCCAGGGTGTGATCCTGGAATCCCAGGATTGAGTCCCCATTGGGCTCCCTGCATGGAGCCTGCTTCTCCCTCTGCCTGTGTGTTTCTGCCTCTCTCTCTCTCTCTCTGTGTCTCTCATGAATAAATAAATAAAATCTTTAAAAATTAATTAATTAATTTAAAAAAGTAATAGTGGAAATATTCATATTCATTTGATTCCTCTCTTCCCCTGGTGTTACTTCTGACATACTTTTAATGAAGAGTAACAAAGTTAATTATTGGATAAATGCCAAAGGAATGGATGCACTCCTTCAATAAATAAAGATTCTGTAAGGAATAGCAGAAATGAGTTTAGAAAGCACATCTTGAGCTGAAGCCAGCATGTCCATCAGACTATGAAATGTTGGAAGAACCAAAAGCTTCATCTCTTACAGGCACTTCAAGTCACTGCTTAACCTGTACCCCCTCCGTGGCCACCCTGCACAACAGACAGGGCTCATGCTCCCTCCATCCTCACGTAGAAAAGACTGCTGTCCACCTGGGGAACCTGTCTTCCCTTGGAAGACATTAGGCACTACCTCTTCCGTGAGGTCTTCTCCTGCCCGTGGTTTATTTCTATGTCTGTTTTACTTTTACTTAAAGTGCATGAGGGAAGAAACTTCCACATTCACTTATCTCACAGCACCTGGCACAAGCCAGGTGCTCGAGACAGGGCTGATGAATGGATGTGTTGAATCTCCCTGATGCCAACCTCCTTAGGTTTCCCCCCTAGGGCCACCCTGCAGCCTCCACAGCTTGCTCCTCTACCTCCTCAAGTCCTACGGAGTGAGACCATCACGGCCCTGCCTTACCCTGTGTTTTGGTTCAGCCTCTGTGTGCCTTCCTCCTCTACTCTGCTGCTGCTCCCAAGGATCAGTTCAGACATGATGAATCAGGAAGCAATGGTCTAACGATGCAAGCCCCCTTTGGGATCGCCTTAATTTTGATTTCACCATCACTGATGGGAACTATGAAATCTAGAGAAACTTTCAAGATCATCAAGTTATCATCCAGGAGTTAAGTGTAAACGACTGTACACTTGAAGCAGGAGCCAACAGACACACAAAAAGAGAGCCCAAAGAGACACATGCGCACGCACACACACACACACACACGCACACACACGCAAAAGATTACTGACAATTCTAAAAATTTAGAAACATAGTAAGGATCACTTTTTTTCAAATGTCTGTATGACAGGAGTGGTACAGCTCCACCCACCAGATTATTTTCCTTCCAGCAGAGATGAATGTTGCTAACATTTCATTTTTCCATGTAATGAGTACACCATTCAACAACATGTTTATTTTAGAAGTACGACTCAGTCAAGAGTGTCAGGATTCTACAGGAGTTAAAAGAAAACATAACTGTGTAACAACAATATTGAATCAACCTCCAGATCACTAAACAGCCTGACCCCAATTACATGAGGGGCAGATGGGACTGATACCTGCCTGATGTGTATCTCCTGTGTTTTCACAGCATCCAAAGTAGACAAATTAGACTTCATTTAAAATCTCAAGTAACTTTTGACCTCTCACTTTTTATTTAGGCTGAATCCCAACAGGAAAGTCCATGAAATAGAAATATTTGACCATCATTGTTGTCTCAAGGGAAGTTGGAACTTGGGCAGCAGCACTGAATATTTCCTGGCTGTTTCTCACAGAAAACAAGCCACTATAAAGAACTTGATTATAGTGGGGCCCCAAACGAGAGAGCCACCTACCTCCTCCCACTTTTTCCTGAATCAATTCTTCACAGTGTGACACAACTTTAGGATTTGAGTTGAAGGCAATTTCTAGCCCTAACAACTATATACAAATGCAAATTTAAGACTAATCTACCTAAGTGTAAAAGTCAAGATTAGAGAATTCCAGACTTGAAAAGGGCTTAGGAGTTTTTAGTTTAAGTCCCTCACTCTACCTAAAAAACAGACCCAGAAAGATTGGAAGATTTGCCCAAAATCACAGACACGGGGACAGACCCACAGGCTCCAGACCCAACGTCAGGTCAAATGTTTTCTATTCTCACTGCTTCCCTGAAGACCAAAGAATGTGCCTTACCCATCAACACTTAGGATAAGAACACTGGGTGCCACGTGTATCTCAGACAATAACACTAGGTTCATCTGTAAAGAAGGACAGCGCTAAAGTTGTTTTAATTAGCTATATAGCACTTTCCTGCCCCGTCCCAAGGAAAAACAAAATTTCAATTAGTGAAGGCAAATACTTTAACCTTAAGACAGCCTGAAGATTTTTTTTTTTTTAAAGAACATTCTGGGGGGGGGGGGGATTTTTTTCTTAAACAAAATCACCACCCCTAGCATCCAAGAGAGGAAGAAAACACACCATAACATTTGTAATAAGTTTGTTTACGTTTTTGAACGTTTTGATATTTCAAAAACTGCCAGATACGGATTTACCTAAACTTGACCATCATTCGCTATGGAAATGTTTAATCTCAATCTGGAGCAGTAGGTGTTGCCTCGTGTAAATTAAAGCAGGATTCTTAATTAGTCTAAAGCGCCCTCTAGTGTTCTTATGTGAAAACTTCTCTCAAGATAAGGTGCCATCCCACCTAATAATGGTTTGAGTCCCTTCACCTGGGAAAGTCCTGCTTTAGGGTCTACTGTCCCGCCATCCTGTTTGGTTTAATATTTGCTGGACATTTTCACTTTAATAGAGAATCCCTCCTAAAAGTCACATTAAAAGAAGCTGGGATTGGCTGAGCAGCCCTCAACTATGTCTTCCCAAGCTTCCCTATGGTCTTGTCCAGTATTGTGTGAGGCATACGGGCATGGCTACAACTCAGTGTGTCCTCCCAAAAGTCCTATGTTGAAGCCTTAATCCGAGTGTGATGGGATTTGGAGGTGGAGCTTTGGGGAGGTGATTAGGTTTAGACGGGGTCATGAGAGCAGATACTCATGATGGGATTAGAGCCAGAGTGCACACTTTATTCCTGTCCCTCTCTCCCTCTTCCTGCTTGCACACATTGAGGAAAGGCCATGTGAGGATAAGACAAGAAGACAGCCATCTGCAAAGCAGGAAGCAGGATCTCACCAGATATGAAAATGTGCTGGCACCCTGAACATACGTTTCCAAGCCTTCCGAATTGTGAGAAATCAGTCTTTATTGTTTAAGCCACCAGGTCTATGGTATTGTATTATAGTGACCCGGGCTGCCTGAGACAAGCCGTGAAGAGAGGTCATGCTCACATGTTAAATCTGAACGATGACCAGCAATGACCCATCTCCACTTTCCCCAGTCTTTCCCAAACTCAATGGAACTAATGGTCTCTTTTCAGAATTGAAGGCATTTGCTTACAAAAGAAAATGCACTCAAAATGGAGCTGTCAGGGACAGTTTACAACCCCTCCAGCCTCTGGCCATGGCAAGAGAACCGTGAATGTTACTGGCCTGTGCCCTCTGGATTCATCAGCTAGGTGTGCCATGCCCATGCGGAGGTCTGCAGGATGCATGAACCACCAAGGCACAGCTGGCGGGATCAGTCTGAATGTGGGAAATTATGGGTTAGGGTGTGAGATACTTGCAGGGAAAAGAAGCCAAGCATGTGGCCATAGAGCATAGAGACCAATCTGGACACCCTTGCCATAATGACTTGGTCATTTCTTATAGATGTATATCTACAATTAACTATATTATTGTTTGATGGATGCTTTTTTTTAAATTTTTTTATTTATGATATCACAGAGAGAGAGAGAGAGAGAGAGAGGCAGAGACACAGGCAGAGGGAGAAGCAGGCTCCATGCACCGGGAGCCTGACATGGGATTCGATCCCGGGTCTCCAGGATCACGCCCTGGGCCAAAGGCAGGCACTAAACCACTGTGCCACCCAGGGATCCCTGATGGATGCTTTTTAATCTTGCAATAAGCCCTTCCAGCAGCAATAAGCTCAGAAATGAAAGCCTATATACAGTAAAATATTGTGTGCTGAATTTCTAATTCCCAAGTAAGTTAATGATGAATGTGAAATTGCACAAAATGTCATCATTTGCCACCCCACACAGCCGTAGGGACAAAATGCAATCCATAACTCAGGGAAAATCCCAAAACACAAACCTGCTGAAGTAGCATTATAATGGACATCAAAATTTACTAGCAATCTAGGGGCGCCTGGGTGGTTCAGTGGGTTAAGCATCTGACTCTTGGTTTTGACTCATGATCTCAGGGTCATGAGATGGAGCGCCAAGCACATCAGGCTCTGCACTGGGCATGGAGTCTGCCTAAGATTCTCCGTCTCCCTCTGCCTCTCCCTGCCTTTGCGTGTGCATTTTGCGCCCTCTCTCTCTCTCCCTCTCTCAAAAAAAGGTCACTAGCTATCTTAAGAACCCTGTTTTGTAGCTTATGATTTATCACATGCAGCTATACAAAATGCTTACATCACATTTGGATCCAGTGACTGTTCTTCTAAATCGACTTTGCCAATTTTTTATTTCAAGTTTTTGCGTTCATGTACAAAAATGAAGCAAAAGCTGTAACATGTTGATAGTGAAAACAGGAGAATTTTAAAATTGTTCAATGTTGCTAACTTTCTATCAGTGTTATCAGGGCAGCTTCAGCTAGAAAGATCAATTAATTCCAGTAATGGTTTGAATTCTTTGTCATGAAATCAAAGTTAAGCTTTTGGAAATCTAGTCTGTTTGAGATGAAACCTCTGACATTATTGGGACTCTCCTGTAAATTTATTTTAAAAGTTCAACATTAAAAATAAAAGTGTTTTGGGGGCACCTGGGTGACTCAGTCAATTGAGTGCTTAACTCCTGACTCTGGCTCAGGTCATGATCTCAGGGTAGTAGGATGAAGCCCCAAGTTGGGGTCTGTGCTCAGCAGACAGTCAGCTTGGGATTCTCTTTCTCCCTGTCCCTCTGCCCCTCCCCCAAACACACTCTCTCTAAAATAAATACATTTTTTAAAAATAAAACTTTTAAAAAGTATTTTTAAAGTGATAATATAATTTTAGTACAGCAGGTGTCCATGGTAAAAATCAATACCTTACTAAATTCAGATATCTCATTTTAAAATTACAACATGGAGTAGAATTGGGGTACTTGGGTGGCTCAGTCAGTTAAGCATCCAACTCTTGATTTCAACTCAGGTCATGATCTCGGGGTCATGGGATAGAACCTGGCATTGGGCTCCATGCTCAGTGTGGAGTGGACTTGTCCCCACCCTTCCCTCCTCAGTCCCCCCCTCCTCACATGTAGTTGTGTGTTCTCTCTCTAAAATAAATAAATACACAATTAAATAATTTTTAAAAAGGATATAAAAAAATAAAAATAAAAAATATAAAGGATATGAAGTAGAATTATAATTGGAATTGGTTATAGTGTAAATGTAACCCATAATTTCACCCAAAGAAGTTGCAAACAGAAGCTATATTTGTCAAAATTTACAAATTTTAAATATGCCAAGTAATTAAACTACATAATTTTTGTGATGAAGCAGATGTCAAATTAAAAACAAACAAATAAAAAAACCCACTACCATATGACCCAGCAATTCCACTTCTGGGAATATATTCAAAGGAAATGAAAACACTACCTGGAAAAGGTATCTGCACCCCCATGTTCATAGCAGCATTATTTACAAGAGACAAGACGTGAAAACAACCTAAGCATCCACCAGGGGATGGATGAATAAAGAAGCTACGTTATGGATGTACAGTGAAATATTATTCAGCCATTTAAAAAAAAATGAGATCCTGCCATTTGTGAAAACATGTACAGACCTTGAGGGCATTATGTTAAGTGAAATAAGACAGAGAAAAGAAATAGCATATGATATCACTTATGTGTGGGAAGAAGGGAGGGAAGGAGGGAGAAGGGAAGGAAGGAAGGAAGGAAGGAAGGAAGGAAGGAAGGAAGGAAGGAAGGAAGAAAGGAAGGAAGGAAGAAAAGAAAGAAGGAAGGAGAGAGGGGAGAGGGAGAGACAGAGAGAGAGAGAGAGAGAGAGAGAGAGAGAAAGCAAACAAGCTCATAGAAGAGAGACCAGACCTGTAGTTACCAGATGCAAGTGGCAGGAGGAGGAAAATTTTGAAGAAAGCCATAAAAGGTACAAAGTTCCAGTTATAAGATAAACAAGCACTAGGGATGGAATGTACAACATGATGACTTAGCTAACACTGCTGTATGGCATACAGAGAAGTTGTTCAGAGAATAAATTCTAGGAGTTCTCATCAAAGGATTTTTTTCCTTTTCCTTTATTTTTATTGTACCTATATAGGAAGATGGATGTTAGCTGAACCTACGGTGATCAATTCACAATATATGTAAATCAAACCATCAACCCCTATGCCTTAAATTTATACAGTGATGTATGTTGATCATTCCTCAGTTAAAGTGGGGGAAAAAACAATCCACGTCAGCGTGGCAGTATGAGACTTCTCTCTTTGCTCCCATTATCAAGTGGAACGTTTCAGTAAATCAATCTGCATCCTCCCGATGGTATTGAGTTTTTTTGGAAATGAACCCTCTAGATTTGGAGTACATTTTGCTCAATATCAGAAATTCTAATCAAGGAATTCAAGGAGTACCCAAATTCTTCAGCTTCCTAAGGCTTTGGAGAATTACAATTATTAAACAAAACCAGCAAAAAGGAAGACATTGAAACATCTCAACCCTCGCACAGAAGTGAATAAATTAAATGATGAGCATTCAAAGACTTAATTCTACAATTTCATCATTGCTCTTTAGAGTAAATCCACTTGTGGAGAGAAACTTTTATAATACTCACTGGAATGGGTCAAAATCAAGAGGGCCTATGATTTTGTAGCATTCTCAGTTTGGGGAAACATCAAAAGAATCATATCTGGCCATAACTTATTTGATGATTTTGTCTTCTTGAAGTATTTGTCAAGAAAATGTACTCCAGGGAGGTGGGGGGGGGATGGGTGAAAAGGTGAAAGGGATTAAGAATATACTTATCAGGATGAGCATTGAGTAATTTATAGAACTGTTGAACCACCATATTGTACACCTGAAAGTAATATAACACTATATATTAACTGTATAGGAATTAAAATTAAAAACTTAATTTTTAAAAAAAGGTACTTCGGGGCACCTAGGTGGCTCAGTCAGTTATAAGACTTCCATAGGCACAGGTCATGATCCCAGGGTCATGAGATGGAGAGCCCCCCCATCAGGCTCCCTGCTCAGGGGGGGAGTCTGTCTCTCCCTTTGCCCCTCTCCCTGCCTGTGCTCTCTCTCTCTCTCTCTCTAATAAATAAAATCTTTAAAAAAAAAAAAAAAGGTACTTCCAAATGGAGGCAAAAAAATCAGTATCAAAATCATATTTTATCTGATTACTTATAAATTGCAACACAAAAATATACGATTGAGAATACTTTCCATTTAGCAGATTTCATTTAGTTTTTACCTGGTAACTCAGTTCTTGTAGAGAGGTGGTTTTTTTTTTTTTTTTAAGATTTTATTTTTAAGTAATCTCTACACCCATTGTGGGGCTCAAACCTACAACCCCAAGTTTAGGAGTCACACACTCCTCTGACTAAGCAAGCCTGGTGTATCAAGAGATTATGTTTCTTAAGTAAAAATATTATGGTTTACAGACAAGAGTCAATTGAAAGTGTCAACAATTTCAACTTTTTTAAAAATTTTATTTTAGAGAGAGAGAGAGAGAGAGCACACATAAGCAAGGATAGGCAGGGGGTGGGGAAAGGGAGAGGGAGAGAGAGAATCTTAAGCAGGCTTCATGCCCAGTGTGGAGCCCAACGTGAGGCTTGATCTCACGACCTGAAATCATGATCTAAGCTGAAATCGAGTCAGACACTGAACCAACTGAGCCCCCTATGCGCTCCAACAATTTCAACTTTATTAACATAAAGTATTTCAAGAAATGTTGCAGACATTAGGAATAATTAAACATAATACATCAATACCAGTAAAAAAGATCATTCTTCAGAAAAATGCCAGGACCTGCACATTAGAGCCAAATAGGACTAAAAACTCATAAAGTAGGTGAAAATGTAACAAGAATAATCATTCCACTTATTTTTCACGTTCAAATAATATGAAGGTTTGATTTTTTTTTTATTTTGCTTTAATACAGGTATTTATTTTTAGTTTTTTGGAAAGAATTGCATTCAAAAGTCTGTAAATAGACCTATTCCAAAGGCCTATCCAGATAAAACTAATTCATCAGTCAACATCTAAATAACTTCTAAACTATATAAAACATATATAAATTATATAATAGGTATCATTTTAGCACCCCTTTCATTTTTGAAATTGCACTGGTTTGAACAATAGATTACCCTACACACAGCTAGCATTTACCAAGAGCTTGTTATGTATCAGGCACTGTGCTCTATCACTTTATAACTTTTTTTGCCCTGTACCCCCAATCGCCATGTTCTGCTGCTTTTCTCCCCACATTACTGGACACACTACTGGCCCACACAGAATGTGCTTCCAGCCAGTGAGCAAGAATTTGGCTCCACTATGACCTCTGAACCCATCACCCACGTGGCCAGGACTGTGCATTTTCAGCACAGCTGGCACATTTAGGAGCCCAGATTATAAGGGGAAACCCAGGCAATTAACTGTCCCAAAGAACCTAGGAGAGTCATTTACCCCATGTCTTTCCAGTTTGCTGGTGATGTCTGCATGTATGACCTTCAGTTCTGCAAAATCTTGTATTTTGTGTGGTATCCCAAACACTAAAGGGCTAAACTATAATGTAGAGCTCTTCCATTAATGTGAATTGAATGGTATTTGACCTCAGACCTTACTGTCACTAAAATTATAAATTCTTTTCTTTCTTTTTTAAAGATTTCCTTTCTTTATTCATTTGAGAGAGAGAAAGAGAGAGAGAGCACGCGTGCAAGAGCACAAGCAGGGGGAAGGGCAGAGGGGGAGGGAGAAGCAGACTCCCCAATGAGCAGGGAGCCCGACTTGATTGATCCCAGGATCCTGGGGCCATGACCTGAGGCGAAGGCAGATGCTCAACCAACTGAGCCACCCGGGTGCCCCTAAAATCACAAATTCTTTATAAGTCCCTGGCTATCCTATAGTACAGAAAATGCTATGAGAAGCAATAATAAAAGTTTAACTATAAATTTAGTCATTATCTTTAGCTGGTACATATTCCACTCTGTCTTTAAGTATCACTACAGAGACTGGAAACTCTTTTTTTTTTTTAATTTTCCAAAGACTCCATTCGTTTATTCATGAGAGACACACAGAGAGGCAGAGACACAGGCAGAGGGAGAAGCAGGCTCCACGCAGGGAGCCCAGCAGGGAGCCCAACGTGGGACTCAATCCCAGGTCTCCAGGATCAGGCCCTGGGCCAAAGGCAGCGCTAAACCATTGAGCCACCTGGGCTGCCCAATAGACTGGAAACTCTTAAACTAGGATGGTGTACTTCTTTTTCTGATGCTTTCATTGTGTTTTAATTGCCTTAGATGTCTTAATTGTTTTAGATAACAAAAGCTCTCCCTTTACAAAGTAAAATAACAATAAAGACGTTATTTAGCAGAACAATTAACAATGTGCTACCAGATAATGAAAATATACAAAGTACTTATTAAGCCAAGGATTTTTTTTTCTTATCTACCAACGATAAGAGAGTAAAATGTTGCCTGAAGGCAAGAGGTTCGATTCAGATGCAGTGTCCCTCAAAGTGGGGATGAGGTGGGACTTGAGACAAAGGTTTGATTGCAAACAGTCGGTTAGGGAGGTACAGAAGATGACAGAGCAGCCACAGAAGAGGAAGATAAAGACGGATTGTGAAGCCATGACTAGAATTTACTTCTACCAGGAAACTCAGAGAAAACACGGATCTCACATTCATCCCACCCAAGGAGCGAAGGGGCTCCACCCTGACTCCCATCAACTGCTGGTTCAGAGCTTCTGGGCGTCGGGGTTAATTCTTCAGCATTTCCAGACACCTGCAGCTGGCATCCCGGGCCAGTACAGTAAATGATAAAGTCTTAAAGGAAGTGGGCAGGGCACTGACAGGATCAGCTCCACCCTTCCAAACATAAAATACATTCTTACAGGAAGTAATTAGGCAAATACAAATATGCTAACTGCCTGCCTGCCCTCTCCTCACACAAAACAAATAGTCCAAATCTAATAGTGACAGGTTTTTCAATATTTATAGCCAAGGGAAATACCATAGTTCTAATTTCAAACATCCTTTCCAAAACAAAAGAAGTTCCTAGAATATCAAATAATTTAATATTTTGATATGAAAAGGATAGAAATAAAGATTTAATTTTAACTTTTTAAATAATTTTGTATTTATTTATTCTTTGAAAGAGCACCTGCATGGGGGGAGGGTGGGCAGAGAGACTCTAGCAGAATCCCCACTGAGCATGGAGCCCCACTAGGGGCTTGGAGCCCAGGGCCCTGCTTATAACCCACCGAGTGACCCAGGTGCCCCTAATTTTAATTTCTATTAGGCTTTGGGTTGCAAAAGATTTTAAGAAAATCTAGGAAATTGGCCCTACCAGAATATACTAAGGATTTCTCAGCCTCGTCAGATCCTGAGAGCGTCAAAGAATCATTTATTGATTGAGTTGGAGGTGACTATAAACAACTAGAAACACAATTCGGCTGTGTATTTCCACACTTCAAAGAAGGGAAGAACTTGCCCATGGTCCCCTAATCATTGATCCAAATGATTTTCTTTTTTTAAAGAGAAAAAATCAAAGTTTTCATTTGGTTTGCTTGTTGGTTGGTAATTTACAGACTACACAACGGCACTGTTCACACACACACACACACACACACACACACACACGAGAGAAACAAAGGAATATGTTTCTCCAGGAAACACTGATAATTAACAGTGTCTCTAAAGCATCCAAGTTCAGGCAGGTGAGCATTCGGAGAGCCACCAAGAGGAATGCAGTTTTCTTCAGATACCAGATGGCAAGTCTACAATCTGCTGAAGAATTTCTCACCTAATTTTCACCGCTGCATATCACCCACCAATTTTACATCTATCCCCCCCCCACTGCAAGAAAAATGACAAGCATTCCCATGGTCACATCCTGGGTGGATCTCAAAGAGTATTGGAAATAGCCCACGCAGCTGTTAGCTTCTCCAAATACACAGTCCAAGGCATTGAAATGCCGGCTCTGCAGTACTGGCAGTGAAAGACAAGAATAACAGTTCCTTTTTTTTTTTTTTTTTAACCAAAGATAAATGCCATATTATGCTTAGAAAAGCCAGGGTCAGCCTAACTCCTAGGCAGAGAAGAACAGCACCAATGTCAACGGAAGGAAACAGTTTCTGGGAAGGATGCACAGCTTTGACTAATTGAAGGCCTTTCAAATTAGCCAAACAACGTGGTTTTGTTACATCTTGGGGGGAAAAAAGTACTGCTCTCCACTTCTTTTTAAAAATTAAGAAGTAGCTTTTAAGTAGATACAATAAAATATCAGCTCTTGTTCTCCCCATGTGATGGAAGTTCAGGGATTTTCATGTTCTTTTTTCTATACCTAAGTATCACTTTGTGGGGGTTTTTTGACACGGATATGTACTACTTTTCTTCTCAGAAAAAAAGGTATGTAAACTATATGGACTTTGAAAAAAGGAGGGAAAAATATATAAAGATGTAAGAAGAGAAGAGGAACAAGAGGAGAAGGAATGTGAACTCCTCCTTCATTCATTAGACAAAGAGTTCTTTCGTCAGACACCATAAGAAGGCACAACTATGGATTGGAGGTGGTTGTCCTAAGGAAAGAGAGAAGGGGCTGAGACCAGGGGCAGAGAGGACTACATGGGAAGCAGTCAGAGAAAACTGGTCTAGAGAAACATTTAAGATAAGCTCCCAAAGAATCAAAGCTGACCCTGTGAAAAATAGGGGGGAGTCAGCACATGCTAAGGCCCCAGAGCAGGAAAACCTTGCACTTCAAGCTGACCAGTAGGGCTGCCATTTGGAAAGAAAGAGGCAGAGTGAATGGCCAGGGCACATTAGAGAGGTAAGCAAGTGACAATTCCTCTGGGCACCTGAAAGCCCAAGATAAGAAATTTGTATATTAACCTCAATACAGTGAGAGCCATGAAGGGATTTTAAGCAGCGGAGAGAAGTCTTCTGGTTCACATTTTAAATGGCTCATTGTCACTGTCCAGGGGATTGGAGGGGAGAAGGGGGCTAGTTGCTGTTGTATTAGGAGCAGGGCCACTGCCTCTTTCACCCTTGCATGTGCCCACTACCAGATTCCCTGCAGCCTTAGATCCTGCCCACCTGGCAACATTGTCCCCCAAAAGTGTGATGATCCTTTTCTTACAAAAAGATTTTTTTATTCAAGAGAGACACCGAGAGAGGCAGAGACATAGGCAGATGGAGAAGCGGCCTTCCTGCAGGGAGCCCTGATGTGGGACTCGATCCCAGGACCCCAGGATCACGACCTGAGGGGAAGGCAGACGCTCAACCCCTGAGCACCTCAAAAGTGTAAGGATCCTATTCACTCAGCTCCCAGGTATCCCTGCAACCTTCAGGCCAAACCCACAAACCCGTCCCAATAAATGTCCCTATTTTCTAGAAGTCCCGCCACACAAGACTCTCCTACCTCGTGCTCTGTACTGCCATCTGCACTCCTCTCAGAAGATGGAGCCCGATTCTCCCATAATCACCATTTTTTTAATTCCACTACTTACCTCCTGGTCCAAACTCACACCATCTTCCATGTTCCTGACACCAGGTGCCATACAGTACTTTCTTTGCAAATAATTTTATTTCACGGGATTGGAAAACACCTAAAGTTGAAAAGGACTTTAGGGATATTCTAATTCAACCTGCAGTTTTTTAGGACAAGGAAGCAGGCCTGGTATGGTGAAAAGACTTTCCCAAGGTCTCAAAGGTTAGGATTTATGACTTCTTATTTAGAGTTCCTTGCATGAGTTAAAAATCATTTTTTTAAAGAGAACACTTGGCCAGGGCTTCATGTTTGAGAGAACACCTCTGTACACACCATCTTGTAGAATCATTAGTAATAGAAATAAAGAGTAGGCCAAGTATAGATATATCCAAGTAATATATAGTAAAGGTAATCCAGGGGTGCCTGGCTGACTCAATTGGAAGAGCAAGCAATGCTTGATCTCGGGGTCATGAGTTCAAGCCCCACGTTGGGCAAAGAGATTACTAAAAGAAAAATAAACTTAAAAAAATAAAAATGAAATAAATGGTAATCCAACCACAGATATAACAAAAGAGTAGATACAAATTGGAGGCTGAGAAGGATGAAGAGCTGAGAGAGAAACTCAGCCAGCATCAGACACAGGTCTTCTGGCTCTGGGCTTAGCATAAACTACAAAGAAATACGTCCCTATTGTTTGATGCAGTTAATCCAGGGGCAAAGTTAGAGGTTTCCTATTTCTGCTCATCATTATTGGTTCATTATGCTTTTTGTATTAGTTTTATGTTTCTTCTGAAGATCAGACTTTTTTTGTTGTTTACTATGGTTAAAGGAGGAACTTTGTCCGATACTGGGAATTTATTTCAATGAGAGTGAGGGCTTCTGAACAGGAGATAAAGTTTAAAGAACAAAGACGATGGGGACGCCTGGGTGGCTCAGTGGTTGAGCATCTGCCTTCGGCTCAGGTCGTGATCCTGGA
This sequence comes from Canis aureus, assembly GCF_053574225.1. Taxonomy (NCBI): domain Eukaryota; kingdom Metazoa; phylum Chordata; class Mammalia; order Carnivora; family Canidae; genus Canis; species Canis aureus. The sequence continues at coordinate 9,574,646 of NC_135647.1, forward strand.
GTCCCGGGATCGAGTCCCACATTAGGCTCCCTCTGCCTGTGTCTCTGCCTCTCTGTGTCTCTCATGAATAAATAAATAAAATCTTTAAAAAAAAAAAAAAGACAGTGAAGAAAAGAGGTGCAAACTTTGCCAATTTATAATTTAGCCAACACTTGGATGTGGATGCAGACTCAATGCCATCATGGCAAATGCCATTGTCAAAAGATGCTCTCTAAAATTAGTCTTCTTATTTTAAGTGAAGGTTAACACAGCACAATTCCATCGTTGTTAAAGAATGTGGATAGTTTCACAAAGTTCTTTATTAAAAGATTTGAATGATATACAAGTTGGATTATTTGCACTATGTTTTTTTTTTCAGCATTATTTGAGGTTTAGAATTTCAAATTCAATGTCAAGAAAATTCTAAGGGACAAAAAAAATATGTCCTTGATGGCTCTGCAGGATGTGGAAGAGATTACTGCTTCAGAGTAAATATATTTTGGAATGCATTGCATCCTGATGCTACAATTAGTTCTATTCTTGTTCTGAAAGTGGAAAGGGGTCAGGGGCCCCACATAACTGACACTTAGCAGTAGCAGCTGACACAGGCTGGGCACCCAACACTCCCCCAGGAGAAATGGCTCACTCTTGACCTCAGAACCCAACAGAAACAGGTTACAGAACATTTATGCAAGAATTATTGCTTCATTGCTCTTTAATTTGCTTCCATTTTGATAAGCTCAAACATTTTCTTTCCCAAATATCAAACCTATCAGGGGGCCTGGGTGGCTCAGCAGATTACCCATCTGCCTTCCACTCAGTCATGATCCTGGGGTCCTGGGATTGACCCACGTAGGGGGCGGGAGGGTTCCTGCTCAGCGGGAAGTCTGCTTCTCCCTCTCCCTCTGCCCCTGCTCATGCTTGCTCTCTCTCTCTCTTAAATAAATAAATAAATAAATAAATAAATAAATAAATAAATATCTCTTAAAAAGATATCAAACCTATTATTGTCAACATCCCCCTAGGTTATGTAGGTATAGTTACTTAAATGTGTTGTAAAACAAACGTCAAGTGTGAACGAGAAATCAATCCACACTTAACGTCAAATGCTAAGTACCAGAAGAATACAGCTCATTCCCTTTGTACATAGTTGGTGAGCTAAGGGAAATCACAGAGATCTATTACCTGAAAATCCAGAGTAATGTAATTATTAGGGGATTCCTTTTTTTCCCCCATTTTACTGAGGAGTAGTGGATATATATCGCTGTATAAGTTGAAGGCAGACAGCACGATGGTCTGATTTACATATATTGTCAAGTGATTAACAAAGTCAGTTCAGTTAACATCCATCTTCTCTTTTCTTAATATCATCCATCCGGTTTAGAGAAAATAACTACATTAACCCATCAGGCAGACAAAAGTACTAGCTTCTAGAAAGCTAAGAAAAAATGTCTAAATAGCAAGTGTCCCACTGAAAATAATCATGCAAAATGCACATATCTCTCATACCATCAAATCTGAATGTATTTCAGGACATCTTCTGCTTCCTGCATTCCATCCATTTTCCTAGGAGCTCCTCTCCAGTTAAGCCACCCAAGTTGTGACATGTGGATTCTGGCTTAGCTCAGTTGAGTGCAGTGAGCCTGGTGGCATAGAGGAGTCAGTAAAATGCCTCACCCTGCATACCTCTCATACCTATGGAGAGACCCCAAGATTGTGGTTCACAAACATACAGAAAGCTTACAGTGCATTAGCTTGGCCTTGGGGGTTTAGGCATTCCTTGGAGTCAACTGAAATCTGAAGACACTGGATCACCTTTCTAACACTGCACTTCATTATGAGTAACCAATGTTTAAGATGAGGTAAGAGGACTAGTCAAAGACACATGATTATGCCTGCTAAAAATCAGTCTCCTCCAGCTTTTGAAAGCACTGAATGGTGCTTTTGTACATGAGATTTCAAGTTCAAGAAGAATTCCTATGACTGAGTAATGTTTGTATTTGTGTTATTTTTATTTCTTTGGGTAAGTGCATTGAGCTAAGATGTCTAATGCCCTGAGCTACATATTTAAGATTCAGATGAAAGCAAAGAAGAGAGATGTTTTAGGAATGCAAAATAGGTAACACTAGTCAAAATGTCATACCTCTGCTTTCTTAAAAATTGAGTTTTACATAAAGATAATTTTATTTGCCATTGAATTTAAATAAGGAGCTCCGTGCAATTCAGTTGGCATACATTTTCAGGCAGTCTCTCATTCTTAGAAATGTATTTTACAACCATCAAGAATGACAGTCATTGAGTAACTCTTCCCATCATCGTATCTCCCTGAGATCAAAAAATATGCTACTACTATTTTCAATTGTGACACAAAAAATAATAATAAATAAAAATGAACAAACTAGAACATTGTCTACAGGAAGGGAAACAACTGAGCTGTTTTTCATAGATTCCTCAAACTCTTTATCAATCCATTAGCACAGCTGTGAAATTAACAAAACTTAGATAAACATCTCCTGGAGCCAAGGGACTATGGCTTTATGGTTCTGTGGCCCACCCACTTTTGGCTTCTGGGAAAACAAAAATCAAAAGTCAGAGCAACAGGGCACCTGGGTGGCTCAGTGGTTGAGAATCTGCCTTCGGCTCAGGGCATGATCCCGGGGTCCTGGGATCAAGTCCTACATCGGGCTCCCTACAGGGAGCCTGCTTCTCCCTCTGCCTATGTCTCTGCCTCTGTGTGTCTCTCATGAATAACTAAAAAAATCTTAAAAAAAAAAAAAAAAAAGCCAGAGCAAGAAACCAATGACAGTTTCCACCATTAAGGAACATGGCAATAGATCCTGAAGACTTGGTCACATGAGCCTTCCATCCAAACTGACTGCAAAGCAACATGATTTGATTTGAGAATAGAGCCTTTCAGGGCACCGACTGTTGCACTGTTATCAAAACGGGAGGTAATGTACACCTGCTAGCCCTTTCCCAAAATCCTAGGACTCAGGAAGAGCAAGGCAAATTTGACAAATCTCATGAAAAAGCATCAGAGATCTTGGCATCCATATCTCTGTAAGAAATTGGAGAAATTAGGGCACCTGGGTGGCTCAGGTGATTAAGCATCTTCCTATGGCTCAGGTCATGATCCCAGGGTCTTGAGATGGAGGCCTACATCGGCTACCTGCTCAGTGGGGAGTCGGTTCTCCCTCTCCTCCTTGCTCATGCTCACTCTATCTATCTATCTATCTATCTATCTATCTATCTATCTAGTAAATAAATAAAATCCTTAAAAAAAGAAATTGGAGAAAATGAAAAAGCACATTAAACATAACAGACATACAGTTGCATTACCTCCTCAGGAAACTTTTTCTGAGTGCCAACGAAGAAAACAAAGTTCTTAAATACAAGGAAAATATACCTAAATTATTTTTGGAAAAATCATAGGTAGGACTTATGAATGAAGTGGGGCTCTGACAGCACAATATATCACGTTCCAAGGCAGTTTAAGATTTAGATGATTTAAGCATCATTTATTCCTTGAATTGTTATTCTGAAATCTATTTAGATAGGCTTCTTATATTTTAAATTTTTGTTGAAGGGCAGCCCGGGTGTGGCTCAGCCCAGGGCATGATCCTGGGAGCCCAGGATCGAGTCCCATTTCGGGCTCCCTGCATAGAGCCTGCTTCTCCCTCTGCCTGTGCCTCTGCCTCTCTCTCTCACTCTCTCTCTCTCTCATGAATAAATAAAATCTTTTAAAAAATTAAAAAATAAAGTTTTGTTGAAGATCTCTAACTAAAAATAGTTAGCAGCATGTTGCTCTGCTGTGATTTCCTAGAATTACAGACCAACAGAGCTAGAAAGATATTTGGGATAATTTATTTCAACACCTATTTATAGACGAGTGTGTCCTGACACCCAGACAGGATGAAGGTCTTGCAGTGGCAATACAAAAACCAGGACCCAGATTCCCTAATTCTCAGTTGAATTTACTGAATCTTCATTGTGATCTAAACGAAAACAGTTCAAAAAATTCTGAGACTGGCTGCAGCAGTCATCCTATGCATGGAATACTAACATAGGTGATTAAAAAAACCAGAGTGGAGAATCAAGATAAAGATATAGAAACAGGGATCCCTGGGTGGCGCAGCGGTTTGGCGCCTGCCTTTGGCCCAGGGCGTGATCCTGGAGACCCAGGATCGAATCCCACGTCGGGCTCCTGGTGCATGGAGCCTGCTTCTCCCTCTGCCTATGTCTCTGCCTCTCTCTCTCTGTGTGTGACTATCATAAATAAATAAAAATTTTTTAAAAAAAGATACAGAAACAACTGCCCATAAAAAAATTTTTTTTAAAAAACACCTCAATAGCAAAAAAAAAAAAAAATTCATATTGTTTTTGCTCTAAATTGTTAAATGTTGTTGCCTAAACTTTTCATTTTCCTTTAAGCCTAAATTAGAAGCATAATTTCTTCCTTAAAAGAAAACACTCTTGGGGCAGCCCTGGTGGCTCAGCGGTTTAGCACCGCCTTCAGCCCGGGGTGTGGTCCTGGAAACCCAGGATCGAGTCCCACGTTAGGCTCCCTGCATGGGGCCTGCTTCTCCCTCTGCCTGTGTCTCTGCCTCTCTCTCTCTCTCTCTCTCTCTCTCTTTCTCTGTCTCTCATGAATAAATAAATAAAATCTTTAAAAAAAGAAAAAAAAGAAAACACTCTTTAGGAGGTTTACACTCTGAGGTTACAAATAAGTCCCAAATCTCAGGGGCTTAAAACAAAAAAGATTTTTGAATAAGTCACGGGAATAAAAGGTACAGCATAGAGAATACATTCAATGGTCTGGTAATCACGTTGTATGGCAACAGGTGGTAGCTACTCCTGTGGTAGTGAGCATGAGTGGTGAGCTTAGCCCAATGTATAGACTTGAAGAATCACTATGTTGTATTCTTCAAGACAATGTAACATTGTATGTCAATTGTACTCAAAAATAATTTTTAAAGGGTTTCCCATTCATGGTAAATGTCCTCTCCAGTTCAGCAGGGGACCCTGCACATCATTATCACATAGAGAAATGGAGCAGGTACCACAGACTCCTCTCCAGAGGGTCTTATACCATGGATTAGGTACTCCCCCTCAGAAGTGAGACACTATTCTCACAAATCATTGGTCAAACTCTCACATGATCCAATCCAGACACATGGGGCTCGGGAAATGCAATATTGAAGGCAAAACACCAAAAATATTTGGAGAAGAGCATTACTGCCACACCCTGTTATTTCTGAAATACGAAAAACTGAAGACTGCCCTTCTCTGATTGAATACACAAATTTATGAAGTATCGATTTTTTTTTTAATCATGAGCAGAAAGAAGCTAAAAAGAATACCACTAAGCATCGAGAATCTCCAGCTCACCTTTGTACAACCACCAGATAATGACCCCCGGCAAGCCACATCAGTTTCCTCACTTGTAAAATAACTAGATGAGAAAAGGTGATTTCTAAGGTCTCATCTAGCCTTATGTGACCTACCATCCTAACTGACTGAATTAATGAGTATGTACAGGAAGGAAGACTTCTCTCTGGTCGCATTAGCAATGCTAAAATCAAAATATATTCTCTTGAGGATGCAACATTCAAATACAGAAGTCTCAGTTTCAAAAAATCATACAGAAATAATAATTAATTGGTTGCTTTTTTTGTTTTGTTTGGTTTCGTTTTCCAAATAGTCACAAAAGTAGAAATTTTCACTTTGTTCAAGGAATTATGGCATTTAGCTTGCATCGGGGTTGCGCCAAAGAATCCTACACCAACATCTAGGGATAATCTCCCTAAGCCAAAGCAAAAGGTTTCTGTTCACTGTGGACCGGACTATACTTTACTATGCTTAAATGCACTATCTTTTTTGTTATTTATTTCTCTCTGCTTGTATTTGTGCCTTTTCTTACAGGATGGAGAGAAATCTAAATTCTATAGGGCAATAATGTAGCATTATACTTTTTCCTTACAGGGATCAGCCCATCATATTTTACCTGAACTAAGATCATTCTGTTCAACCAGTTGAGGAGGTAAGGACACTCACATTTACTCCCGAGAATTAAGAATATTAACAGAACCTTAAGAAAAACATTAACATAGTATGAACAGGAAAAAAATTTGTTTTACCAAATATGGAAAGAGCAAACTCGTCTTTGAGAAAATGTGAAATCAGAAATAGGACTCGTTTTAAATAAAGTCAATCTATTTCAATAAGAGGTAGACAATAAAGCAAGTCATTTGAACCCCAAACACTTCATTTGAATTCTATGTTATTAAACACCTTGATCTGTGCTGTTAAGAAAGCTGGATGTGGAATCTAATAAATGAAAACAGGGCCCCGGGCAGCTACTGATCAACTCAGGTGGATGGTCTCAACTAATGTTAAAACGAGCTATGCCCTTATCTCTTCCACAAATGATAGATTCATCTATGGGGTTTCTTCCAACTATCCAATGTAAGGAAAAGACAATCCCGCTTTCCCGTTGTCTCCAGGAGCCTGCTTTATCTACCTGAAAAAGAAAACTTTTATATTCGCATAAACCTCAAGATGTGTGAAATCATGTTTCAAAGTCATTCAACATGACCAGGGTAATTTCAAGTCATAAATTGTATCTGCTGATAATCACACTTTGGAGAGAGATATATATCCAAATGAATGTAAAATAAATTTAGTGGGTTTAAAGAAATTATTTTCCTGCCTGGATCAAAGTCTCGGTCCCACAGACACAGTGCAAACTTCAGTCTGGACCCCGTGGCTTGGTCTGTCTCCCCCTGCCGCAGCTGTTTGCAACTAACTTGAATTATTATCATTAAAGAGCTTCTCACGATTTCTGAACCCAAAGCATAGTGCACAGCATTGTTCATTCATCTACATTGCAGAAAAACAGAGATGTGTTTTGAAAATAAAAGTCTACCTAAAGCCCCAAGTCATTAAATCAGAAAGTAAATTGCAAGTTGGTGGTGGTGAAAGAGTTGCTCAGAAAGAACTGGAACAAGAGAATTCAGGCTTAAATTTTCTAGCGATCTACATGAACCAAGACAATCTTACATGAGAAGCATTCTTTCTGCCTTCCAAGAAAACTCTTTCATTGCTACAATTAAGGGCTGAGACCAGAGAAAGGATTCTTAACCAGAAAAGTACATCAGATTACCCCGGGGAAACTTTCCAAACACACACACACACACACACACCCATCCACACCTCAGACCCACAAACTCAGAAGGCAGCAAGTGTGTTTTGAAAATGTTCCAAAGGGATTCTGATATGCGCCTTTTAGTCTATAAAATCCCCAAAAGGCCCCTTCCAGGTCTAAACTCTACATTTATGATAAGTAGAACCAATGAGAAAAGAGCTCTACAGAGGAGAAGTAGTAAAGCTCTGCCAGCAATAATGATTTATTAATTACCTGGTGGCGTGGCCGTGAGAGAAGTACACCTGGTCTCCACCTTGCGGAGCAGTTGTAGTGAAGGACTGAGTCCTAGATGTGCATTTCCCTGAGAGTCTGAGTAGACAAGGGGAATATGCTTTGGCCCAAGTTCAAATTCTTGCTTCTTCATTAGTAGCTGGGTAACTAAACCTGCACTGGTTACTAAACTTAACCCCCGGGGAGCCTGGCTGGCTCAGTTGGAGGAGCATGTGTCTCCTGATCTCCGGTCATGAGTTCAAGTCCCATGTTGGGTGTACAGATTAGTTAAATAAATAAACCTTTTTAAAAATAATAAAATTTTGGGTACCTGGGTGGCTCAGTCGGTTAAGCATCTGCCTTTGGCTCAGGTCATGATCTCAGAGTCCTGGGATCAAGTGCTAAGTAGGGCTCCCTGCTCAGAGGGCAGTTTCCTTCTCCCTCTGCCCCTCCCCCCATTCATGCTTTTTCTCTCTCTCTCTCAAATAAAATCTTAAAAATAATAAAATTTTATTTATTTATTTATTTATTTATTTATTTATTTATTTATTTTCTTTTGAGAGAAAGAGAGAGGCAGAGACACAGGCAGAGGGAGAAGCAGGCTCCATGCACCGGGAGCCCGACGTGGGATTCGATCCCGGGTCTCCAGGATCGCGCCCTGGGCCAAAGGCAGGCGCCAAACCGCTGCACCACCCAGGGATCCCTAAAATTTTAAAAATAAACTCAAACCTTTGAGCCTCAGTTTTGCAGTGCCTGAAATGGGAATGTGAATCCCTCTCTCACTAGTGCACAGTGACCAGGTGTACTTCTCTCTCACAAGCTCCCACAGAGCTTGATGTATCATAGGTGTTGGTCATACGTAACACACCTTCTTCTCCTTCAGTCTCATTTCCCTAAAAATAAACCCTCCCCATGTCTTCAAAGCCTTTTCTCCATTATAAAGCTAATAAAAAAACTCTTTGGCTTAAAGATTAAAAACTGGAAGGTCTTAATTATTCCTACCAATGATAGAAAGGTGTATTATCACAGAGAGATGAACTACTATACCCAATAATATACAAGCGTCAGCATACTTATTACTATTTCCCAAAACCCCCACCTTACTTTAGTCCCCTCTTTTCTGGATCAAACCCTCCAGTTTTCTAAATAGAAGGTCTTGGGCAAGTCACTTTACCCTAGGGACATTCACTGGGTCAGGTAGGAAGGCTAATAATGTCATTATCTGCTTCAGACCACTGCTGTGAGAGCCCAATGAGATCATGTGCAGCCAAGTGACTTAATGTACATTTAACATTATGCAAATATAAAGGGGGGCTGTAACATAGCAGCTCTTAACAGCTTTTGGCCAGGCAGCTCACCTATAACAAATATGATTTGTTTTCCCTCATCTTCTTCCTCTATTTGCAGTTTATAAGGAAGATGGTAAAACCCAAAAACAACCAACATAATCTGAAGAAAGTATATTTACCCAATTAATAAGTTAATCTGTAACCTGGATATCATATACAAGTTCCAACCTCAAGAACAGATATCCTGTTTGTTTTTTATTGTATATGTATTTCGTTTTAGTAAGTTGGGTACTGAGGCTTTTTTCTTTCCCATAGCTCCCTAATGCTGCTCTCAGAATAGTTTTGTGGAATCACAATTAAATACGCCTATTTCAAGACTTCTATATTTCACGTTTTCCCATTAATTTGAAAACAATAATAAAAATAAATAGCAAAGGTGTAATTTTCTAAAATAAGCAAATTTTAATATAGGGTGCTATCCAAGCGTACCAGAATAACTAGAGATAAGAGAGAGAATATTGCAGCCCAGAAATCCCTCATATGTTTTAAGATTTGACAATTTAGCCCTGTCTGGTTTGGAGAAGCCTCCTTAGATTCTTCTATTACATGACCTGTGGTGCCACACATCTCTTTTTTAATTAAAAGAACAATAAATTTTCACAACAGTTTTGCAAAATCCTTTAAAACTGAGAGTCACCGAAAGAAACCTGGATAGACAGTTACTGTGCTGCCCACAGAGCTTGCTGTGCCAGAGTTTGCACAGATGGCTCTTGGAGGTTTCTTGGGGCACAGACCATTTAGGTTGTATCTGAGCTGCCTGCGGCACCACCCCCCCACCCTCCGACCCCCCACCCCCCATCCCCGCTCACTTACTGTTTGTTGCCTAAAGCTCAGCTCCCCAGTTTAGCAACAGACCTATGCTCAGCTATTTCCTTCTTTCAACCAGTGGTTTTACATATCCTGATTCTGGCATCCATCAAGTAACAAAGTCATGCATATTAATTCATTTGACTGCTAGTACTTTGTTTTTTAAAAATTTTGATTTTTATTTATTCATGAGAGACACAGAGAGAGGCAGAGACACAGGCAGAGGGAGAAGTAGGCTTCCTGCGGAGAGCCCGATGGGGGACTGGATCCCAGGACCCTGAGATCACGACCTGAGCAAAGGCAGATGCTCAACCACTGAGCCACCCAGGTGCCCTGACTGCTAGTATTTTCTATTTCTACTTAAATTTCAAAAAGTTTTATTTATATGTATTTTGCATAATTTTGATAAATGCGTATTACCAGTCTCTGGACTGTAATATACTAAGACTAAATTCGTAAAGGAAAATGTTCCACTGATTTATTTCATAAGTTTGTCACTTTATATTAACTAAGTAATTGAGTTGAATAATAGCAATTAAACACTTCAAATTAAAACTGTAGTGATTAGATAATTTGCTTGCAGTTATTCAACAAGCTGGGAATAATACCTAGGATAAAGTATAAAATCTAGAACTAAATTGAATAATACGTAAACAAGACTTGTTTTTTAATTGCACAATTTCAGTAGGATATTAAAGAGATGTCTCAAATAAATGATGGGATGTAAACCAGATTCATACATAAAAGGACTCAGCATCATGAATACATAAATTCTCTCCAAATTAATCTATAGATTCAACATAATTCAATAAAAACAAAAATGGAATTTGGGGGAGAGGGGATCACAAAATGAGTACAGAGACCAATCAGTAAGGCATGCCTGGGTGACCTGGGAAGCCCCCTCCATCCCCAACCTTACCACCCCATCCCACAGCCTTCTCTGCTAACCCATATAAGCTTTATATAAAATATAACAAATTATTTTTAAATGCATAGCTGGGCAGAAAGCGAGAAAGGGAAATCTCCCAGAAACAAAAAAGAAACTCAAACCCCACAAGAGTGATTAATAATTGAAGAGGAAGGAGGAATATGAGAACAGATACTCACTGTGTAGCATGGGGCTTACCTACCATGTGGAGTTGGAATTAAGCCCCTAGCATAAAGTCAGGAGGGCTGAAGACTAGAACAACTCCATCCTCTCAGTAGAAAAGCAAGTACAAAAGCAGACCACTGGCCCTGGACTATGGATGGGAAGAGTCAGCAGTGAGAAATCAGAGACAGTAGCCTGCTCACACCACAAAAAGGAGTTCAAATGCATTCTTAAGACACAGGATTTTCCAAGCTGAGGAAGATCCCTGACATCAGATCCCAAGCCGAGGAAGCTTGCAGACCTCAGCAAAGGAAATGTAAAGCTGCCTCAGTGGAACGCCTCCACCACCCAGGGCACATGGAACAACCATGGTTAATTCACAAAGATAAGGCACATGAACAAGCAAACCATCATGAGAAGGGGAATTAGCAGATGAATAAAAAAAGGTGAATTTACTCCATCGCAGGTACAGGTAACAGGACACTCTAAGAATTGTAATGTTTTTAACATGTTTGATAAGGGGATCCCTGGGTGGCTTAGCGGTTTAGCACCTGCCTTTGGCCCAGGGCGTGATCCTGGAGTCCTGGGATCCAGTCCCGCGTTGGGCTCCTGGCATGGGGCCTGCTTCTCCCTCCTCCTGTGTCTCTGCCTCTCTCTCTCTGTCTATCATAAATAAATAAATAAATAAATCTTTAAAAAAATAAAAAAATAAAATGTTTGACAAGGTGCACCTGGGTAACTCAGTGGGTTAAGGGTCTGCATTCGGCTAAAGTCATGATCCTGGGGTCCTAGGATGGAACCCTGAGTCAGGTTCCCTGCTCAGCGGGGAGTCTGCTTCTCCCTCTCCTCCCCATTTGTGCTCTCTCTCACTATCTCTTTTAAAATAGGTCTTTAAAAATAAAATAAAATGTTTGACAAAATAAAGGTGGGAATAGAACATGTAAGTCAAGAACAAGATATCATGAAATAAAAAAAAAGAAAAGAAAAACTACATGAACATCTAGAATTTTAAATAGGGTCAATGGGGGGCACCTGGGTGACTCAGTCATTTAAGCACCTGTCTTTGGCTCAGGTCATGATAGCAGGGTCCTGAGATCGAGCCCCAAGTGGGGCTCCCTGTTCTGCTTCTCCCTTTGCCCCTGCTCCTTCCCCCTGCTCATTCTCTCTCTCTCTCTCTCTCTCTCTCTCTCTCTCATAAATAAATAAAATATGGTTCATGGAAAAATAAAAGCAGGCCATTTTCATATGTTGCATTGTTTAAAATGTCTATCTTCCCTTGGTAAAGGGTCTGGTTCTCCATCTCAATCATGGGCTTGGCTACTGACTTGTGTCGGTCACTGGTGTTAAGTGACAGCACACCAGCTGTGAGCAGAGGCTTTCAGGAACATTGCAAGCCCACCAGCCCTCTTGAGCCCACACCATGAGGACCCCAGACAGGGCTGCTCCCCTATTCCAGCCTGGGTCTCACAATGGAGTTGACGGAACTTGACCCACCACCTAGAGCAAACACCGTGTGCCTGACCTGCAGGCACTGATGTGCAATGCGAGCAAGAAAGAGATACCTATTGTCAACCACTGAGGTTTGTGAGTAGTTTGTTTCTCTGTATTATTAAAGCAAAAGCTGATCGACGCAACCAGCCGAAGAGAGAATCAGTGAAGTTCAAGATAAAGCTGAAGAAAGCCCAGGACACAAACAGAGAAGTTGAATGCACCATATAGGAGGTTGAGAGGATAAAATAAGAATATCCAGCATAGCCTTGTAATGACTCCAAGAGTACAGACCAGAGAAAATGGGGGGATATGTTAGTTTTCCATAGCCATGAAACACCACACCCCAAACTCAGCAGGCAGACCAGAGTCCTAGCCACGTGGCCTCTCACAATGTGGCAACATGCTTCTTCAAAGCCAGCAGGTGAATCTCTCCCCAGTCTTTTTTTTTCCTTTTAATTCCAGCATAGTTAATGGTGTTCTATTAGTTTCAGATTTATAATAATAGTGATTCAGCATGCCCAGTCTCTCTCCAGCCTTGATATTGAGGATAATGGAACAAAATCATGGGAATAACATTTTATCCTCACAGGCTCCATCCACACTCCAGGGAAAGGGATTTATAGGGGGGTACAGGGATCTCAGGAGACATCTTTAGAATTTTCCTTATCCAAGTGAAACAGCAACTCTAGGAGATGCCATATGCCCCAGGTCATACCACATCTAGCACTTTTGCTCTTACCACTGTGCTAAAGGACCTGGACGTCACATTTGGCAGAGCACTAGCACAACGTGGCATCGCCCTCAGGATCCTAAGGGCGCAGCTGGGTTTCCTCTCGACTCACAGAAGGATGACTCACGTCCCCGTGCCAAGTCACCACTTCCTTCCATCTATTTGGGTCAATCTAATATCCTACGTCTGGACCCAAGATTCCACATCTATGGGATAAACTCCACTTGTTCTCAGTGTAAATACTTTACAGGTGACTCACATATTTTTCAAGTTGACTTTTCCACTTTTAGGAACACATTAATAGAAATGTTATTTAGATTGCTCCCTTGTCACTGCTTTACCATTAAAGACTTTGGTTGAATAACTTTGCAAATTCTGGGAAGATAATAAGGAAGCTAATAGTTTAAAGCCCTTTTAAAATTCCCAAAAGCTGAAAAGAAATCCATTAGCATTTTTGTTTATTCTAGAGTGTATTGGCTTATGGGCATCATCTTTATTGTTTTACAGGAACACATGCTTTTTTTTTTTAATTGACCAACAGTAGAATACAAATGATGAACAATTAATCTTAACCATTTATGGCTTCTGTGATTCTTTAGAAACAGAAGGGAGAAAATGTGTTATGGGCTTATTTCACAAAAGCAGTATCTCAGATCGTTTCCCCAGCTGTAGAACAGATTGCAAACCTTATTCTTAAATTACCTGCTGTATATTTTAATTGACTGATTAAAATTCTCCCAGCATCCTTTTAAGAAATGAAAATAGTTATCGTGACATTTCTGTTTAATTCCTGGAAGAGCCCGTGTTCCCCTTCCATCCTCTTGTCAATTAAGGATGATTGAAAAACCGCAGATGGTTTCATATGTACGACCCTTACAGTGAACAAGCAGGACTCATGGGATATAATCAGAAAATGACTTTATCTGTTTTCTCCATCACCTCTTTTAGTATGTGAGGCTCGTCCTTTCTCTTGTCCTTGGGTGAAATTCAGGACAGTTGTCATGACTTTTTCAGTTTCCTCTTAAATAATGAGGGCACTCAAGTCACTCTAAATCCAAAAAATCGATTGTCATTCTGTAATTAATGTGACCCATCAAATACAGCACTCAAACTTCCAACTTCACGTAAAGTTAAACTTCTTCCTGCGACTATAGCCTACTGAACAACTTTACTGAACACTCTCCCCTTGTACTGGGAAAGGTGGACAGGGGAAGAGTCTTCTTTCTTTGGCCAGATTGCTAACACAGGTTATGCCACTTTCTGATACCAAAGCGGGGATGAGGTGGCAGGTGGGGGGAAGAGGCAGCAGGAAAGTTCTCCCTGACTAATAATCTAATGCTGGTGATCTGTGAGCTCGATGGGTATTTAAAGTTTACTTCTTCCTCGTTAGCCAGGGTTTGGGATGGTGGTGAAAGAAATGGGGGTTGAGAGGTAGAAAGCTTCACCTTTACCCCCATCATTGGGGATCTTTCACCTACAAATCCCCTGCTGCACATGATTGCTTATGGCTCTTTCCTCAGTTTACCCTGCTAGGTCCAGGTGGCTCTCCTGCACATGACCTGAGATGACCCCAGGTTAGCTAGCTCTCCATATACGGCTACTTTGGGTCCTTGGAGACCAACCCCACAGTCTGTGCTCTCTCAAGTAATGGCACAGCGCAGCTCCATCTTGTTTGATCTACCAATAGAGAAGCTAGTTGGTCTCGGCCTTTAGATTTCTCAGGCACCAATCTCTCATCTACTATGCCTCCCCATTAAACACTCTAAATGGCCTGCATAAAACCCCTTTCTCTGGACTTGAGTAGAAGAGGCACTACTTCACACCCCCCTCCCAAGGTAGCCAGAAGCAGGGACTCAAACCCACTACCAACTCTCTAAAAACTATCTTTATAAAAAATATGTATATATTTTATTTATTTACTCATGAGAGACACAGAGAGAGAAGCAGAGACATAGGAAGAGGGAAAAGCAGGCTCCTTGTAGGAAACCCAATGTGGGACTCAATCCCCAGACCCGGAATCAGGACCTGGACCGAAGGCAGATGCTCAACCGCTGAGCCACGCAAGCATCCCTCTAAAAACTATCTTCTTTTTTTTTTAATTCTTTTTTTTTAAGATTTTATTTATTCATGAGAGACACAGAGAGAGAGAGAGAGAGGCAGAGACACAGGCAGAGGGAGAAGCAGGCTCCATGCAGGGAGCCTGACATGGGACTCAATCCCAGGTCTCCAGGATCATACCCCGGGCCGAAGGCAATGCTAAACTGCTCGGCCACCAGGGCCGCCCTAAAAACTATCTTCTAATCATTATTTTCTTAGCCTCTCCAGCCTGTTTTACCAGCTGGAAGTAGCCAATGAGCTAACCACAAACAATACCAAACTGGTTTTCCTGTGCTTGCTCATCCAGTTCCGCATTTGGTCTTACACCTGACTTTGGAATATGGCCTTTGCTGCCCTGAGTCACAACTAAAACTGAAAACTCAAGAGGTTCCGTCTTGACCTCCTGTGACACCGGGACTTGTATTCCTATCATATGGTTCATTTTCACTTTTTTTCCAGTATAAAATATCTGTAGTCTTTTAGCTCACAAACTCCTATATGTAAGGTTTCAATTCCCAAGAGTTAAATAATTGCAGAAAGCTAGGTGCAGGCACCAACCCATGAAGCACGAGAAGACAACAGCTGGGGTGGGGTGGTTGGGTAAGGTGGGGATCTAGCTGGAACTTCCAGGAGCAGGAGTCAAAGCTACAGAGTTCCCAACTTGTACAGCCCACTGCATACTGGACTGAGTCCATGGGATTTTATTTTCCCAGCCCTGCTCCTCCTTCATGACAGCACCATGTTGTATAGCCACTCTGGGAGTCCTCTTAGCTTCCTCCCTCTCTCCCACCTGCCACCTCCAATCAGTCACCAAGTCCTATTAATGCTACTTATGTCATCCCTCCTCTCTAGCCACTCCTCCCATCCCCTCTGCCACTGTGTTCACATAGGTCCTCATTATTTCTTACCTATGTTTTAAGATGGAGAATATGCTTATATGATGATGGAAAAGAGTCAACGGAGAAGAGATACCGACTTTCTCATAAAGCTGTATTTATTTTTTTCACATCAATATTTTCATCCTTTTGGAAATTAGTATTAGGCAGTAGGATGTATAATGTCCTTACTTGGGGAAAAAAATGGACTTGGCAAACTTTTGCCTTTTTTTCTTCTGAAATTTTGCTATTCCTTCAAATCCCAATCTCCAATCTTGAGTATCCACCTTGCTGCTGACTTCTCTCTTCTTTCCTATCTTATCCCTTTCCTTTAAAAAAGGAACAATCTTTCCATTGGCTGTTTAAACTTCCTATCTTCTTTCCTACACTTGTTAATCATCCCAGTCTAGTCTTCTTTCTACTCTCTCTACTCCAAGGGTCTGTGGCTGAGGTCATTCTAACCAACAGCCAAACCCAGCACTCATGACCACACAATGCTAATGATTGCTCTTTTCGACCAAAATTTCTAAATCCTCTCCGATTCTCTAATTTTACACTCGTCTGATCTTTGTTCTTCACTCTGGCCACCCCTTTATTGACTCTTCCTCTGTGCCCTCAGGAATTTCTTGTCGAAGGCCTCTCTTCCTGCTCCACACTCTCCTAGGGCCATCTCATCCATGCTTCTACCACAAACTATGTCCTTACAATTCCTATACAATTATCCCCTGTAATCTCCTAATCATTTTAGGAGGTAAACACTACTTCTTCCAGGTGAAGAAATGAGGTTAAGAATACTTAGAGTAATTTACAAAGCTTCCATTACTAGTGTTAAGGAATGTATTCAACCCACCATCTTCAGAACCCAAAAGCCATGGCCCTTGAACTCAAAAACAATTGTTTTAAGAGTTACCAACTTGAAAAAAAAAAAAAAAAAGAGTTACCAACTTGTACAGCCCACTGCACACTGGACTAAGAAAACAAAGTAATGTATAAAAGTATCTGAAAACTGAGACAAAGGTTTCTATCTTTTTTTTAAGTCATCTCTATACCCAGCATGAGGCTTGAACTCACAACCCCAAGATCAAGAGTCACATGCTGTACTGACTGAGCCAGCCAGGCATTCCCAGTGGTTTCTATTTTAATGAAGTTCAGGCATTGTATAATAAAAAACATTTTGGTGAAGAGCCAAAGTTCTTTTCTTGAATACCATCAGTCTCTGGCTCCTTCTCCAGAAGTACCTTCTCTCTGAGGTGGTAAAGTAAATCACAGCACATTACGACTTTCTCCTTCTTTCACTGACCATGGAATCATTCAGGGCCCCACACCATATGTACAGGACCCATCTTAACTCCTGATTCTCAAACAATAGACGTTATTTCTCCAAGGTAGAGCAAGCAGATAGAAAATACTAGGTATATGAAAAGACTGTATTTCAAAAGGAGACCCTTCTAAGGAATTACGATAATTGGTATGTACTGAAATAAAGTTGCGGTACAGCTGAAACTTGGATGGATCTTCTATGTGGTGGACACCCAGTAAGAAGCAAAAGGGCATCATAGCTATGAAGCCAAAGTAGGCGGGACGCCTGGGTGGCACAGCAGTTGAGCGTCTGCTTTTGGCTCCGGTGGTGATTCTGTAGTCCTTGGTTCGCGTCCCACATCGAGCTCCCTGCATGGATCCTGCTTCTCCCTTTGCCTGTGTCTCTGCCTCTCTCTCTCTCTCTGTGTCTTTCATGAATAAATAAATAAAATTTTAAATAAATAAATAAATAAATAAATAAATAAATAAATAAAAGAAGCCAAAGTGGGTAATCACAAAGAAGGAAGGATCTGAGATTAGGAAAGACAACCAAAAATATCGCCAAGTCAAAAGTCACAATGGAGACAGTAACATATCGGAAATAACTGAAATTCTCAACAGTGTAGATTATAGGCTTGAGAAATTCTGCCAATAGTCAGAAAAAAAGACAAAAAGTTTACATTTATTAAAGGAACAAGAGATATGGGAAGTGAATGCATAAATGTATGCATAATTCCAAAAAGAAAAATATCAATAAAGAAATCATCAAAAGAATTGATTACTGAGATGAAAAATAGATTTTAAGTCTTCAAATCAATATTACTCAAAGAGTACCAGGAAAAAATAGAAGACTATCATCATGATATAGTCTGGTAAAAAAAAATTTTTTTAGTATTAGAGAAATGAAAATGCTTTAATCATCTTTCTTTAAGCAAGTAAAACAGATTTCCTTCAAAAGAAGAGCAATCAGAAAGACCTCAGACTTCTCTTCTGCAACCCTCATTTTTAGAATTCAGTCAAGCCATATCTAGAGAACTTAAGAACTGTGACCCAAGCACTTTATATAAAGCAAGAACAACAGAAAGTAATCTCAGCTGTGCAAGGCTTTCTGAAAGCAACTTCTTAAAAACATCCTTAGCTACACACGACCTAAAAAATTTACTTGAATATATACTTAAATTTGTTATGGTATGAATTTAAGGATGGAGGAATGATAATATTATTAACTAGTTATAAGCAGTAAAACGACTTACACAGAGTTAAGTCTAAATAAACTTGGTCAATTTGGGTATAAACCTTAAAGAAAATGTTAAAAGTAATTCTTTAAACAAAAAAATAAATTATTTCAGCATTGATAAATGATAATAGATTTGATTTTAATAACCCTAGATTACATCACTAGATTTTATCAACAAGAAACTAGGACATGTTAGAGATGGAGAAAGAGAAATAGTGAATATGTCCAATTTCTCATCTTACAGAAAGAAAGCTGTTAAATATCTTTTCTTCCTGGCACTGATTAGGGAAAACAAGCTCATGTCATATTAAAAAAAACAAGCAAAAATCTTAAAGGCAGCGACAGTTGGAATTTTTGAAAGATATAATCTATGCCTTTTAAGCTATCAGAAGAAGAATGAGCAAATAAAATATAGTCCAGATAGCTAAAGAAAAAATGTTGAATAGCATGGGCAATTATTATATTGTTAATTAAAAAAAAAAACAATGCATAGGAAAAAAATCTTAATTCTGTAACAGCATTTATATATGCATATACGCTCATGTGCATAGTTAAAACCAGAAAAGTCATGCCAAAATGTTAGATGTGGTACCCCCAGGTAGTGGGATCAGAGGTGATTCTGAAGGTCATCTCTATGCTTCTCTTTGTTTTCCTAAGCCAAAATGTAAAAGTAGTCCATTGTCTGATATGCTCCTTGGCCTTTTTCATAAGCCTACTTGTAAACTTAAATATATTTATATACATATTTATATACAATATTTCAAATACTCTTACTTACCTCTCTTTGCTCACATGGTTTCCCAGAAAATAGTGATAAAGTACCAAAGTATGCTAATGGAGAGGAGGATTTCAAAAAGAAGAGTCTGTCCTAATTAAGGATGATGGGAAAGAAGTATTAAGTTACAAGAACTTATTTGAAAACGTCAAGCAAAACTTCACCCTTCTATACTCTAAGGCCCTTCTATACTCTAAGAGGAGGCAGGGTGAAGAGGGGGTTACACACTCTGCCTGAGTTGCTCATTGCAACTTTTCCAAACTGCAGATCCAGAAGCAGGGCAGCACCAAAAGTAGAGCCAAGGAGGGAATGCTCCATGTACTGGGTCTGGCAGTGGGGCTTTCAAAGGATTTACGTAAGTTTTCTATGAACCCACTACTTCAGAAAACAGCCTCAGCTTTGGGGGATGTGGAGGAGACTTCAGTGGAAGACTGGTAGTCAAGGGGAAAGAAGCATTCTTACAGGCTCAAAGATTCTCCTCAGATAAAAGGTTCAGGATTGGGATGCCTGGGTGGCTCAGTGGTTGAGCGTTTGTCTGCCTTTGGCTCAGGGGATGATCCTGAGGGTCCTGGGATCCAGCCAGTCCAGCATTGGACTCCCCAAAGGGAGCCTGTCTCTCCCTCTTTCTATGTCTCTGCCTCTCTCTGTGTCTCTCATGAATAAAAAAAAAAAAAAAAAAATCTTAAAAAAAAAAAAAAGAAGAAGAAGCTTTAGGATTAAACATAAGGGGGTGCCTGACTGGCTCAACCGGTAGAGCATATGACCCAATCTCAGGATCCTGAGTTCAAGCCTCACATGGGGCATAGAGTCCACCGAAAAAGAAAAAAAAAAAAAAACTTTAAGAAGGTAACAACCATTTTTGTAAGACTAAATGTCAATCCAGTAGAATAAATAACAAAAGGCAAAAGAATCCAATTAAAATATGTAGATTCATGAAACTAAAGGTAAAACTTTTACTGTTAAACAGCTGTATTTGTGTCAGATTCAGTAAGAAATATTCTTTGTAGGGCAATGATTCTCAATCCTATCAGACTAATGCTCATTTTTACACTATTTTGTAAGTTTCCCTTTACTAGCCTGGTCTGAAAGTCACAGAAATGAGCCTAATGACATACACGCTTTCACAGTCCAACAAATATACTGCCCTGACAATAATATTAAAAAAAGAAAATATATGTAATAAAGGAATACATATTTAATATATAAATGCTCTGGTACGCTGACACAAAAAAGACAAAATATTTAAGAAGCCTTGAAGGAAGGGGTACCTGGGTGGCTCAATGGTTGAGCATCTGCATTCCGCTCAGGTCATGATCCTAGGGTCCAGGGATCAAGTCCTGCATCAGGCTCTCCCCCAGGAAGCCTGCTTCTCCTTCTGCCTATGTCTCTGCCTCTCTAATGAATAAATAAATAAAATCTTTAATTTAAAAAAAAAAAGGAAGCCTTGAAGGAAACGGTGCCATGCAACAAAGACATCAAAGAGTTACTTACAGAGAGCAATGGAGATGTGGCACACCGGTCACATTACAGATGTCTTGTAAATCACCAAAATTTCATGAAATTATAAAGAAAAAATATATATGTTTTTAAAGATTGAGACAGAGATTGAGATGAGACATACCACTGACAAGAATACTTCCATAGATTCTATATGGTTTCTGAAGATTGGTGCCTACATTTCAAGACAAATTTTTTTTAAGATTTATTTATTTATTTATTTATTTATTTATTTATTTATTTATTCATGATAAACAGATAGAGAGAGAAAGGCAGAGACACAGGCAGAGGGAGAAGCAGGCTCCATGCCGGGAGCCCGACGCAGGACTCGATCCTGGGACTCCAGGATTACGCCCTGGGCCAAAGGCAGGTGCTAAACCGCTGAGCCACCCAGGGATCCCAAGACAAATTCTTTTATAAGTGACAAAAGAAGAATGTCTCGGTGCTAGGATGTTGGGCAGATCTTTAGGACAGAAGATCTTGAAAGGCAGACATCAAGAAGCAGGATTTTTTAAAATGAAGCCTTAATTAAGTAGGGTTTTGAAGCCTAAAAAGTCCAATGACTGCTTCCATTATTTCAGATTGCAATTCCTAGGAGGGGTTCTGAAGGCTAACCATTCCTGAATGATATACTGATTTAGTTAAGTCCCCACTACATGCCCTAGCACCCTACTCTTCTTAGGGCATGCCTTTTCTTCATCGGTCAGCTGAAGCAATCCCCAGGCAATGTAGCAAAAAACACAGGATGCTAGTGTAAAGTACCTCACCACCTTTGTAAACGACCTACCTGCGTTGCCTTTAAGGTCACACTTTGAGATTCATTGTAAATCTAGCTGAGATTTGCAAGTTACTTTGCTGCCATTGCTCCATTACTGAACTCATGTATAAATTCATTTCGAATGAGCAAATTCCTCATGACTACACAAACTGGAAAGAATATAAAACTTAATGTCTACTTTCGAAGTTTGGATTACAGCTATGAGTGCTTCAATATTCATCTGTAGAAAGAAATTATTAGAATCTAGATGACTTCTAAAGTGCCTTCCAATTTTAATACTCCACGACACTATTATTTCTACATAGTTGAATCAAGGGAAATTAATATAACTTGGTTAAATACGGCAATTTGTGATCTAGGCTACACTGAAGCTACTCTTCTTTGTGGCTAAAGGTATTTCTTTGAATACTGTGCTAAAAATGTAACTGCATTCTGCAACCAATGCAAACATGTTCTATTTGATGGGAGGGAAAAAAATGCAATGCAGAGTGCCAGCAATTCCTCTGCGAGCTAGCTAGCGTGGCAGGGAGAGTGTGGGGTCAGTGAAGCATCAAGTTACAGACCAAATTAAAGGTCTGAAAAAGAGTGGCAGGGTCTAATCATCCGCTGTCTGAGGCTGCCAGAATTGGATCTGCCACCCTTACTCACTCACAAAAGACTGTTCCATGTATGCTAAGCACACAGCTAAGGGCTCTTTGCATCTTTTATTAACAAGGCCTTCAGTTCCAAATAGATCTTTATGGAATTATTTCCTTGAAGTTTTTAGTTCTGTCATATTAAAATTTCCATGAAAAAGTAATCAAAACCTAATGCTTACATACAGTATTCTGCCGCAGAGAAAAATATTGTGGGTTTTTGTTCCTATTAAAAACATGTGTTACATATACATCCATAATTATGTAAGCTCCAGACCCAGGGTACACACATCTATACCAAATCTTTAGGAAAATAATAACAGTTTTGCTTAAGCCAACAAAATTCATAACATAATATTGTACTCTGTCCATAACAACCCTCATTAAGCCAGTGCTTTGAAAAGGTCAGCAAGCAATGAATATTTCTGCATATTTTGTGGTACAGACTGCAAATTCTAGATCTATAGGGATGAATTAAGGTCAGTTTTAAAATTCAAACACAGTATTTTCTTGACTTGGTTGGCTGAATCGTGTGCATCTGCACTATTTTTCCTAGGGGAAAGTTAATTTTAGAAAGGAGAAAAAGTTTGCCAGGAAAACAATCATACTGGCTCAATACCTAGACAGTGACTCTTTTCTTAAAAGTTCAAAATGCTTTACAGTCTCCTACTTGTCCTTAATATCCTTGAAAGCAGTTACCAAATACCATCCCTATTTCATAATGAGCATCTCATTTCATAAAAAGTGGTATGATTTAATATGATACCTACTGAACAGTATTTTTTTTTTAAAGATTTAGTTCTTCACCTTAATTTTCCAAATACAAAATAAAAACATTTATTTTCCCTGGTCTTTACTCTGAGATTTTGGTAGGTACTTAGCATGGTTCAGATAGAGGTCCGTATGAATAGCAGCAGATGCACATCTATGACAAAGTGGAGAATGGAGAAGCATTTAGTATTTGCATAAATTTAAATACCATATAATTTACAGACACCCTTCACCAATTCAGGGTAGAAATAATTAGGAATGTGAACAGAACCTAAATTAATTTCTATGATAATCCTTCCTTCTGGTTCCTAGAGATGTACTGCATTTGGATCTTCAGCTGTGAAGCAACCAACATGTAATGATGCCAGCGGCCATTGACAGAAAGTCAATTCAAGCACAGCCAGGGAAGGTTTTCTGGTTTTCATAGGAATAGGCCTCATTCCCTTCTAATCGCCAGAGTCCTTTTGGAATTCCTTTAAGGAATTCTTACATTAAAAAACAAAAATGATGTTTAAAAGCTAACTCTTAAACTGGGGCTCTTAGAAGTATGGCATTTCTCTCCACCCTAAATGTGAGTTTCAAACGCACGTTAACCCTCCCTTCCCCCAAATTGCCAACTCAGAACCAACCACCCCAGCAAATTCATCAACTTGGAGGAAACCAGCCTTGGCTCTGTTTTTATTCTGCAGGTGATGCTCACCAACAGTTGGGAGCCTCTTCTCCCCGCTCTGCGGACCTTCAAGATACTTAGAGGAGATTTTGCGATGAAGAGCACAGCGCGATCCCCCGGAGCGCTTCACACAGAAGCTGCGGCTGCACCCACCACCCACCCTTACTTTTCTGAATCGGGCATCTCAGCGCTTGAACAGGACCTATGCTCTAGGCTGTGATAAAGTTCCACGAGCACCGCAGTCACCCAGAAAACCTTGTAAACTCCTCACGGTATTTAATTTTCAGGAAGAGTGCCCCCCAAAGAGCCTCACCCCGTTGCTGGGTGCACATAGGAAAGAGAAGCCGCTACACCTGCCTTGACCAAGGGTTATCACCAAAGCCCTCAAAGTTAGGCTAGACACCGAGGCTGGGAGGGGTGGGGGTGCGTGTTCTGGAAGGAGAGGGATCGTGATGTTCCAACCTGGGGAGGACTGCAGGGTCTAGGGGAGAAAGGGGCGTGGGTGCTTGCGCCACGCACCTGGAGAGGGTGCAGGACCTCCTGCCTGCCCTCCCACCCCGGGCCGGGGCGCGGGGTTTGGGGGGCTGCCCGCGGGCTGGGGGACGGGGTGGGGGGAGCCGGGGGTCCCGCAGGCCGCGGGGTAGCAGCGCGGCTGGCGGAGGCTCGGAGTCCCCGCAGCCCGTCCCCGCGCCCGGGGCTGGCCCGGCGCGCAGGAGCCCCCGGGGGAGGTCGACCCCGCACCCGGTGCCGCCGCCGCGCAGCGCTGGGCGAGGGCTCCCCCCGCACCCCTGCTTACCTTGCGTGCGAGGTCCGCGTGCGGAGCGGGGACCCGGGGAGCGGCCGCTGTCAGCACCACCCTCCCCGCCCCGGGCTGCGCTGCGCGTAGCAGAGGCGCGCGGGTCTCCGGGCTCCAGCCGCCCCGCGCCCCGGCCCCCGCCCCCCGCGCCGGCCCCCTGCGGCCGCCCTCCGCCCTCCGCCCTCCGCCGCGCTCCCCTTCTCCCCCTGCTGTTTATGCCGGAGAGCCGTGGCCCCTCTCCCGAGCCCTCCCCGCCCCCCCCCCCCCCCCAGCGCGTGCACGCACACACCTCCCCCAGAAATGCGCTCTCCTTCCGCAGGGGCAGCCACTGTGGTCCCTGACATTCTGGGGCTGGGCGATTTCAGAAAAAAAACAAAACACACACACACACACACACACACACACCTTTTAAAATCTTTGATCTACCCTTCAAGGAAGGCACCGCTTACATTCGTCCCCTGCCTCCATCTCCACCGGCCTTACCCACAGTATCATTTAACGCTTGATATTCTCGGAGATTGTGCTCGCTCTCCGGCCAGTCATTTTCAGTTTTCCAAAATAACTCCTTCCATTTTTACGGTTTCAAAAATGTCGACGTTCCCAATAATTAAACGTGGTTGCCAGGACTTGAGATTGGTCTCCAGAAGGATGTGTTCAGCTGTACAAGACAGGGCAGGTCTCTTTTGCCGGCACCGGTGATACCTGCCACCTGTTAGGGCCCCGAGTCTAGGCGAGAGCGGTTCATTACACCTGGCTTTGGTTACTGAGCATGTCTGGAGCCTCCGTTTCTCAGGAGAGGGACCCTTCTGAAAGCCAAAGTTCTGGGAAGGAGCAGGTGGATGTGTTCAAAGAGAGTTCTACGGCCAACGAACTAGCAATAGGCAGAGCATATTGAAGAACATAAAAAGGTAACCACAGGAAGGCATCTGCGAAAACATCACTGTATCATCACTAACATGCAGGAGCTGGGAGGCAGTGACATCATCATCCCTCCTGGGAATGTGGAAGGTGACTTGTTAAATGGCACTCCGTGTGTTCATTTATTCATACACATGATGTGTATTTATGGAGCAGGTTAGAGGTGGTGTAGGAGTATTCATAGTCAGTCATGTCAATCACACCTTAAGTGATGCTAGGAATTACCTTAAGAAACAACTAGTTTATAACACAGCTCTGGAAAATGCAAATAGCTATTAAAGAGACTCTGGCCCTTTTTTATTATTCTGCCAAAATTTATTGAAAGCTTGCTAGTTTGAGGTGCTGCTGGCTGGTAGGGGTAGAAGAGTTAACATGAAAGGCAACATCCCTAACCTCACGGAAATGAATAGAGGGGCACACAAGTGATCAGGCTGTTAAAGGTAGATGCTCTGATGGAGGGAGGGGCTAAAGGAAGGCATTATAGGTGGAGCCCAGGGGAAGTGGCTTTTTTGGGGGGGGGGGGGGAGTGGCTTTTAAGCTGAGACCTGAAGAGTGAATATAACTTGGTAAGGGTTGGGAAAGTAGGAACAGAGTGTTCCAGTAGGGGGATAGCGTAGAAAGAAAGCCAAAGAAAGCTAGAAAGAAAGCCAAGAAGCTCGCTATGATTGTGGGATTCTTTTTTGGAGGAGGGAGTACCAGTGGTTGGGAGGAAGAATGGAGAGACCTGCTAGAGAGGGAAGCAGAGAGCAGATCAGATAGAGTCGCTAGGCCATGTGTTGTTTTGGTTTTTGTTTTTAAATTTTTATTTATTTATTCATAAGAGACACAGAGAGGCTGAGACATAGGCAGAGGGAGAAGCAGGCTCTCTATGGGGAGCCCAAAGCAGGACTCAATCCCAGGACCCCAGGATCACATCCTCAGCCAAAGGCAGAACTCAACCACTAAGCCACTCAGCTGCCCTGAGGCCATGTTCTAAAGTTGCTTTTGATTCCACAGACAACAGGAAGGCACTGAAATGTTACAAGCAAGGTAACCATGAGATGAGATTTTTGCTTGGGAAAGACTATGGGCTACAGAGAACAAATGAGGGTGGGAGGTAGGGATGGGAAGGACTCAGAGATCTCTGGCAGAGCCACAGGTTCAGTGAGTATCAGCACACAGATCCTCATGCCTTTGAGGCATCTGAGCTCAGTCAGCCCTAAGACAAGTCCCTAGAGAGACAAACTTTTCCTGAATTGATGGGTGGAGGAAGAGCAGAATCAGTGGTGGTAAACAATGAGAAACAAGAGGTAAACGGAAATTAGAGGAGAGAAAATGTTGTTTATGAAACATTTTATTATATAGTTACTCCTACAGTAGAGGATAGAAAACATGTTGATTTGTAACTGACTAGTAGAATAAAGGAGAATTTGACAAACAGGAATCACTTTGATATATATTCCAAATGTTCTACTATATGACAGCAGACAAGCATGCTCCCACCCCAGCTCGCTTCTCCTTTTCAGAGTTATTTGATTCCTATTATCTTTCAGTCTTACCAACTGATCATTTTGTGACCTTCCTCAGTTTCAACTCATCTGTCTGAAACCAAAGTTCATGCTACTCTTACTAGGCCACACTCTCTGGGTTTGTGAAGGTCTAGACATCTAATGACTGGGACCTGAGTTACCTCACTGCAACCATGGTGGGCTGTAATCAGATGGAAAGGAAAGTGGAAGTGCCAGGACTCCGGCTGGGTCCCCCCACCAGACTCTGAGAGCCAATGGCGGCAGGTGAAAGCAGGAGGGGAAAATAGGCTGACCTAGGACAGCAAAGCCAGAGCAAGACAGACAAACATTTTGTCCTTAATTTTATTTTTTAAAGATTTTATTTATTTGACAGAGAGAGAGAGCGCACACACAAGTGGAGGGGGGGCAGAGGGAGAGGAAGAAGCAGACCCCCCACTGAGCAGGGAGCCCAACAAATGGGGGCTCGATCCCAGGACCCTGGGATCATGACCTGAGCCAAAGGCAGATGCTTAACTAACTGAGCCATCCAGGTGCCCCTTAATTTTATTTTTTTAATCTCTCCCTCCCACGTTGGGCCCAAACTCCAACTCCGAGATCAAGAGCAAAAAGCTCTTCCCACTGAGCCACAGGTGCCCCAGGACAGCCAAACATTTTACCCCTAGATCACTCTCTTCATTATTCTTTTTTTTTCATTAATCTTTATTGTCATTTTAAGAGGATTTACTGCCTTCTCCCTCTTCAGTTCTATTCTCTTGAATTTTCTTTCAATTTTTTTCATTTGTTTCTCCTCTTTCCTCTTTCCTTCCTTCCTTTCAATTCCACAAATATATTTGTATCTAGAATATGTCTTATATCTCAATAGTAAGTGCTGGATCTACAAAGATGACCAAGGGAGGTCCTTACCCTTGAATTTGTAGTCAGAGCTTTTTTGGGAATATAATCATGAGGCTTTGTTCCTCCCTTATCCTAATTCACGTTCACCTTTAATCTCTCAATTTCAAATTGATATTGAGAGGATTCACCAGCCTTCCCTGGGTCAGATATCCAGACAGATGGAACAAGGTGTCAGGATCATGATGTAAACACATGCCTGCAAGAGTTCTTCATGTAACCATATAGATGGTGGCCAATACAGAATTGGGGACGAAAAGGACAGGGCGTTTCAATAGTCAGGAGTAAGGCGGCTTTTCAGAAAGAGCTCTTGCCAGATGACTTAATGAATGTTTACTATAAGGGTAGACACATAAATAATTACAGTATGATTTTGTAAGTGCTGTAAAAAAGATATGAACAAAGTGCTAAAAGAACATGGTGCAGGGGGAAGGGGAGTTTCAATTTCAGAGACAGGAGGAATGTTTCACAGAGAAGTCAATATTTTGAGTCTTGAAAGCTCAATTTAGGGCAGCCCGGGTGGCTCAGTGGTTTAGCGCCGCCTTCAGCCCAGGGCCTGATCCTGGAGACCCGGGATTGAGTCCCAAGTCAGGCTCCCTGCATGGAGCCTGCTTCTCCCTCTGCCTGTGTCTCTGCCTCTCTCTCTCTCTCTCTCTCTCATGAATAAATAATAAAATCTTTTAAAAAAAAATTTAAAAAAAATGAAAGCTCAATTTATGTTTGCCAGACAAACACACTAGCAAGTCTATAGAATTTGCAAGATTATTCCTTTTTGGTGACTAGTTTTTCAAAAGATGAAGTCTTCAGGCAGAGACCAGGAGTTTATTACAGCAGTTAGAGAGAAAGCTACCATGGCCTGAAAGATAAGGAGAGGTATATAAGACATCCAGGGATTTAGAATCCAGAAGATTGGGCAGCCCCGGTTGCTCAGCAGTTTAGCGCCACCTTAGGCCCAGGGCGGGATCCTGGAGACCCAGAATCAAGTCCCACATTGAGCTCTATGCATGGGGCCTGTTTCTCCCTCTGCCTGTGTCTCTGCCTCTCTCTCTCTCTATGTCTCTCATGAATAAATAAATAAAATCTTAAAAAAAAAAAAAAAAAAAAAAAAGAATCCAGAAGACTTGATGTAGGGAGTTGGGAAAAGGGAGAAGCTAAAGATGATTTCAAATATTCAAGTCGGAGCCACAAGGTAGAAAATAAGGCGATGAAATGAATCATTAGAAAGGGGAGAGATTTGCTAAAGAGAAGGGCTTCATTGTTGATGTTGATTTCAGATATTGACAGGATATTGAATGAAGAAGTCCAATAGTTAATGAGTAAGATACTCAAAGTAAGTTGCTAAATACATTGGTTTGAACTTTACCCAGCTAGAGGTGATTAGATGGATGAGAGTACCCAGAGAAATCATGTGTAAGCAAAGAACCAAGAGCCTATGGGGATCCCTGAAGAACATTAACATTTCAGATGCAAGATAGTCAACAGAGGAAAAGAACCAAGAGAAAGCCATGTCATGTGAGGACAGTATCATACAAGAGAAAGGGTTATTGAAAGCTGGGGATGATGGGGCCTCTGGCTGGTTCAGTTGGTAGAGCATGTGACTCTTGATCTTGGGGTCATGAGTTTGAGCCCTACATTGGGTGTAGAGATTACTTAAAAATAAACAAAATAGACTTTTTATTTTATTTTTAAAGATTTTTATTTATTCATGAGAGACACAGAGAGAGAGAGAGAGAGAGAGGCAGAGACACAGTCAGAGGGAGAAGCAGACTCCATGCAGGGAGCCCGACATGGGACTCGATCCTCGGTCTCCAGGATCAGGCCGTGGGACTCAATCCTGGGTCTCCAGGATTAGGCCCTGGGCTGAAGGCGGCGCCAAACCGCTGAGCCACCGGCACTGCCCAGACTTTTTATTTTAAAAGATTTTTATTTATTCATGAAAGACACAGAGAGAGAGAGAGGCAGAAACATAGGCAGAGAAGCAGGCTCCATGCAGGGAACCTGACGTGGGACCCAATCCCAGGACTTCAGGATCATGCCCTGTGCTGAAGGCTGGCGCTCAACCGCTGAGCCACCCAGGCATCCCAAAATAAACCTTTTTTTTTAAAAAAAAGAAGGGGGATGGTAAATAGTGTCATGCTGAAGAGAAACAAAACAATTTTATAGGACTATTCAAAAGAAGTCTTTCAATTGCCTATTTGGGGATGATTGTTGGTCTTTATGAGACTAGGAAAAGAAAATACATTGCATTTGATCAGGGCTTCTTAATCTCAGCAATACTGAGGTTTTGAACCAGATAATTCTTCCTTGAGAGGGCTGTTTTGTGTATTATAGGATATTTAGCAGCATCCTGGCCTATACCCACTAGATGCCAGTAGCACTTCCCCAAGTTGTGACAACTGGAAATGTCTCCAGACAATGTTAAATCCCCTGGGGATTTAATTTTGTCCCCTGGGGGAAAAATTCTCACCCCCATCCCACTTTAGAACTACTGCATTAAATTGAGACGTGGATGGGACAATTTTCTTTTCCTAACTTGCACGTGTTTATTTGAAATTTAATTTTATAAACCCAAATACCAATGGGATGAATACTTACCTAAGTCCTCTCTAATTCATTTAGAGAATAAGTTGTAAAAAACAAAGCTTTTACTATAAAAGTCTAGATTCAAAACATAATTTATAGGGCGATTTTAGAGTTAGATATATTTTTTTCTACACTGGCAGAAAGGGTATCAGTCATTGTCCAGGGGTAGGGATTGGAGAGATGACAGGGTAGGAAAACAAAGGGGCACCAAAAACCCTTGGAGGTGGTAGGTATGGTCTCAATCTTGATTGTGGTCATGGTTCCATGCTGTCAAACTCATCAAATAGGATACTTTCTTTTTTTAATCATTATTTTTTTTAAGTAAACTCTACCCCCAACATGGGGCTTCAATTCACAACCTAGAAATCAAGAGTTACATGCTCTACCAACTGAGCCAGCAAGGTGTCCCTAGGATACTCTCATTATGTACACTTTACTTCATGCCAATTATACCCCAATACACTTTAAGGAGAGTGAGAAAGAAGAAAGGAAAGGAAAGGAAAGGAAAGGAAAGGAAAGGAAAGGAAAGGAAAGGAAAGGAAAGGAAAGGAAAGGAAAGGAAAGGAAAGGAAAGGAAAGGAAAGGAAAGGAAAGGAAAGGAAAGGAAAGGAAAGGAAAGGAAAGGAAAGGAAAGGAAAGGAAAGGAAAGGAAAGGAAAGGAAAGGAAAGGAAAGGAAAGGAAAGGAAAGGAAAGGAAAGGAAAGGAAAGGAAAGGAAAGGAAAGGAAAGGAAAGGAAAGGAAAGGAAAGGAAAGGAAAGGAAAGGAAAGGGGAAAGGAAAGGAAAGGAAAGGGGAAAAGAAAAGAAAAGAAAAGAAAAGAAAAGAAAAGAAAAGAGGAAGGAGGGAAGGGAGAAAGATAAGTTGCCTGTATGAACAGCAAGGAGGAATAGATGATGAAGAGCTGGCCAAGTGAACTAAGGCTCAGACTGTCATGCAATTTGTTACAGGTTTGAATTCTGTCCTGTGCATAATGAGAGCCAATTGAGAATGATAAACATGGGTGTGATCTACTAATATTACCTAAGATAACACTTCATTTTGATAATCTCATGACAATGTTGATTTCTAGCCAACATGTAGTAGAAAACACTTTACTGCCTCTGATGTTATGATCTGGCCAACAGAGATGGTGCTAAATATAATCTAAGCACTGAATTTTACTCCATAAGCACAAGAGCCCCCTTCACCAGAGATGATCTCCTTATCTTACCGTGGAACAAGGTAAATTAATACCAAAATTCCATGCTTCTCTTTCTTTGGTCTCATTCACTGGAACAGCTGATAAGGATATATTCAAGAACTGTGTTACAAAGAATACTTGCTAAATATAGAGCAAAATTAGGTACCAGAGCCAAAATCTGGTAACCACGTACCCTTTGTTCTCCAACTTTTGTAATCTCACCACCATTTCCCTCAACTTCTCCTACTGTTTACTTTGAATAGTCTTCCCTGGCCATTGTCAGAGCTGGAATATCCAGTTTATCAATCAACTGGATATTGTTACAGTCACATATTTTCAAACCTAATCTCAGATTACTAAACTGTGTACTTTGGCTAACTCTTTCTACCAAAATAGAGTATGATATCTTGTTTTTAGAACGACCAAATGTGTCACTATATTTATATTTATGACCAGGTTTAAATAAGAATCTGGTCATCAGTTTACTCAAGCCATGTTAATTTACTGAGTTGATATTGCTGGAAGGTCTTTAAATAGCATTCAGACAACAGATTCATGCCACTAAGAACCAAAAGAGCTCATTTCAATTAAACAAATATTTTTAAAGTATTTACTGTGTCAGACATTATGCCAGGAACTGTGAGAGAATAATAAATAGCATGGGCTTGGTCTCTGCCCATGAAGCTTGCAGTGTGGGAAAGATAGATATGCATATGTAAGAGCTAGATATGTGTATGAGAAAGATATGTGTGTGCAGTGTATGTAAAAAGTTACTTAAGCTAAAATGAAAAAAAATTAAGATTCAGGGTTTTAGTGTTTCTGAAATAAAACCAACATATATCCACTGTTCATCTTAGTTGTACCTTTTCTGGTTGTGATATCAGCCCCTTATTGTGCAGAGGCAACAATGCTCACAGATTATTCCATATGTGCCTCCAAGTTGTCTGGATTCTTTTCAGGTTGGTGGGATCTTGTGATAATCTGGCCACTGGCTAATGAGCAGAACCACAGAACAGGAATTTCTCTTCTTGCTCTATTCCTCTACCACTGTGAACTCCAAGGACTTGTGTTCAGATGGTAGATCTACAAGATCAAAGCAGCCAAGAGCAATGAGTAAACCACATGAATGGAAGCCCTGGGAGTTGCCTCTGCTGACAGAGAGCTTTATAGCATGAGAAATAAACTTCTGAGGTCAAACAAAACTGTTGAACTGCCGTTAAATGAACTTTTGCTGACATGACTTGTCCTATCCTAAAACATCATCTCATCACATTGAACAAAAAAAGCATTCTGATCTTCGTCATGAGAGCTAAGATGAGTTTGCTGTGCATTCCTTCAGCAAATATTTATTAACCACTTACTATGTGGCGGGCCCTGCTTCAAGAGCTGAGAATATCATGATGAATAATCCAAAGTCTGGACAGCTACAAGGAGCTTACATTTTAGTGGGGAAGGCAGACAATTCTCAGGTAGTGAAATTCTTGATCTTGCTCCATTTTCTTCTTTTTTGTTTTTAAGATTATTTATTTATTTGAGAGAGACTGGGCAAGTGTGAGAGTGTACAAGCAGGGGGAAGGGGTAGAGGGAGAAGCAGACTCCCCACTGACCAGGGAGCTCGATGCAGGACTCAATCCCAGGACCCTGAAATCACAACCTGAGCTGAAGGCAGACACTTAACTGACTCTGTGCCCCTAGTACCCCACTCTAATACTTGAATTTATCCAGTCTCTCTCCAGTGCTCTCATTTACTTATGGTCTCTTTTCAAATGTCATTTTATTAACGGTTATTAAATATAAAATAAAATTCCATCCACTCTACTGGTACTTCCTATCTCCTTTTAACCTGCTCTATTTTTATCACAATTAGTCATTCAGTGTATTCACTTATTTGTTCATCCTTTCATCCAGAATGCAAGGTTGCAGAGACTTTTCATCTCTAGCTCCTACTGATGGGCAGGAGGCCAGGCAGGTGGTCAGCAAATACTTTTGAATGAATACATGAATGAATGAAAAAGGATGGAAAGGGACTAGTGATGGTATTACAGGGGTAGCAGAAGCAGCTGGGCATAAAGCTAAATGATGTGAAAGTATGAATCATTTGAAGATTCTGAGGGAAAAGTGGTCCCCGCAGGAAAAAAAAAAAAAAGCAAAAAACTCAAAGGTAAGAACGAGCTTGGCTTTCTAGGGGAACATCAAAGAAGGCTTGTGTGGCTGCAACAGCCAAAGGTGTCAGAGAGGTGAAACCGTTAACAACTGGATTGCATAGGACTTTATGAACCCTAAGTACTTTGAATTTTATTCCAAGTATGAAAAGAAACCACTGGAGAGTTTTAAGCAAGAGAGTACCCAATCTGATCTTTTTTTTTTAAATCACCTCAGCTGCCCTGCGACTAGCAGGGGTTTGGGGGGATGACCAGTGAGAGCCTGCATGGAAATCCAAGCAAAAGAGCGGACAAGATTTGAGTGGCATCAGTAGTGGGGGAAATGGTTTAAAATTTGAGGGTAGTGGGGCGCCTGGGTGGCTCAGGCAGTTGGGCGTCTGCCTTCGGCTCAGGTCATGATCCGGGGGTAGTAGGAGCGAGCCCCACACCCGGCTCCCTGCTCCACGGGGTCTCTGCTTCTCCCTCTCCTTCTGCCTCTGCCTGCCAGTCCACGTGCTTGTGCTCTCTCTCTCACTCTGTCAAATGAATAAATAAAATCTTTAAAAAAAATTTTTTTTTAATTGAAGGTAGAAAAGACAGAATTGGCTTATGTTTTCAGTAGGGGCACAAAAGGGAAAAAAGAGGATTCCAAAAAAATGTCTAATTTTTGCCCTGCTATCCGGACTCCATTCAGGCAAATTTAACTCATCGTTATTTCCATTAAGTCCCTTGACTAAAAAGAATTCTTGGGGCAGGTAGTGGTTGAGCAGGGGGAGGAAACGAGGGGAATCACATACAGAAAGGGTGCGCACTGAAGGGTCGAAAATTGTGCGCTCAGGTGTTGAAATGTTGACTTTACAAGGAATCTGCCGGAGCTCCTGGAGAAGGCTCTGGACTGGGCAATACCGCAGGTCTCCATCATCTCCCCCACATTTACGGGTTTGGACTGGGCAATTCCGCGCTTCCTCTGTTATCACACACACACACACACACACACACACACACCTCCCTACACCCCTACATTCGCGGGGCTGGACTGAGCAGCACAGTTTCCTTCACTATCTCTCACTTACAACTCTACGCTAGCACAGTTTCCTTCACTATCTCTCACTTACAACTCTACGCTTATGGGTCTGGACTGAGCATTACCGTATTTACTCTATTGTCTCTCCCACAGTAAAGTCTGGGCTGAGCAAATACCAAGCTTCCTCTATTATCTCACACACACACACACACACACACACACACAGACACGCCTCCCACATTTACGGATCTCGACAGGGCAATACCGTATTTCCTGCATTATCTCTCATACGCGCGCACACACACACAGTCCCTACATTTACGGGTCCGGACTAGGCAGTACCGTATTCCCCATATTGCGCGCGCTCTCTGTCTCACTCTACATTACGGGTCCGGACTGGGCAGTACCGTATTTCCCATATTAATGCGGTCTCTCCCTCTCCCTCTCTCTCTCTCACACACACACACACACACACACACCCCTCCTACATTTACGGGTCTCGACAGGGCAATACCGTATTTCCTGCATTATCTCTCATACGCGCGCACACACACACACAGTCCCTACATTTACGGGTCCGGACTGGGCAGTACCGTATTCCCCATATTATTGCGGTCTCTCCCTCTCCCTCTCTCTCTCTCTCACACACACACACATACACACACACACACACACACACACACCTCCTACATTTACGGGTCTCGACAGGGCAATACCGTATTTCCTGCATTATCTCTCATACGCGCACACACACACACAGTCCCTACATTTGCGGGTCCGGACTGGGCAGTACCGTATTCCCCATATTATTGCGCGCGCTCGCTCTCTCACACACTCTACATTACGGGTCCGGACTGGGCAGTACCGTATTTCCCATATTAATGCGGTCTCTCCCTCTCCCTCTCACACACACACACATACACACACACACACACACACACACACACCTCCTACATTTACGGGTCTCGACAGGGCAATACCGTATTTCCTGCATTATCTCTCATACGCGCACACACACGCACAGTCCTTATATTTACGGGTCCGGACTGGGCAGTACCGTATTCCCCATATTATTGCGCGCACTCGCTCTCTCTCTCACACTCTACATTACGGGTCCGGACTGGGCAGTACCGTATTTCCCATATTAATGCGGTCTCTCCCTCTCCCTCTCTCTCTCACACACACACACGCACACACACACACACACATCCCTACATTTACGGGTCTGGAAATCGATTCGCCTGTGGCGACGTGAACTTTCGGCGTGGTGGGGTCCTGGTCCCGACGGTGCACCCCCCAAGGCACGCGGTCCTGAGAAACAGCAGGTTCGGGAGTCGCCCCTGCACGACCTCGGGAACCTGCGGGAGGCCGCTCTCTGAGTAACTCCGCTCCAGCTCGGTGACAGCCGGGGCCGGGAAGTTCCCCGCCGCCCGGCCCCTCCCGAGCGCAGGCGGCCCCCCTCTTCCGGGAAGGAGCGGAGGAGACAATACCAGGCAGGCCCCCTAGCGCCGTCGCCGCCCGCCCGGCCGCGGCCCGCATGCAGCCACCCCGGCCGCCGCCGTCCCCGCCCCCGCCCCCGCCCCCGCGACCCCTCGCGGCCCCGCCCCTCCCGCCCCGCCCCGGCCCCCCGCGGAGGCGCCCGCCCGGCCGCCCCGCCTCCCGCCCCGCGCGCGCCAACTCCCGGCCCGCCGCCCTGATTGGCCGCCGCATTCCCGCTTTCCTTCCCGAACCGCCATTTTGAAAATCTTGTTGATTCGGGGAGCGGAGCGCGCGGCGCGGGCGTCAGCAGACAGCGGCCCGCGCGCCTCCTCCTCGGCGCTCGCCGCCGCCGCCGCCTCCCGGAGCGTCTCCTGCCTTCGCGCGCCAGGCCCGCGGCGGCCGGCACCGGCGGTGAGGGCTGCGCCGGGGCGGGGGAGGCCGGCGGGGCGCCGCGGGCCCGCCCGCCTCGCCGCGGCCATTTGGACGGCGGCCTGGGGCGGGGGAGGGGACGCGGGCGGCGGGCGGCGGGCCCGGGGAGCGGCGCGGCCGGGCGGGCGGGCGGGCGGAGGGAGGGGCGGCGCGCGCCCGCGCTTTCCCGCCCCGGGGGTGCCCGGAGCGCGGGGACGCGGCCCCCGGGGGCTGAGCGCGAGGAGACCGAGCCGTGTGCTTCCGGCCCGCCCGCAGGTCGGAGCATGTCCTCGTCGGGCCCAGCGGCGGACGGAGACGGCGCCCCCGCCGCGCCCGCGGCCGACAAAGAACCCGAGATGCCCGGCCGGAGAGACGAAAGTGAAGAGGAGGACGAGGACGACGACGACGAGGAGGAGGAGGAGGAGGAGGAAAAAGGTGCGAGCAAGTCGCGTCCCGGGCGGTGGGCTTCGCGGCAAACAGTTCTGCGGGCGCCCCCGCCCCCCGTCGTGCGCCTCGGACGCTCCCTCGGAGGGTCCCTGGCGGCCGCGCCCGCGCGCTGTTTCACCCCCTCTTGGTGTTGGGGGTCCGTGGACTCCGCTTCCTGTCCGAAATACTTGTTCCCCGGCTTTACGTGGTTTTTTTGTTTTTTGGGGGGAGTTTTTTTGTTTTGTTTTGTTTTCTTGCAGCGCGGTTGACTTCTGGTCAGCAGTGCGTGTTCGTCACGCTTTCTCCTCTGACAGGACGTTTCTGAGTTTCCAGATCCGTGCTCAGAACCGTTAGCTTTTGACGTTGCTACTACGGTAGCTCCTCCTCGGCCCATTTAATTGCACTTTTTTTTTTTTTTTTTTTTTTTTTTTTTGAGGGCAGGTGTCTCGCCTTCTGGAGTTGCTGCGAGGGTCTTGGCGTGAAACCACGCATTCAGACGTAAAGGAGAATTATCATTGTGCTAGCCCTGGAAATGTTCTGGCGACTTTAGGGTCTTCGCTGAACTTTTATTTCCCCCCCCACCCCCCCTTTTCAGAGGCTCGGAGGAGCGAGTGACTTTGACGGGGACACGGCAGTGAAAGCTGCCTTCACTGCCGCTGTCAGGGAAAGTGGTTAAAGATGAAAGCGGTGAAGCATGAAAGAGTTCCGAAAGCTGTCTCAGTTTTGGAAGTTGCCGAGAGCTGCTTTTTAACCATTGTTTACCTGGAGGCCGGAAGCCCAAGGACCTCCCGGAATGCGGGGGCGGGGGCGGGGCACCCCGGCACTCAGGCTGGGGCAGTGCCACTTGCAGGGACGCCAGCCAGCTCCCACGATGATCCCAGCTCTTAGCATTCTTTGATGGGATTAGCCCGCTCTCGGTTTGTTTAATACACGTCTCCAACTCAGCCAGACTTGGGAAGAAGTTTGAAGCTTTCTTTGCAGACCTGGGTTCATCTGCCTGTCTAAAGTCAGGAGGAGCCCACGGTCAGCATTTTATAAATACAATCTGGGCTGAGATGACACCCCTCCGCCTCGTCTGTTTAAAGTGATAGGTGTTCTGAGAAAAGGAGCACTGCCACGTTGAAGCTTTAGAAAAAAAAAATAATACAGGTTATTTTTAAACTATTCATACTACAGTAACTGAAAATTGGCTGCAGTATCTTAACTGCTAGTCCAGAATCTTCTTAGCATTTTTTTCCTCTAGTTTT
Source organism: Canis aureus (assembly GCF_053574225.1). NCBI lineage: Eukaryota > Metazoa > Chordata > Mammalia > Carnivora > Canidae > Canis > Canis aureus. The sequence continues at coordinate 9,612,741 of NC_135647.1, forward strand.
TTTGGTCTCTTTAAAGACAAAAGTTTTGATACCACAGAGATGATGGATTCATATGTGTCAGGAAAAATTATACAAATCATGTAAAAATACTACAAATGGCAGAGTAATGCTTGGGGGAACTGATGATTGTTTGAATTGTGATATCCCCCCCCAAAAAAAAAAAATTACCCTCAGGCAATTCTCTAGTTGTTCTAATTGATTACTGTTCATTCCCTCATTTGAGGTGTTCATGGAACAACTAAAATTGTAAAGGTTTTGTTTTGTTCTGTTTTGTTTTTTAATTGTAAAGGTTTTTATCCTATGTTAGCCCTGAACATTCAGGTCTGCTGTCTAGGCATCACAGAAACAAGGCAGTGTGGTCTGTTCCTAGTGAAGGTGGGATTGTCTTGACTGCGGTGGGTGAGGAGCTGGTAAAAGATGATTCTTCGGTGTCTATCTTCGGCAACTGAGTTGACATTACTACAGTTTTCTGAAAACTAGAATTGTCAAAGGTGAGCAAGGTTGGAGAGGAGTACGACCTCTGTTTTGAATGCAGAGTTAGGTGCCTACAGGACATGAAGTGGAGCTGTCCATTTATCGACCCTCCTAGCTGATTTGAAGCTCTTGAGTGGAGAGAATCAGGAAAGTCATTAGCTTGTACGTGGTAAACAGGTGAGCGAAAGGTTTAAATCACTCAGGGAAAGGAAGTAGCAGGATCACAGGGATTGCTTTAGAGTGCATTTTCTTCACTCTGCACACCATTGCCAGGTTATACCTGCTAGAATCCCTTTATCCTTCCTAATTCCTTCTGTGCAAATCCTCCCATCTCCAGATCTTACCTATCCTTCAAAGGCAGCTCCAGTGTTTTGATCCTTTTTCCTTAATCCAAAAATAATGACTCTCTTCAATTCAGAGTTGTTTTATTTGTAGATTGCCTAAGGTGTTTTATCATCTGCTTGGAGTGTGTTTGTTGTGTCTCATCACCACCGGTAGACATGATCTCTTTCAAGAGTTACTCAGTGTCTTGACCATCTGTTCAATCCCCCCTTAGTGTCTAGTGAAGCTTTGTACAAAACTGGCATTCAGTTGAATGAATGAAAGGACCTTCAGTGATAGTGTTCTCTTTTATCTGAATTTATCTCAGTAGGTAAATTGTTTTGGAAATTTAAGCTCAGTGTTTTAAGTTTTTAAGTAAATGCTGTTTATCTTCTAGCCTTTTTTTTTTTTAATGAAAGCAGTCTGTACTATAAACAATTTAACTTTTTTAGAATGATTTATGACCATTGTTATAAACATTTACCAAACTAAAAGTAATGTCCTCCTAGTCACTTGCAGTAAATGTAAACTTGGAGAATTTTACCCTATTTATAGCAACCTCAGGCTGCTCTGCTTTAGCTAAAGTCTTCGTTTTTCTTTCATCTGCTTACTGAATTACTGCTTTTCTATGTTTTTGAAGTTGTTATAATTTCAGTCTTAAACTTGCTGTTTGATGTACCATAAACTAAATCTCAATCAACAGAATTAGGTCTAATTAAAGAGCAGGCTTAGTGAGGGGCATTGGTGATTTTTCATAAAGTGACTGGAACTTTCATTAGCAATAATTGTAGTTCAGTAAAAGTTCATTTCCTTTATGATTTTTTAAAAAACTGGATCCCTTGTGAGGTTGCCAGGTAAGTAAAATGCTACTCTAAAAAAAAACTTAAGTGATGTTAACTTATTATGTATTTTCATTTCTCTTTCATCATTTGCTTCTTAAAATTAAAGAGTAAGGTACTTTTTTGCTACTCAAAAAAAAAAAAAGAGTAAGGTATTAAAGAGTTCTGCAGTTTTTTTCTACATGTTTATCCAGTAGAGTTAATACTTTTTTTAAGCTTTTAGCTGTTTTAAGAAATATTCAATTAATTTCTAGAAAAGAGTCTCATCGTGGAAGGCAAGAGGGAAAAGAAAAAAGTAGAGAGATTGACCATGCAAGTCTCTTCCTTACAGAGAGAGCCATTTACAATTGCACAAGGTAAGTTTATTCTGTTCTTTTCATTTTATGGTAAAAATGACTAAATATATAATAAAATGGTCAGTGTTCAGTTTTTAGTGTTTACGAAGTCATTATATATTATGGGTATAATTTTATTTAGTTTGCCCTATTCAGCAAAAGCTATATGTAAATTTGGCTGTTAAATAATCGTGATTAAAATAACTTTGTATGTATTAACACATGCTGGGCATTTAACTTTAGTTATTATGGTGTTTTGTTTTGTTTTGTTTTCCCTAGGAAAGGGGCAGAAACTTTGTGAAATTGAGAGGATACATTTCTTCCTGAGTAAAAAGAAAACAGATGAACTTAGAAATCTACATAAACTGCTTTACAACAGACCAGGCACAGTTAAGACCTTTTTTATATCTTTAACCTAGTAACATATTTATGTATTGAAATACTTTACAATTAAAGCATGATTTTAGTTCAGGAAGGGACTTAAGCAATCCAGTGGTTCAATTTCTGTACCATACAAGTGAACAAACTGAGACATATAAAATGACTTACCATATGTAGAATACATAATTAAATATCAGCAGTTAGGATTATAACATTTAGGCTTGTACTATAGTTGTTTTTATGCCAAACTGAAATTTCAAAATGTGAAATCCGAAATGTGATTTTTAGGGATCTTTAAATGCATTAGAAGAAATTTATTTTTTGGATGTTTTTACTTATTCAGAATAAATGATACAGTATAATTTATCTCATTTTGAGCAAATATCTGATAAATTAGGTGGTAATTCTTTGTCAGGGAACTTGTTAGAACAAATCAGTATTGCATTAATTGAATTACACTGTACACACAACTTCAGTATTTCGTATAATTGAGTAAACTTTGGATTGTATGTGGGCAAAGTGAAGTTTGATGTTAGAATTGAATGAAGCATGGTGTTATTTCATGTGATCGTCACTGCAATCTGATTTACACAAGTCTTTTTTTTTTTTTTTTTTTTTTAAGATTTTATTTATTTATTCATAGAGACACAGAGAGAGGGAGGCAGAGACACAGGCAGAGGGAGAAGCAGGCTCCCTATAGGGAGCCTGACGTGGGGGTCTCTAGGATCAGGCCCTGGGCTGAAGGTGGTGCTAAATCGCTGAGCCACCCAGGCTGCCTTGATTTACACAAGTCTTATGACTGCTAAGTGGTATTAACTTTTGGAGGTCCTCCGTTCTTTTCAAAGAATAAAATACATGACTCTCTGATTTGAGAAATATTACTAGTAACTTGTATTAAGAAAAGGGAGTTTTTTAAGAAGTAACTTTCCACATCTTCTGGTATTGTCAGATAACACTTAGTTGTGGTTTTATAATTGCCAGTAAAAATTCCCAGATGGAAATTCATTCAGATTGAAATTGTTATCTTTAAGGATTGAACTTAAAGCATTTATTATGTTACTATTTTAATAACAAATACCATTTTCAGTTGTGAATAAGAAATGTTGAATAAACCAGTGTTGTAGGTGGGAGACAGCTATGAAAATAAAGATGTTGGCTTTTAATTTTCTTACATACATTACCGGGTAATAGCATTAATAATAAGGGAAACGTTTTCAGGTGTCCTCATTAAAGAAGAATGTGGGTCAGTTCAGTGGCTTTCCATTTGAAAAAGGAAGTGCCCAGTATAAAAAGAAGGAAGAAATGTTGAAAAAGTAAGTTATTTTTAAAGTATTGTGTTTTGATCAGTGTGTTTTATTTCTTAACATTTAAATAGGACCATTGAAACATTTTTTAGCAGACTGCTAATGCTTTGCTTTAAATACCAAGATCTGACTTTCCTTCATAGCTATCAACTTGTGATGTTCATTACTTTCCACTAGTGACTGTTAAGAGTATTGAAAACTCACATCTAAAGATGTTTCTATTTCTTAGGAGAACTGTATACACAAATTGTTCACATGGTCCAAAATTTAGGCCTAAGGGAAATATACTGAAAAAACTCTCCCACTCTTGTCCTCTGCCAGCCACTCTGTTGCCCCAACTTACAGGGACCATTTAAACTGTTGTGAAGATAATCAACTTGATAGGAGCAGTGTTCTTCATCATAATGCAAGCCAGATGATAAATTAAGAGCTTTTATTTGTTAAATCATCTAAAACTTAAGAGTTATAAATAATGAAGATGATTACCTACTTGTTCATCAAAATGTCATAGGAGTGCTGAGGGGAAAATGTAGTATTTAATCACCAGAAGAATTGTCAAATCCATGAATTTTAGAGTACTGAAAACTTTTTACAGTATTTCCTAGTTGAATTGACTTTTTTTCTTTTAAGTAGCCTCGACACGTCATGGGGCTTGAACTCATGACCCTGGGACTGAGACCTGGGCTGAGCTCAAGAGTCCAATGCTTAACCGACTGAGCCACCTAGGTAGTCTGACCTAGTTAATTCTTCTACTACTTTTAAAACTTAATTGGTAAATGGTGTTTTCAATTTATTATATTTGGTTGTATTTTGTACATTAGTCAAGATAATTAGGGAAGAACTTTTTAGATTTGGAGAAACATTGGGTTTTTTTTGTTTTTGTTTTTTGTTTTTGTTTTTGTTTTTGTTTTTTTAAAGATTTTTATTTATTTATTCATGATAGTCAGAGAGAGAGAGAGAGAGGCAGAAACACAGGCAGAGGGAGAAGCAGGCTCCATGCACCGGGAGCCCGACGTGGGATTCGATCCCGGGTCTCCAGGATCGCGCCCTGGGCCAAAGGCAGGCGCCAAACCGCTGCACCACCCAGGGATCCCTTTTTTTTTTTTTTTTTTTTTAATGCTTATTACCCAAGCCAGTTTGGTTAGCTGTTACGTTTATGTTGTGGGTAATATATGCTACATAATAAATAAACTTTGTTTCTTTCATTTTCTGTTTTAGATTTAGAAATGCCATGTTAAAGAGCATCTGTGAGGTTCTTGATTTGGAGAGATCGGGTGTAAATAGTGAACTGGTGAAGAGGATCTTGAATTTCTTAATGCATCCAAAGCCTTCTGGCAAAGTGAGGACCAGTTTTTTTTTTTTTTTTTCCAGTAACAAATCAATTATTTGTAGCCTTTCTTTACTTTCTTTTAATGGAATGATTTAGTTTGTTAGCAGCATTGTCAATATTCAGTATTGTCTTCTACATTTAAAGGATATGCCCTTGTTGATATATCTGCAACATTTTCATGATAGAAGTACATAGAATCCATGCAGATGTATCCTATATCAGATATAAATGGTGTAAGATTAAGAAAAGTAATTGTTAACTGGATTAGTCTTAAATGGACAAATACAAACTAAGCATCCAGGCTTATTTATATATATAGAAGGCATTGGAAGAACAGAAACAGATTGAGTTGAGGGTGAGGTGTTGGATTGTCCAGGTAAGATTAAGATGGGGTGCATTAGAACTGGATGTTTTCTAGACACTGGAATAATGTTATGAAAATACAACATAAAAAACAAAATGGAATGTTAAAAGTTTCTTGGATTGGGTTTCCAGAATCAGCAGAGCCCAGGAGTTGGACATGGAAGTAAAATGGCCTTATACTTTCCCCCATTCTTCTGAAATTTAGATTAGGTTTGCCCAAATTGTTTAACAAATGACATCACTGACTTAAAAATGTCTGTTGAAGTAATACTTACAGGAGCCTACATTTTCTGTTTGAAGTCTGTCAGTAAATATTTTCATATTCTTCCTCATTTTCATGGCAAAGAAACTATGAAGAGATCTAGAGGACTTAGGAGTTCAGGGGAATACTATCAGTGAGTGGAAGGGGCCTTAAGGATTAGAATCAGAAAATAGCTCTGAGACTTAGGGGTGTTTTTAAGATTTTATTTATCTGAGAGAGAACACAGTTAGGGATGGGGAAGCAGAGGGAGAGAGAAGCAGACTCTCCGGTGAGCAGGGAACCTAACATGGGGCTTGATCCCAGGACCCTGCGATCATGACCTGAGCTGAAGGCAGATGCTTAACCGACTAGTCACCCAGGTACCCTTGGGACTTTGGTTTTATCTGCTGGTAGTCTAATTTACCATTAACTGGACAAAGACTGATAAAGGGTATTTTTGTCAGTTCTCAGGCAGCTAAAAACCCAAGGGCCATGGTGAATCTTTGTGTGTTTTGAATTGGCTTAAAGATGAGAGATTATCTGTTTTCCTAAACTTTTACCTCTACTTTAGAATTTCAGGTGACAAACAATACCATTTCTCCAGAAGACATTATTAAGTTATGAGGGATATGTTTATATTCTTTTCCTCATTGATTTTTTTTTTAAGATTTTATTTATTCATGAGAGACACAGAGAGAGGCAGAGATATAGGCAGAGGGAGAAGCAAGCTCCATGCAGGGTGCCTAATGTGGGACTTGATCTTGGGAATCCAGGATCATGCCCTGAGCCAAAGGTAGATGCTTAATCACTGAGCCACCCAGGCAGGCGTCTCCTCAATGACTTTTTAAACTGTTGGTTTTAGGACCTGATACCCTCATAAAAATTAATGAGGACTCCAGAAGCTTTTATATGGGATATTCTGATATTTACTGTAGTGTAAATTAAAACTGAAACAATTTTTTAAATAACAGTTATTTTTCATACAAAAAAAGTGAGTTTTTTGGTATTAAAAATACACCAGAAAAATCAAGAGAATGGTATTTTTATTTTTGTGAGTCTCTTCATGTCTGACTTAAGAGAAGACCACTCTATTCTCATTTGTTTCTACATTTCAATATATTGCACATGCTGGTTTTTTGCTTGATGTAAAGAAAATCAGCCTTAAGTATATAGTTAGGAAAAAGAAATATTTTTTAAACTTTGAGATAATTATGGATATTCTCCTTTGATACAATACCAAAACTCCACAGTGGTAGTTTATTAAAGGTTAGTTGTAATATGGTCTCTGAAACCAAGTCCATGAACTCTTAGAACTTTTATCTATGATTTTGTAATATGGATTCACCACTTGGAAATTATTGGTTTTCTGAAATATGCAGAAATATGCAGAAATCTTTCAAATGTTGGCACATATCCATTAAACAGTGTCAAAAAGTCATTTGTTAATGTAACCACCATCTCATCAGAAGAATCTTTAGGTATTGAGAGGCTCTTAGTTCATGGTGTTGGATGTGAATTACCCATGTGAAGTATTGAAATATATCATTGGCAGTAAATACCATCAGTTTTTCTTCCAGTGACAGGCTCTTGTTCATTTTAAGAAGATGTCTTTATTTTTTTATTTTTTATTTTTTAAAGAATTTATTTATTCATTCATGAGAGACACAGAGGGAGACAGAGACAGGCAGAGGAAGAAGCAGGCTCCATGCAGGGAGCCTGATGTGGAACTCGATCCCAGGACTCCAGGATCACACCCTGAGCCAAAGGCCAGGCGCTAAACCACTTGAGCCACTGAGGGATCCCCAAGAAGATGTCTTTGAATAGGCAGACTTTCACAGTTCTTTTACAAATTGTGTTTCATGAAAAAGGTAGCTAGCTTAGCTCACAGGTCAGTTGTGCAAGTGCTTTATCTTAAAACCAGTGAAGTTCAGTACGTAGCAAACATACTCTCTGTGTACCTCCCATTTTGTTCCAGATAGCACAGACGAGTACTCACAGGCTGAGAGTTAACATAATATTTACTGCTTCATCAAAGACATTCTTAAAGGAAAAACCTTTTTTTCCCTCTAGTTTGCATTTGTGAGGAATATAATGACTACTAGCACAGCTTGCTACTTGTGCCTTGATTGGTACTAAAGGCCAGCAATTTTACAACCATCTTTGCTTTTGCAGAGTCAATGCAAATGTCAACACAATGAAAAGAGAAAACTGTCTTTATATTATTATGAAAATAGTTTTGACCTCATGGGCTTTTGAAAAGGTCTCAGGAAACCCCAGGGTGCATGAACCATTTTCTGAGAACCACTCTTTTAGCCTTAGGAATCCAACCCTCTATCTGCATTCCAAATATCTGATTCTGTGATAACTACTCCTTAATCTAATATCAATCTGAGGTAATTTTCTGTTCTATACTTTTCATTTAAGAAAAACAGTAAGCTCATGAGTACTAATTTCTTTCTCCATAATAATAAAAGTACTGAATTAACATTGTTTGACTATCTTTTTTTTTTTTTTTTGTACTTCAATCTTGATTATCTGTTTTCCAGATTTTATTTCTAAAAAGGGATGATGCTCTTGACACTGGATTCTGGTTAATAGATTCAACTATTTTTAGAACCAATATAGGAACGCTCTAGAATATTTATGTATTATTACTTTTTTTTAAAGCTCCTTATTTTAGAAGTTGCATTTTTTTGACTGTTTACTTAAATGATTTAACATTCTTTCGCTTCCTGTGGAGATTATCCTGCACCCATGGTCTTATTACTGATTCCTTATACAGATTACATTCTTAATACTTGTATTTGGTTCCTGAACTGAGCGAGTAAGGGATGCCACATTTTTCTAATATATTTGAGTCTTGAATTTCATATAATGAATAGGAAGAGTTTGGACACTGAGAGTCACCTTTTCTCCAGTGAGTTCAAAGAATTTATCCAGATGGATTTAGTTCCTGGTACTAATTGGTGATAGTAGCAGATCACATAACAAGGAGATCTGTATACATCCAAGGAAGCTTTTTTTTTTTTTTTTAAGATCTTATTTATTTATTATGAGAGAGAGAGAGGCAGAGATACAGGCTGAGGGAGAAGCAGGCTCCATGCTGGGACCCCGACACGGGACTGGATCCCGGGATTCCAGGATCACACCCTGGGCCAAAGGCAGGCGCTAAACCGCTGAGCCACCCAAGGATCCCTAAGGAAGCTTTTTATAGAAACTTACAGAGAACCCCTCTGAGAAATATCATTGGTCTACTAAGTTAAAGCTCCCAAAGACCTAGATTGGTTATTGCCCAATCTGCCTTGAGGAAGGATATGTTGTTTGGACAGCTAGAGGCTATCTTCTGGATTGTACATAGCCTGAGAACACTACATACACAAAGCAGCCACCTTTTCTTAATGTTTGTGCAGGTGACACAAACTAAGACTGGAAGTTTCTGGGAGAGAAAGAGCCTGTGGTTCTAGCTCCATGAGAGATGTTGCCTATAAAGTTACCCCTGACATTTATATAATTGTCTTTCACAAGGTTATATTCTGGAATTTTCCTGTTTCTTTTTATTGTGGAAAATAAGATAGGCAAAAGGAAAAATAAAAGATACCTCTAATTTTGGAAATTTTAATTCCTCAGTGTACATATTTTCGGATCTTTTATGCAAGGTTATTTTATGGTTTTCAATTTCATAAGTTAGCAAATACTCCCCTAAGAAAGCTTTTTAAGAATTAAATTTGCTGGTTAATATAATCAAATTGTTTCCTTGTGCGATCTCTACTTTTTAAATACGTGTGGTTTAATTAAATATCAGAGTAAAAGCAATACATGTATTCTATGGTTCTTAATTAGTTTCATAATTAACACCCAACACTAATTGCATATTTAGAATCATCAATGAGAATATAATACTTGCATTATTGAAAGTAGAACCCAGAGATAATATGAATATAAATTATATAGATCATAAATTCAGGATGTGTAAAGTGAGGTTTTATTTCCTTTATGGATGGTTCCAATCTTTTGATTGAAGGATTCCCTAAAGCAAGAAGTTCCTCTGGCATTGACAGTTGTAATGCTTACAAGAATGAAATAAATTACCAGGGTAACTCAAAAAACCACCTTGATAAAGTATAAATAACTGTTTGAGCCTAATACATTGTATACTTGGGCTCCTAATGCCATGTGAGAACACACAGTATGTATTTCAGCATTTGTGGAGAGTCTTGTGTGGGTGTTAGAACACAAATGAAAGTTGGTAGTGTGGACAAAAAGATCAACTTGACACGTTAAAGATGAATGGTTCTCTCTAAAGCTGCTATGTTTGGAAATACTTCTTGAGATAGGAACAATACTGATTGAGCTGATAAGTAGTTATCACAAATGATTGACTTGGAAATGTAATAGCCCATTGGTGTTATCTTTATTATACACAGCCATTGCCAAAATCTAAAAAAAGTTCTAGCAAAGGCAACAAAAAGGAACGGAACAGTTCTGGAATGGCAAGGAAAGCTAAGCGAACCAAATGTCCTGAAATCCTGTCAGATGAATCTAGCAGTGATGAAGATGAAAAGAAAAACAAGGAAGAGTCTTCAGATGATGAAGATAAAGAAAGTGAAGAGGAGGTAAAGTGTTGGGTGTTTGTGGGGTTTTTCTATAATTTCTTTCCATGGGGAGAGTTAAATATTCCTGTTTTATGATAGATCTAGCCAGAATACCGATTCTAGAAACCATTAGTACCATATTGGTTGTTTATAATTTCAAAGACACAAAAATAGTTAAGTATAATATAAATCCTTTCTTTCCCTTATGGAGCTTTGGGTTTTGTTTTTGTTTTTTGTTTTTTTTGTTTTTTTTAGATTTTATTTAATTCATGAGAGAGACACAGAGAGAGAGGCAGAGACACAAACAGGGAGAAGCAGGCTCCCTGGGGAGAGGGGACTTAATCCCAGGACCTCAGGGTCACGCCCTGAGCCAAAGGCTGATGCTCAACTGCTGAGCCACCCAGATGTGAGAGCTTTGGAATTAGAAGAGTGAGGTTAATGTGGCCTGGATTTCAGCTGCCCCTTGAAGATTAGAATAGGTAAATGGGAAGTGGGGTGGTGCATATATTGAACCACCAGAGAAGCAGATTGAGAATTTTTTTTTTATGTTTGACTTGAGCCATTTTACTCTATGTTCTATGCAAAAAAGCCAGGGGCTTAAGGACCCCAGTTTTTCTCAGCTCAATGGGGGCTATTTAATGAGAGGAACAGTGTTTGAAATTTATTTGATGCATGGGCAAGTTTTGTATCACTTAGGAATGCCTGCCATTTTCTTTTAGTTGGGCATATCTGTAAAATTTTGAGACTATTTAGTTTCACAAATGAAACTTCAGGAAGAGGAGAGCTGCTGAACCATTTGAAGAGTTAGCTTTACCTTCTCCTTGATACGTATCCTCAGTCAAGGAGATGACTTCTTGTTATGGCTAATAGTATTTCAATAGACTTTTGTTTTGGTGTCTCCTTCAGTGGTCAGAACTTGCTATGTAAATTGGGTCATCTCCCTTATTTAGGGACTTGATTATTGGCTTGACTTTTTAGGCCAAGATAATTCTTTGTTGCAGAGGGCTGTCTTGTGCTTTATAGAATGTTCACCCACTAGAGGACAACAGCACCCTCCACCCCGCCCCCCCAAACCTCCAATTGTGAACACCAAAAATGGTGTTCAAGGACATTATTAGATGTCCTTGAGGGTAGGAGTGGGGGGGATCACCTCCACTTGGTAACTACTGGATTAGTAGGAATAAAGATGTGATGAATGTGTTGAACTCTGATTTTATGTGTGTATTTGTCTTTAGGTACTTAAAACCCATGATTATTCTAATGTCAGATTTTATAAAGACTTCTATAAAGCTAAGTATGAAGTGCTTTATAATTTCCAAAAGAATATTACAATCTAGGAGGTATTTCATAATATATTTGTAGAGCAAGGGAAGATGAGTAATCTCAGCCTCAAGGTTTTAATGGAATAGATTTTAAGGACATCAGAAGGGAAACCTGTTTGTTATTATGTGAATGCATAATAATAGCAGTTTTGCAGTAATGATATTCCTCATTCAACAGATTTTGGGTTATTACTACATGTATTCACTATGCTTTCTAAAACCTTTTTAAAGGCAGAGTTAAAGTGTGAAAAGTTGTCATAGAATATAAACATCTAATTTTTGCATAGAGACAATGTGACTATGAGCATGGGCTTTGGAAACTATCTGGGAACAAGTCCCAGCTGTACCTTCGAGTATGACTTTGGGCAGATTACTTATAAACTCTATACCTTAGCTTCCCATCTGTCATATGGGGTTGATAATAGTATTGGCCTCAAAGGGTTGATTTCATTGACTTTATTTAAAGCACTAAGAGCAGTACTTGGCACACACTCTAAGTAGGTATTAGCTGCTGCTATTACTATTAGTATTAAAATAGTTTTTATCATATGTAATATTCCTAAATCCAATATTCCTGTCATTACTAAGGTGTAGGTTAAAAGGTGAGGGTATTTTATACTCATTTTTTTACTTTCCAGATTATTGTCAGATTTTTCTAAGTAGAATTACTTGAACTTTGTGAATATAGATGACTTCTGATTTGTACCATACGGGTTCCTGGATAAAGACCACAAGTGGAACTGTCCCACTTATAAATCAGAACCTTTCTACAGTACCATAAAAAAGGATCATTTGCTAGAAACCCAGGTCAAATAGTGAAAATCCATGTAGAAAAAAAGAAAACACAAATAGGCTTTTACAGACGTACAAAGTCACACAACATAAATACTGTATCATAATGCTCTGTGCTGTGGTTATTCTGCTTGGATGGCACTGACAAACTTTGTAAAATACGATCCAATAACACCTGGACCAAGAAATAGTTCTTTCTTTTTTTTTCTTTTCCTGTTATGTCTCCCTCCAACAGCCATAGCTACTATTCATTGTTCTAAAGGCTATCTCAAATTTAGGACTATTCTTCTCAAAAACTGTATTACTGATTCCGTTCCTGTGAAAGGTTCTGATTGCCTTTGAAAGGTAAGTACCAGCAGGAGGAATAGTATTTTTGTGGTAACTGTTTTTCCTTATTTTTTCATTTTTTTTGAGGACTCAGTTAAGTGGTAATCTTTTTAGGGACTTCATAAGTGGCATTGTTTTTTATTATTACTATGAAAGGACCTTTTTTTCTAAGAGGCCAAAAAGAAGAGTTACAGGTTGATTGGAAAAGTTGTGGATTGCCTGTAGATAGAATTTTTTTGTTTTGTCGATTCTTTCATAGAAAATTACTAAGGTAATATTATTGTTTATTTCCTGAGACAGATTTTTCCTTCATAAATAAGACTTCTCCCCCATTAATATTTTCTTGTTTTATTGTAGATTCTTGGATTAAGTAACTCTGAACTTGGGTAGATTAATGTTATCTTTGGTTTCTTTGTAAGTTGAGGGCTTTGGACTAAATAATCTATATCATATTGCTAAAGTTAGGACTCTAACTCAAGCAGAAATCCAGTGCAAGTTATAGTTGTCCATTGACCAGTTACATGAGGTAGGTACTTTTTCATTCTCTCTCTTTTTTTTTTTTTTTTTTTTTAAGATTTTATTTATTTATTCATGAGAGACCTACAGAGAGAGAGAAAGAGAGGCAGAGACACAGGCAGAGGGAGAAGCAGGCTCTATGCAAGGAGCCCGATGTGGGACTCAATCCCAGGTCTCCACGATCACACCCTGGGCTGCAGGTGGCTCTAAACTGCTGTGCCACCCGGGCTGCCCTCATTCATTTTCATATGAAGCTGTGTGAAAGACTAGGAAGTTTTTAAGTAAATTTCTTCTCTCTTAAATGTAAGAATGAAGTCACTGAAAACCACACAGTTAAAACAACTGGCAGGTTTTTTTAAGCCTTCTGTAAGGATACATGTCCTGTTTAAGCATGTTAGCTAGTAATTGCTAGCCAAGCATTTTGTTGGAGCTTCTCTGTTCCTATAGCTGTTTCTGTGATAGGCAGTGAGTGGTTCACAGCAATTTTTAATCCTCCTTTTCTTTAGAAGTAACTCAAGTAAGAAGTTGCTCTTTGTTTCCAAGAGTGACTTGGGTAGTGATTCCTTTATAAAAGAGCTGTTTTAAACTTATCATCTTGGCTCTTGGGGACATTTGCTTTATTAGGGTAGTAGAAGGAGATCAGTTTAGAATTAGGAAATTTGTAGATAATGTTTCTTAAAAATAAAGGGATAGGAAAATGACAAGTTTAGTTATTTTCTATAAACTTATTCTGAAAATCATCTGGTTCTTATATTGGATTAGCATCTTTAGGGGAAGATTGCTAAAAAGAACTGGTGAGATCATTTACCATGGATGTTTAGCCTTAGGCATAGAGAAGTATTGGAAAGTATTGAAAAAAGGAGCTATGCTTCCCACATTGGAGAAAATAATTCTGATAATTTCTTAGACCCTTGAAAGCATAGTTTTTAAAATTTTATCCCAATACTCCTTCAATTTTTCATAGTATTTTTATAACACATTCTTACAGCAACAAACTGAATTATCACTTGGTATTTAGAATTCATCTGAATGTACCCATACATATCAGGAATGTCTTTAACTGTAAATACTTAAAAACCTTACTAGTAATGTCCAAAGCAAGAGTTTCTTTTTCTTTCATGACGAGAAATACAGAGAGGCGATTTGGGGCCAGTACATCAGCTCAGGAAAGGTATTAACTGGAATACCCTGTTTCTTCCTGAGGCACATTATCTGCATATGTGGTACTTAACCACGATCACAGGATGGTGTTTTTACCTTTAGGCATTGAATCTCTGTTCAGAGAAAAGTAAAGGGCTTTCTTCTAGTAGCCTTCTCACTTTTTTCCCCGGGAAGGGATGCCTTTTACCAGAGATCTCCATGTAAGTTGCCTTTGCAGAACTTCATCACCTCTCTATCTGTAGCTGCAGGGGAGGCTGTGAGATCCAGGTGGTAGCTTTCCAGAGCCAGGAAATATTTGGACTATTCAAGGAATTATTTGGTAGTAGTGGGAGGGTGAATGGAAAAGTTTTATTAGTCCTTAATTATGTTCTAAAAAATAATAATCCCACCTTCATTTCATAATTTCATCAGAGGATTTACAAAACCATATAAACTACTGAAATCTTTTGGTGGAAGGCAAACTTGAATAATCACCGTAATAAAATCTTAGACTTTAACTCGCTTTCATAATTTTTCGTGAAATATAATGAGCCTTGCACATTCTTTACTCTTGGCACTCTTGAGTTTTCTCAGCCAAGTTGTTAAAAGAATAGTGTATTTTAAGCTAATTTTTATTTTGTTCATCTGTTCACCCAGTACAACCTTTCTGCTGTGAGGACAGGATTCTGGCTCTGTGACAGGCGTCTTTTTTGGAGACCCTCCTTCAAGAGCCCTGCTGCCTATAAAAGATAGGTAAGCCTTTTCTCCCGAGATTTTTTTTTTGCCGTCCCTCAAAAAGTGCTTGTGTCATTCCTCTGATTCTATACCTTCACGGTTGTCAGAGATACAGAAAATCCTCCTCAAATTAAAAAAAAAATTATGGTACTAATCTTTTACAAAATTAGATCACAGTACATGGTACTACCTGAAATTAATGGCAGCGGTCAATTTTTGTCTGTTTCCCTTTAGTGCATTAAAACTTACTACAATACCGGATGGTTCTGAGTGAACCACTCACAGCAGATTTAGAACTAACAAGCTGGAATCTTAATAAATCCTGTGACATTTTGGAAACTAGCCTTTTCCTAATTTTTTTTTTTTTTAACTTAACCACCTAATTTTTTCCCAGATATTTTGATAAAAGACTTGAGTCTTGACTCCTGTTTGGTTAAGTAACAACTTTAGGTAACTCATGAGTACCTCCAACATTTTTTCTTTGTAATGAGCCACATAATGGGTTTGTTATAATTACTAAAATTTTCAAAATATTTTAAGAGAGATTTTAAAGTAGGGATTTCTCATGTTATCATTTTTACATTAGTTAATTCAATAAATTGAGAGTATACTAAGTGCTATTGAAGTTCCGGAAAATATTTTCTACCCAAATGCCCTTTGAATAATAAATTTCCAAATGAAAATGTTGCTATCTGTTGCTGAGGAAAAGCTTTGAAGAGAAATGACAGTAGTTTCAGTTGAAATTGACCTTGGGAATAGAAAGGAAAGTTGGACATGTGGACCAGGATGGGGAGCAAGCAAGTCAGGGACCCTCTGACTGACACTTGTTTGTGGTTAGGTAATCTGTCCAGAAGTAAAGCAGTGAGAGATTAATAAGCAAGAGCAGTGTACATTGAAGCCAGACTATGGAAAACTCATGAGGCTGGGTCTTGTTGTATAAGTAATGGGTACATCATTCTTGTTTATTCAGAGTGATGGTCTTATTCTACCTGAGTTTTGCTGAGTAGGGAAAAAGAGAGAGACCTGGCCTTTGTCTTCTAGGAACAGTCTACTTGGGGAGAGGTACCACCACTCATTCAGTAAGCATTTATTGGTAAACACAAGGAGCAGAATTACTGAGAATCTATGACATGCCCTGTACTTACACATCTTGTTTCTGAATTAGTCCTGACTCCAAGTGAGAGGATGATATATCCTCAGTTTTGTACCCCAAGGATATAATATATATATATATATATTTTTTTTTTTTTTTTTTTTTTTTTTAGTATTGGAGTACAGTTGACACACAGTGTCACATTAGTTTCAGGTATACGCTACTGGTATGTTTTATTGTCTTGTCCTTATTACTCTTTACAGAGCTGCTAGTTCATATGCTTCTGTCTTCAGAGTTAGCTATATAGAATTAGTGATTTAGATTCAAATTTGATTTTAAGCAATACCTTTAGATAAGTTAATAAGTATATATCCACTTCTAATTATTAAAAAAGCTAAAAGCTGTTGACATAAATATATAACTTCAGAAATTATCTTATTGACTGTCTAGTTCCTGCCTTTTCTAGGGCCAATCATTTATAATCTAGACCAGGAATTGGCAACCATAGCCTACACACCAGATCCACACTATGGCCTGGAAACTGAGGATGTTTGTTTTTTTTCATTTTTGAAATATTTGTTAGAAAATGAAGATTACAACAGTAAGCACTGTAGCCAAGCAAAGCCTAAATTAATTACCTCTGACACTTCATAGAAAAAGCTTAGTGAGAGATGCAGACTATAAATTTATCTCTCATCTTAGAAGATTTATAACTAGGTGAGTCTGCTGTGGGGCTTTAAAAAAATATATAGGTGCCCAGGCCTCAGCCTTGATGATTTACCTAATGGTCTCTTTTTTTCCTCTTGCACATACAACCTCTTACACATAAAACACAATATAGGTAAGTTGTGCCAGAAGACAGTTATATTAAAAAATCAAGAAGTTTGGCTGCTGTTAAGTGGCAAACATGTTATCTTAGGAAGCAGAGTGATGCTGATGAAACGATCTCAGAGCTGGAGTAGATCTTCAGCAGTTATCTAGTTTCCAAGAATATTGTCCCATCTCAGTCTCCAAATAATTACATAGTAACTACTAGGATCCAGTTCTGAGCCCTACACTGGAGATCAAGGAACAAATAAGATGGGATTCTTTGTGCTTACCAGTTGTTGGTAGAAAGGAAGAGGTCAGAGATCAGGAGGAAAACAGTATAACTTACAAGTTTTATTTTTATTTTTTTTTTAATTTTTATTTATTTATGATAGTCCCACAGAGAGAGGGGGGCGCAGAGACACAGGCAGAGGGAGAAGCAGACTCCATGCACCGGGAGCCCGACGTGGGATTCGATCCCGGGCCTCCAGGATCGCGCCCTGGGCCAAAGGCAGGCGCCAAACCGCTGCACCACCCAGGGATCCCAACTTACAAGTTTT
Source organism: Canis aureus (assembly GCF_053574225.1). Lineage (NCBI taxonomy): Eukaryota > Metazoa > Chordata > Mammalia > Carnivora > Canidae > Canis > Canis aureus. The sequence goes on from NC_135647.1 coordinate 9,630,213, forward strand.
AAAAAGGACATTTAGACAAGATAATGTAGAGGCTGAGGAGATAAAGGGTATTTACCTCTTTCTGGAGACATGTGAGGAGTAAAGATCCAGGCAGGAAAGCTTCACAGTAGCTAACAATTTGATCAGAGCTTTTAAAGGATAAACAGGAGAAGTCAGCAGAGTGAAAGGAAGAGATTTGGTAAAAAAAACTATTTATACAAAATTGGATTACACTAAGGCCCATCTTGGCTTTAAAAAAAAAATTCTATAAAGAAATGATCCTGGGGCTGCTACAAAATTTAGAGGGTAATAATGGCCAGAGAGCCCTAATACAAAGGTTGGTGATCCTTTGTTGCTATTTTGCATTTTCTGCCAACATTATTTTATTCTTTATCATGGTAACATTTGTATGTAGTGGAAAAAGTTAAATTTAAACATATAAATAGGTTATGATATCACTGGCTTATTTCTAACATTTCAGTTCTGGCTTAAAGAGATACATAGGTATGTTAGTCATTTCCATAAGCAACTAATCTAGGGTAGGCACACTGGACTTCATCAGATGTCTTGCTTCTCACTAGCTGTGAGGCATTGGCTCTCAACCACTCGGATACATTTTCCTCCTTTGTAATGAGATAAACAGTTTTGTCTTTGGATCTTTTTTTTTTTTTAAGCTCATATATGATAATGTATGTGAACGTAGTAGTATGGAACTGCCTCTTTTTTTATCCTTTCAATTACATTTTAAGCACATCTTGGGTATAGAGTACAAGTAAACCAGATCCTACAAATGATACGGAGATGAACATGACAAATATTTAAATGGTTGCTTTATGCCAAACATTTGTAAGGTTGCTGGGGACAGATAGAGCTAAATAAGACAATCAGGTGTCTCTTCTCATGGAGATTGTCAAATATACCTTTAAGGAACTTGTGATATGGTGGGGAAACAGGCTATAAATAACTAGTTTAATAATGCTATGTATTAGATGTTATTCTCTCTGCTACCTTATACTTATTTACTCATTTAATCCTCACGACAGTTCTACAGATATGGCCACCATTCATCAAGTCTGATGCCGATAAGGTATCATTTTAATGTAAATTATAAAATGCACCCCAGTTCAGGTACTGCTGAACTGTGAAAATGTGGGGGGGGAAAGTGTTAAATTCGGCAAAGTCTGGATTTTACAGATGAGGAAACAGGCGTGGGGAAGGTAAGTGATGTACTTGAGAATACAGAATGGGTCGGTAGCGGAGTCAGGGTGTGAAGCAGGGTTTAGCTCTCAATCCTGTGTTCTTATTCACTGCTTCACATGAAGTAGGGATACGCAAATTGTAGGCCAGGTACTGTGCAGCCACGGATGGATCATTTGGTGGTACAGTGAACATTCAGAGAAGGTCACTGGCAGGCTGGATTTAGACTCAAGAATGAGATTGTCCTGAGAAGAGGGAAGAAAAATAATGAGGATTTGAAAGTTCCTATAGAGTGTAATTGAGCGTGCTTCCACTCTCCTCCTCAGCTCTCCCTGGGCCTCTTTTCCTCCAAAGTATGTGATTATTCATTCACCTTACCTGCCAGAAATTGTCCATAGTGTCTCAGTCCAGGGTCCTTTGGGATGCCCATTTTTTCAAAGTAACCTCCTTCTGTACATACCTAAAACTTATCAGGGCAGCTGAGGTGATTCTTTACATCTGCAAGGCTAACTCACATGATCTGAGTTACTCTGATTGCCTTTCTGCTCGAGATGAGACCTGTAGACATGTGGTTTTCTAGAGTTCAGTTATTTTACTACTCCGCTGTCAACCACTACTGCATGCCAACATTTATCTGTCTAAAAAAGATAAGCTTTACTGAATTCCTACCTTAAATATGTTGCAGAATAACTTGTTGGTCATTAACAATAAGTGAAATCCAGTGTATATATATCATGTAGTTTATTATTACAGGGATGGCTGTTTGTGGGGGCAGTCCTATCTACCAGAACGTAATGAAATAAACACAGTGCATCATGGTTAGTTACTAACACAGGTGTCATTGAGTGTATCTTACTGCTTGTGTTCTGTGTATCTATTCTTTTTTTTTTTTTTAATGTTTTTTTTTAATTTTATTTATGATAGTCACACAGAGAGAGAGAGAGAAAGAGAGGCAGAGACATAGGCAGAGGGAGAAGCAGGCTCCATGCATCGGCAGCCCGATGTGGGATTCGATCCCGGGTCTCCAGGATCGCGCCCTGGGCCAAAGGCAGGCGCTAAACCGTTGCGCCACCCAGGGATCCCCCTCTGTGTATCTATTCTTTGAAATGTGCCTTGCTTTTAAGAAAAATTTAAGACTTCAAGTGACTACATTTGTTTGATGAAAGAATTTCTTTATAAAGGAGGGCACTCAAAATAGTAATAATAGCTAATATTTATTAACCATTTCCTGTGAGCCAGGCACCACTAAACTTACTTTCTGTGTATTAATGCATTTATTCCCAGAAAGCCATGAAGTATGGTCACATTTCCCCCATTTTGTAAATGAGGGAACTGGGGCCAGAATCTGAAACCAGACAGCTTGTCTGCAGAGCCCACATTCTTACCTGTTAGGGTTCTGTAGTGCTTGTGGACAGTATGTTTACAGTGTTTCTGTTAATAGGGTAGTTCACTTAAAAAACTGGGAAACGGGCAGCCCGGGTGGCTCAGCGGTTTAGTGCCTGCCTTTGGCCCAGGGCCTGATCCTGGAGACCCGGAATTGAGTCCCACATCAGGCTCCCTGCATGTAGCCTGCTTCTTCTCCCTCTGCCTGTGTCTCTGCCTCTCTCTCTCTCTGTGTATCTCTCATGAATAAATAAATAAAACCTTTAAAAAAAAAAAACAAAAAACTGGGAAACACTATGCCTGTTGTGGAAGATGGTGTGAAATACATAAGTGTAGTTTCATTTTGTTGTTTGTCCAGTGGTAACAGCTCGTGGAGATGGCTTGATTATCCTTCATTTATCACTGAAGTTTTACACTTTGTCAAACTATCACTACTCTAGTTTGCAGGTTTTAAAATGGTGCCATATCATGCGCCTTCTAAAATTTTAATGATAGCTGTATACCCTGGCCTTAAAAGGCTCAGGAACTATTTTAAGTATGTGATTCTAATCTAATTTGGATGAGGATCAAGTAATAATGCTTATAGTGTAGCTATTATCCCTTTTTTGTAATAACTTACTTACTTGTAAAATATTTTAATCACCTACAGATCCAGATTTCATTAAACTTTGACTAAAAAGTGATACAGAATAGTGATTATTCTGTGTATCAAGTACACCAACAGAACTTAGGAAATTTCAGTCTTCCCTTTTAGACTTACTATGGTTCTTTTTTTTTTCTTTACTATGGTTCTTATGAATTAGGTGAACACTTAATAAAACTTCGTTCATTAGAAAGTTGATGAACCAGTGGTACCTTTCCACCATCCTCCCTCTTTAGAACACCTCAAAAAAGTAGGAAATAAGTAAAAATGGCCTCTAAATAGCAAAAACGCATAGTAAATCTCATATACTTTACTTTTAGAAGGCATTTTGGCCCCTTGCCACCTCTTAAATGCATTTTTAGTGGCAGTTAAACTAGATAGGTTAGCCAGCTGCCAGCCAACAGTATATGATTGCAGTAGGACGGGGTGCTTGTGGCCTGGTGTGAATACATAGTGATGGCAGTGTGGCAGGAGGAAAAACAAATACTTAAATTGAACTACACTTAGAAAGCCTGAGCCCACTTAACTCTTGGGACAGATTGGTCTATATACTTTAATTTTCTTTAAGAGTAAGTTCAAACCAGTATCTGTAATTTTTTTTTTTAAAGAAGGAATTATGATACTCAAATTAAAGTGTAAAACATTGGAGAGACTTTCTGTCAGAAGTGATTTGCAAGATTTTTGGTGTATGAAAATGAGATTTTAGGTTATCTTGAGCTATTTGCTTATATAAGATGCTTCTACTTTGGAAAAATTAATTAAATGAAAAAATGTTCCCTAATATCAAAGACCCTGACTGGGACAAAGTTTAAATTATAATACTGTCATTTTAATTAATCTATGTATAGATATGTGTAAGATAAGTATACTTAGCTTTTTTTTTTTTAATTTTTATTTATTTATGATAGTCACACAGAGAGAGAGGCAGAGACATAGGCAGAGGGAGAAGCAGGCTCCATGCACCGGGAGCCCGATGTGGGATTCGATCCTGGGTCTCCAGGATCGTGCCCTGGGCCAAAGGCAGGCACCAAACTGCTGTGCCACCCAGGGATCCCTACTTAGCTTTTTTTAAGATCAGCTGAGTCATTGTTTAAGGAAACAGGTTCTGGAGTCAGATCTATTTGAACATCACTGTGTGTATTCTGTTAGTTATGTGGCTGTGAACAAAATACCTCTTGAGCCTTAGTCTCCTCATATATTCATAAATACTTCCTTAGCAACTGCTGTACTTGGTGCACTATTTTGGGAGTTCGGGATACACTTAGAGTGTCAAAAAAAATCCTGTCCTCATGGAACTTCCATTCTAGCTAGAAGAGACAAAAGGAGAACATTAATAACACCTATGTTCTAGAGGTGTATTTTTTTTTTTAAGATAAAGTTTTCTCTAATGTGTGTAATCAATTTGGGCAGCTTATTTTTAGTGTTTGATTCTTGTGACTAGTTTTGCATCAGGATAAAATGAAGTTTGTTGAGCATATTGGTTACCTCAGACATTGATAACTAGTAATAATTTTTCATCGGTGATGTTGAATACATTAATTTTCTCTGGTATCATTGAGAGGCACAGAGGAATAGAGGAATGGAATTCATCTCATTGATATATGTTCTTTGCTTTCCTTTCCAACAGCCCCCAAAAAAGACTTCTAAAAGAGAAAAACCTAAGCAGAAAGCCACTTCTAAGAGTAAGAAAACTGTCAAGAGTGCTAATGTTAAGAAGGCAGATAGCAGCACCACCAAGAAAAATCAGAACAGTTCCAAAAAAGGTATGTCAGACATGGCGTGTCCGCAGCAACCTGGGAGGTATGACTCCTACGCTAGAGCACTTTAGTAGGAGTGTGTGTGGAAACAGAGAAACTGCAAAGAAAATGGGCTGGGGGAAGGAGGGAGTGGTGTTGTAGTGTCTTATAGTTAAAAATTTTCACAATTGACAAAAATTTCCATGCATATTATGTACATAGCTTACAGAGTGGTGATGTGTAGTTGGACCTGATACCTCTCTGAGAATCTCATGAATGCTTATCTTCTCTTAGAAAGTGAATCCGAGGATAGTTCAGATGATGAACCTTTAATTAAAAAATTAAAGAAACCTCCTACAGATGAAGAGTTAAAGGAAACCGTGAAGAAACTATTGGCTAGTGCCAACTTGGAGGAAGTCACAATGAAGCAGATTTGCAAGGAGGTAACTGGACAAATACTTGCATCGTTTTGCTTTTATTTGAAAAATTCACTTGGCCTTTAGTTCAAAGCAAGATTCTTAAGTGCATTCATTCACTGAATAAATGTCTGCTAAACTGTTATATGCCAGCCATTCTTATAGGTGCTGGGATACTGTGCGTTAAATAAATGAGTCAAAGCCTCTGCCCTATTGAAGTTACTTCATAAATAACAGTAGCATGTGTACAGTGAATAAAGTTAAAGTTATACATTACAAACTGCAGAGAAAACTATTGATGCATCCTTAGATTATGTTAAAGAAGCAGAATCTTAGGCTCCGGCTGACTTAGTTGGAGGAGTATGTGACTCTTGATCCTCGTGGTCATGAATTCGAGCCCCACATTGAGTGTAGAGATTAAGATTACTAAATAAATACTTTAAGAAAACAGACTCTCCTGAACCCCTTTGTTTTCAGCATTACTGTTCTAATAGGATGGTATAGATCAGGTTTTTAGCCCAGACTTCTATGAAGTTAGTTTCTGATACTCAGAAATTAAAATGACCTAGTCTTGAATAGGATTCCATAGAGATTCCATACCCTAGATCCAGATTGGGAGATTTTAGAATCTAGTTTCTCATGGTAAAGCCAAATTAAAATTTCAAATGTACTAAACATGAAATATTCTATGCTTTTTTGAGACCTTGATAATTGTTTTGTTTATTCATTTAGCATTCACTGAGCCTTTACTGTGTACCAGGCACTGGGATAGATTTGGGGGTAAAGCTGGGGAATCCATTCCTTAGCTGTCAGGGGCTAACCATCAGGTGAGATAGGAGGAAATGGCTGGTGCATTGAGTTGGGGACAGGTGGTGGGGGCTGGGCTGGAAGAGTGCAGAAGGGGCAACAGGACCACAGGAGGAGCCACACCAGTGTGGGCCCAGGAGGAGGGAAGGGATCCTAGAACATCAGCTGTGCCATATAGTCGAGCAGTGTGGACACATGTGCGTAAAAGAGGACAGGACTGCAAGGAATAGTGACTAGTTTAATTTGGCTGAAGACTACAGTAGGAAGGAAGTTGCATAAGAGTCAGGGAAGAAAAGGAAAAGTTTTGTAGAACTCCTATATGCCTTGTTGCAGAGCTGTTTTTTCCCTCAAACTAATGGGAGAATTGGGAGGCTTGTTGGGATATTGAGAGCTGATCAGGGGCACATATAGTCTGATTTTTAAGTTGCTCCAGACACATCGAGAAGGACAGAATGAAGAATGGGATGAGAGGCAAGAAACCCAAGTTTGTCATATCAAAGTTACATGGTGACCGTAATCCAAGTCAGAAATCAGCCTGGTCAGAGATTGCTCCATGTAAGTGTTAGGACATAGCTGCATTAACCATTGAGGGAAGAGAATAGAGGGTACACTGTGAGAAAAGAGGAGTTTTGTTCTCAACATTATGAGATGAAGTGCTTGGAGCATCTAGTGGGAGACACTGTGACCACTGTAATTCTCGCATGGTAGGAGAGAAAGCCAGCCTGGGCTACTGCTGGGTGTTCAGTCCAGGAGTCTAGAGGCTGGAGATAGAGGGGGAGAAAAGCAAAGGTCAGAGAGTCCTGGAGATCATTAATATCAGAGTTAAGAAGTGATTCCTACAAAATACAAAAAATCATAGAGGTGTTATCAAAGCCAAGACAGAGAGGAAACCGTTTCCAGAAGGAGAAGGGTAGTGCAAGTTGAGAGGTCATGACCTTCCATGGGCAAGGACTACAGAGAGAGCAGTTCAGGGTGGGGGATAGAAATGCCCCGTAAACATGAAAACACACTTTCCCTACTCATGAGGAAGATAAAAATTGAATTATTTTTGCTTATTAGCTTGATAAAAATGAAGAGTTTCCATGCTTGGCAAGTGTAGAGGGAGATGTATTTGTGCTTAAAGTTGTAACAGCTTTGGAGAACAATTAAGAAGTATCTTAACATTTAAATTGCAAATGCCATTTAACCTAGCAATTCCATTTCTAGGTCTCTGTGCTAAAGACAGAGTCACATCTGCACAAAGTGATTACAGTAATGTTCAGCATGTCTGTAATGTTGAAAAATCACAAGCTAACTGGCCATCAATAGGGAAATGTTTAAACTGGTACATCTATTTTTGGAATGCTATGTAGCAGTTCAAAAGAACATGGAAAAACCTTCCAGGTATTGTCACCTTTTTAAACGTACAGCGTATTTCCCCATCTATGTAAATACAGAAAGACTATACCATCATTGATACGTTTCTGTGTTTGTGTAAAAAGTCAGTTTTCAAGCCTGGAAGAATACAGCGTGAACTAGAAACTGGTGTCCTCTGAGGGCAAGGACAAGGGACGGGGGGTTAGTTCTGGGCCTTTGGTTTTCGTGAGCATGCTTGTGATTTTTTAAGGGGGTTATGAACATGGAGCGGTCAGGTGGGAAGGACTTGGAAATTCTTGTTTTGGACTTGGTGTGCGGGAGGGAACTGTTCCCAGGGAGCCATCTCGAGGATGGTAATGCTAGGATTACTGACCCTTGGATTGAGAATGAATAGTGAGGAAAGTGAATAAATTAAAGCTGCTGGGGCAGCCCAGGTGACTCAGCGGTTTAGCGCCTTCAGCCCAGGGCCTGATCCTGGGGTCCCGGGATTGAGTCCCGCATGGGGCTTCCTGCATGGAGCCTGCTTCATCCCTCTGCCTGTGTCTCTATTCCTCCCCCCCCCGCCCCCCCCGTGTCTCTCATGAATAAATAAATAAATAAATAATCTTAAAAATTTAAAGCTGCTGTTTTAAACAGCTTTTTTGGAAGGAAAATAGTAGCCACATGGAGGGTGGGTATACAGGCTGATGAAAGACTAGGATGGTCGGGGAGAGAAAGCACACGTGTGTGTTAGGCTTGGGGCCTGCGCTGGGCAAGGAGCGGGACGGTGGAGGAGAGTTCAGGAAGGTCAAGGAAATGGGGGGTATTGGTGGATCCAGATACAAACAAGCTGGAGGGAAGAATTGTGTCAGCGGAAGGAATGCATAACAGTGGCTTCCTGGCCAGAGCAAGGAGGAGGAAAGGCTGAAAATGCCCTTGGTAGGAACAAAGGAGGGACTGCTGGCGAGGCTCTGGCATTGGATGCCATGAACCTCAAATGGGACCAGTCTTTTAAAAGTTCTATTTTCCCACAGCAGTCTTTTCTCTGGACTGACCCTAGAAAAGTTGGTAGTTAGACCAGTTCAGGGTTAGGAGTTTTGCAGAGAAAGAACAGAGGCGAGCAATTGCAGTGATGTGAGTGATTGACCGTCTGTAGGAACTGGGGGACTGCCGCCAGCGGGCCAAATCCGTCATCCCATCGGCTTTTTTGTAAATAGTTGAATGTGACAACCACATCCATTCATTCTAGCGTGGTCTGTGGCAGCTTTCATGCTACAATGGCGTAGTTGAGTGATTGCAACAGATACTGTGTTTCTGGAAAAGCCAAAGCCATTTAGTCTGGCCCTTGACTAAGAAAGTTTGCCTACCTTCCCTGTACCTCAGGAGTGAAGCCTGCAGGTGTGGATGGAGTCTGGGTGAAGTCAAGCAGCAGGGAGCCAGTTGACAGAGAGACAGACATTCAGAAAAGCTGTAGGAGTAGAACTTGAGAGCTGAGAGCACTGGCTCTCAGGGATTTAACCTTGGGGAGGGGATTGGGTGTTGGAGTAGAGGCTGAAGTTCACTAGAGTTCAAGTAGTGTTGGAGGATGCAGCAGGACAAAGTACAAAGTCTCTGCGAGACACTGACAGGTAACCTGCCAGTGTAAAGAACTGAGTCCCCTTACCTAAGATCTGTGCGTGTAGGTGTTTAACTCACCATGTCTATTACTTCAGCTGATAGTCCCAAGAGCCTATATCACACAGAACGTGTGAACACTAGTCTGTTTTCTGCCCGTTGCTGTAGTTCTCTGGTGAGCCAGAGCACTGCTCAGGCGCATGTGTGTTCCTACACAGCAGCCATTTCTTCTTTATCCAAAGGTAAAGACTATCACTGGAATTTTAAATCTGCTTTTTATCTGTTTCTTTTTCACTATAGGTATATGAAAATTATCCTGCTTATGATTTAACTGAAAGAAAAGATTTCATAAAAACAACCGTGAAAGAGGTAAATATGGCCACCTTTTCTAATTTCGATCAACTCGAACATCTTAAGACAAAGGAATTGTGTGTATCAAATACTGCATATTTTTTAAAATATCACTAGATCACATTTGACCCTCACATTTTCTCAATAGATGGGGGAAATATTTTTCTTTACCACGGTAAAGCTTAAAAATACAGACTGATCGGTAGTGACAAAACCTGACCTCAGGCTCGCAGTGTATGTGGGCAGCCAAGTGCATCACAGACTCTCAACTACTTGAGTGCAATTGCTGTCCAACAAAGGCAGAAGATCAACAGTAGCTATAGTTTTATGTTGGTCCCAACAGACATCCCAAGGTCACAGTGGTAAAACAGAGGTTTAACAGTTTGGGGGAGGTTATGATTTTTGTGTGCCTAATGTATTGTGGGTACAGGAAAATAATGTTTCTCTCTCATTGCAGCTGATTTCTTGAGGCAGTGGAGACAGAGGACTTGTCCCATGGACGTAAAGATCTGATTTATACCATTATACCAGCAAAGAGAATGTATTTCCTTTTCTAAATCCCTGCAAGCATTGTGTTGGTACAACTTACTGCTGATCTTTTTATCTTGAGTGTTATGTAATTTGAGTTTGTTGTTTTAAATTGCATTTCTATGCAGTTTTAGTTTAAAATTTTGCATGGCAGTCACTGTTCCTTGCTTTTATAGTTGTATTTTGTACATTTTGGATTTCTTTATATGAGATCGTAGATTCTCGAACTGTTGTAGTTTTTAGCGCGCTTAGTATTCGCTTCAGACATACTTTTAATCAAGTAGAATAAACTATTACTGACATTTATACATGCAGAGACTATGGCAGTATTTAGTATATGAAATATTTTGAATACACATCTGTCAGTGGCGGTGTGTTCATCATATTAAAAATATACAGGCTTCAGCTATCCAGATGATTAAATTGGAAATTTTCTGCTGCATGTGTATATATGTCAAATTGTCAGCATGACAAAAGTGACAGATGTTATTTTTGTATTTTTAAAAACAAATTTGTTGTATATAAAGTTTTTTTATTTCTTTTGTGCAGATCAATTTTTAAACTCCTCTAGGTAGGTATCTTTACAGTTAAACTTTGAAATGTCAGTGTTCGGCCAGATGGTATGACGGAGCAGTGAAAGTCAGAATTCAGTGGAGAAAACACTGAAGGAACAGATCGTTCTCTGCTTTGCCTCAGAAGTGTCATCAATTTGTAGTTTTAGTGTTAACTCTGCAAGTGTCTGTAGATACATTTTATATTAAGGATCAACCAAATCAATACATCAGAACTTCAAAATTTGGGGACAGGGTGGAATCAATTAAGTACAAGCACATTTGGCATATAATAAATGAACTGATTTTTAACTGCTTTTGCCCATCCATATAAAATGCTGATATTTACCGGAAAGGGGGCCACCTCTATGATTATGATAAATGTACTGAGTATAACGCTAGAAGACAATGTGTAGGCAATAGTGGGTATCTCCGACAAAGTATTTCTCAGAAGTGGTAAAAAGACTTATTTTTAACATTAAAGAAATTTAATGTATTTGTGGAATCAGGGCTTTTGAGTTTAAATTTTGGCCAATCAGGATTCTAGGTGATCCAACATGCAGACCACTCCTGAATGAGACTGTTTAATCTTTTAAATTGTCTTAATCAGTTTATTAAATCTCAATTTTAAAATAAAACCTGCTACTTAACAATTAGGCCTTTGATAAATCAGTTGAGTGATTAAATAAAAAATCCATCAGTAGAACCAGAAAGATAAAAATATGTGTTGACTGTTAGGTATTTTAACAGGTTTGACTTGTTTCTTGATAAATACAAATGAATGGCGTAAACAACTAAATGAAACCTAAGAATTGGCCTTTGATTTTAAATATTTAATTTGTTCCTATAAACCTTGTCAATAAAAATAATAAATCCATGCTCGTCTCTTGCATCAATTTTTTTTTTTTTAAGATTTTATTTATTTATTCATGAGAGACACACACAGAGAGGCAGAGACACAGGCAGAAGGAGAAGCAGGCTCCATGCAGAGAGCCTGATGTGGGACTTGATCCCGGGTCTGCAGGATCACACCCTGGACTGAAGGAGGCGCTTAAACCGCTGAGCCACCGGGCTGCCCTTGCATCAATGTTTTATGGTTTCTGTGGCATTTCCCCTCTCGCTGAGGATTATGTCCCCCCTTCCTGAGGATTTCAGAACAGGGAGTTTTAGGTAGATTTAGCCCCACCGATGACCCATTTAATTTGGAGTGCTCCTCAGGGATAACGAACCATTACTGTGGAGAAATCACAAAGGAAAACTGGGAAGTGATCTCAAAAATGGTAGGTTATTATTTTGTGATCATTTACTTGAAAGAGGGTAAGCAGTAAAACCTAGGAGTAGAAAAGTCTACAGAAGGTTTGGAGGAGAGGGGACTGGTACCTAGAACGAGTGTTCATCACCACAGTGCACAGTGTATTTGAAAAACAAGTCTAGTTTTTATTAAGCAGTTTTACACAACCAGCTCTTCACAATCTGCAGTTAAAACACTGTGTATTCACTGCTATTCAATTACAAAGTCTTCAAACAGTGAAAAACATATTCAAAGAAACTCAAGAATAAAAGTACCGTGGTTCCCTAAAGAACAAAAAATCAAATGATGTCACTTGAGACGAGATCTTTTACATACACATTTACTGTACTTGAGCTAACTAGGTTTTCCCATAGTTTGCTGGTAGCACAGTATAAGTTTAAGTGCCCAGAGACTAAAGAATTGTGAACCATTTCAAACTTAAAATACTTTGCATTTTTCACTAAACACATGCTATTTAAACATTTTAATACATAGCATTTTAAAGCTGAATGCTTCCCAATCAGTACCAATGAGTCTTAATCTGATAATCTCAACATTTTCCTGCATTAATCCAACTTTGAAACCAATTTACTGCTGTTCACTTTTCTGTATTTGCATCATACTTTGATGGAGAGGGATGTGTCTAAATGGTGTTCTACAGTTTGCATAAAATAACTTTCTACTTACAAGGTGACTTTAAAGATACTTTGCAAAATATTAGGTATTTTTAAAATTTAAAGTCCTTTTGAGTCCCTTTTTGAAGCAGACTGACAGAACTGTTCAGACTTTTTAAAACAAAAGCATTTAAGTTTTACCATTCACTTTTCTAACTTCTTGGCAAGATAAGCATCCTGAAGACCCTGAAACCAGTGTTTATTTTGTCATGAGTGATAAAAGGGAAAAAGTATGTATCTGCCATGTTCTCAGGCTTTTAAGATATGGCTTTACATGTGTAATATTTATTAGGATATCACATTTTTCTGCAGTTTTCCAGTGGACCTGCCTATGGAATACTGAAAACATAATGCTGTAAAAAATATTCCTAGAGTTTGAATCAGTTATTTTAAAAAGCGGCAGTAGAAGGAGTTTCTTATTAAAGTATTCTGACAAGAAAGATCTTTTTGCTCTAGTGGTTGCCAAAATTAAGGCTATTTGAAGTGTGCCATCCACCCAAATTTGGCCCTTAGAAAAATAGCCATATTCTAAATGGTCTAAAGTATGAAGTCTATACTATAATCTCTAACCCATTCTAAATGATAGAATATACCTGCGCTGTTTAAGGAGTTGAAAATTTTGCTGATTTGCCAATGAGTGCACCAATCTAAAACCTCGTGTCGCAAAAGATACCTGAATTTAAATTTCTTTTGAATAACCCAATGGAAAGAAATATGTACAATATAAAATAGTCTAGAAGTTTCATTTACTTTTAACTGAAGAGTTTGTGCTGTATCTGAAAAGGAAAGATTTCTATCTAAATTTTAAGTAAAAGCTCAATATTGGAGCTATATAAAAGTCTTAAGGCTCATTGGCAAAGATACTGATAAACTGTCACAGAAGAAAAATACATGGCTTTGTCTGGATTTTTAATGATTGCTACTTGGTTTCTCAATGTTTGAAAACTGATGAGCCCAATAAAATGTCCAATTTAAAGGGAGTCTCCAACCATGGAAGAAATCCTATTGAAAATCTTAAGGTTCTATGCTGCCTTATTCTGAAATACAGAAAACTTAGCCCTACTCAACCTGTGGAAATTAAATATAAGTGCTGCAAGAGGATTCTTGGGGCTAATGCTCTCAGAGGTTCGTTTAGTTTGATTTTATGCAAGTGAGGTTTTACACGTGTTTCAGACTTTTTACCATTTGGGGCAACAGAAGAAAGCAGGGTCCAAACAAATGTATTCAAAACGCTGCAATCTTGCTTGCTTCTCGAACACCACTCAAATATGCCCCTGTGACAGTTTGTGGGAAATGCCTGTTTGTTGCCTGTAAGAAATAATTGCATATCTTGAGGTCACGTGTAAGGAACTCCGATGGTAATCATAGATAATACAAGCTACGCTTTCTCCGGTCCTCAAAGTTCGATGGCACTCCTGTGCTCATATGAACACTCCTCACCCGTCCCTGCACCTGCCGTCCTCTGGTCACCCCCCCCCCCCATGCTTCACCACCTCATTCCGCGACTTTCTCTACAGTCCTGGGAAGTCCTGTGTGGCAATCCGTAGGATGTTCCCTCTGTACCCTGCGCTGGAACTAAGAACAGTGAAGGAGCCCTGGGCCCTGCCCCCCATCAGCGTAATCAGCCTCGCTGTTAGGATCGTGCTGAGAGGGGCACGGAGCACCAGCCAAGTCCTCCACCTTGGGGGTTGTGCCGGACGGCTGGACCCGAAGGACAGCTGGGTCACTGAGCACGCAGGGGAGGACGGTCGATGGAAAGCCCGCTTTGCAGGGGGTTCCAGCCGGAACAGAACCAGCCCTCCACGACCGGAGAGAGCCTGATCTGCGGCTGGGGGGTGGGGGCACGGTGAGCAGGTCTGGGCCGGAGCTGAAGTGGAGGTGAGCAGACCCCGGGGGGGGGGGGGGGGGGGGGGAAGCACCCCGTGGACGGAGGTGTGAACAGAGGTGTGTGCCACGTCAGGGGGCGTGGAGGGAAAAGAGCCAGGGCCAAAGACTTCAGGAACAGGGGAGTGAAGAGGGGGCAAGGATCCAAGGACTAAGAGGGGTCTAAGGGAGTTTCGGTAACTGCAGTGACAACCGTGCCACAGGAGCCTCCGCCGCTCGGGAAGCGGAGGACGTGGCTGGCTGCACAGGCATGCTCTGCGCCCACAAAGCCGGCTCTCTGCAGGCCAAGGACGAATCAAAGACAGCGGTTTTTAAAGGATGTTCTTTTGTAATCATCCAAAAATCAGGAAGAGGAAAGATAACACCCAACTCCGTTCTCAACGACACTCGTATGAGGTCTGAAGCTAACCTACCACGCACGACAGCGCCGAGAACTCGCTTCACTCTACGTTACGAAGAGCACCCGGGTCCCTCACCAGGTCCCCCACGGCCACTGCCATGACCCACCGGGGATCTGAGGCAGAGGCAAGGTCGAGGCACCGAGCAAGATGCAGATTAAGTCACGTCCTCATAACGAAGAGCAAGGCTTCCGGCTCCCGGGGTGTCGGGAGCTGCCACCAAGCAAAGAGAAACTACATGTTCCCAGAGGAAAGAGCTATAGATACCCTGAGGTAGGGGGATCCAGCCGTCGGCAGGCTTACCGGAGCTTTCGGGAGGCTTTTTAAAAATGCCTCACTCAAATCTAAGCAGATAATCAAGGACGGGATATTTGGACACGTGGGAGGCTGACGCTACAGGAACTCTGAGGAGTCATGAAGCAAGAGGAGGATGCTACCAAAAGAATAATCCAAGGACAAGAAAGTGCTCATAAGCACAAAATTCCCAAGAGTGGGAATATGAATCTCCCCCCAACACCATAGGATAAGGAGAGATGAGTAACAACAAAGAAAAGAAAGATCCTCAGTTCAGGAGTTCCAATATGTGGAACAGAAGACTAGAAATAAGAGGAAAAAGTGGGGAGAAAATGATCAAAAGTGAAAAAAATCAAGGACTGAAAGCATATAAGCATCTAGATTACAAGCAAGTGAAAACAGGCACAGAAAAAAATTAGTGATCAAAACAGCAAAAACATTTCTCAACAGAAATTTTTTTAAAAGGCCACTTTAGGACAGCTATTAGCAAAAACCAGAAAATTGGTGGGGCATGTGGGTGGCTCAGCCGGATGGGCGTCCGACTTCTGACCTCAGCTGAGTTCATGACCTCAGGGTCGTGGGATCGAGTCCCACGTCAGGTTCCCCCACTCATCTCAGAGTCTTCTTCAGATGGTCTCTCCTCCCCCCTCTGCCTCTCACCTCCCACACGTACACTATCTCCCTCTAAAATAATCTTTAAAACATCTCGAGTGTTGGGAACTTTGTGACTGCCGGGGGGAACGCACAATGGTGCAGCTGCTGTGGGAAACCGTGGATGGTGCTTGAAGGAACTAAGCGCCGAATTAATATATGATCCAGCAATGCCTCTTCTGGGAATATACCCCGAAGGACCAACCGCAGGGTCTTGAAAGTACACGTACACCCATGTTCAGGGCACAGCATTAGTCACAACCGCCTAAAAGCAGAAGCAACTCCAGTGTCCAGGACATGAATGTGTACATGAAATGTCATCTCTACATGTAATGGACTATATTTAGTCTTTTTTAAAAAGGAAGGCTAGGGAAGCCCCGGTGGCCCAGCGGTTTGGTGCCGCCTTCGGCCCAGGGTATGATCGAGTCCCACATCGGGCTCCCTGCATGGAGCCTGCTTCTTCCTCTGCCTGTGACTCTGCCTCTCTCTGTGTGTCTGTCATGAATAAATAAATAAAATCTTAAAAAAAAAGTTTTACAAAAATAAAATAAAATAATAAAATAAAATAAAATAAATAAAATAAAATAAAATAAAATAAAATAAAATAAAATAAAATAAAACAAAAAGAAAGGCTATTCTGACACATGCCACAGCGTGGATGAATCTTAAGGACGTTCTGCTGACTGAAATAAGCCAGTCACAAAAGACAAACACTGGACGATCCCACTGAGAGGATGAGACACCCAGGACAAATCTGTAGAGATGGAAAGTAGACTAGTGGGATCCAGGAGCTGGGGGTAGAGGGGATGGGGAGGGTTGCTTCACAGGTACTGAGTTCCAGATGAGAAAGTTCTGGAGATGGATGGTGGTGATGGTGGCACAGCAGCGTCCATGTATTTGGTGCCACTGAACTGTACACTTAAAAAATAGGATGATAAGAGCCTCGTTCTAGATGAAAATGGGCACTGTCGCTCATGGTGTCCAGAAATTGTGAATATGGCTGAGACGGGAGGCGCTTCCATCACAGCAAGATGACCGCAGGGGTGACCACGAGGCCATAACATCCTTGGCTGGGCTCAGGGAGTACAGTGGAAGTAACAGGACTTTTCAATGTTAGAAACAATTAAAAAATAATGATTTTAGATCATTTGCCAAAAGAGCAATCAGTGTACTTCCTACAATTTGACTTGTAAAGAAACTGGATTGATTCCAAAGATGATCCAGGGGATCCCTGGGTGGCTCAGTGGTCTGCCGCCTGCCTTAGGTCCAGGGCATGATCCTGGAGACCCAGGATTCAGTCCCGCATCAGGCTCCCTGCATGGAGCCTGCTTCTCCTCTGCCTGTGTCTCTGCCTCTCTCTGTCTCACGAATAAATAAATAAAATCTTTAAAAAAAAAAACAAAAAAGAAAAGATGATCCAGCAGCTGGAGAAGTCTGGAAGTCTGTCCATATTCGAGCAGATGAGAGAAGCCCAACCAAAAGTACCGTGACTATCTGTCGGTGACAACTGTGGACTAAACACAAGTTCTTTTAAAGGGGCTCTTTTGAAGACGGTGATTCCGACTTTGGAGGAACCACGGTGATTGGCAGTGGAAGGAATCCCACGTGAAACTCCTCACAGAAAAACTTACAGACTTAAAAAATAGGATGGAAAGTTGTACATCATGTGTAATTTACCACAATTTAAAAAAATAATAAATATTAAAGAAAGAGAAGAAGGAAGACAGGGATCTAGAAAATTAAAACGCCAACCCTGGAGAGCGGTAAGGTGGCGTCCCAGAGAGGCAAGGCAAGAGGACACCAGGAAGGGGTTTCCAACAGTGGCGCTAACACGGCAGCTCCCAGGGCCTCGACGGTGCTCCAGGGAGGGCGGGGGCCCCCAGCAGACGGGTGGGGAGAATTCAGCTAAGGGATAAAGGGGCCACTGCGGCCGTCAAGAAAACAGCTGTGTAAGAAAGGAGTCCACGAACACCTTGGCTCCACAGGAAGCCACGTCACACGAGCACCGATGCCCATTCTCAGGTGTGAGGTCACCACACTGAACGGCTAAATCGTCAACCCGAGGGGAAGTCAGTGTCCACCCTGTCAGACCCGAAGTCAACAGTGGAAATATCTGAGAACAGGCAGGAAATTCTTGAAGAAACCACAGGAAAGGTTAAAAATGGTGTCCTGGGGGTGTGAGCTGGATGTGGAGGGGCCATTCTGCTGTTTGGTGTCACGATGCCCCCCCCCCTTTTTTTTTTAAGATTTAGTTTCCTCCCCATGGGGAAGAGGGAGAGAGACTCTCAGGCTGACTCCATCCCACCACAGAGCCTGACACGGGGCTCGATCTCCCGACACTGAGATCATGACCCGAGCTGAGATCGAGAGTCAGATGCTTGACCGACCCCCCGCCCGGGAGGCCCCTGGTGTCCTAACACTTTGACTGTATCTGACTTTGCTTTGAAAACTCTGGACACACAGCACTTTAGTTAAAAGAAAGTAACCAAAATAAAAGTGACCGGGTTCAAGATCATGGTACGCACCTCGCCGGCAAAAAAGACAGTTCCCTGTATTTCCTCCGCAATGATATCGTAGGCTTCTCCGCTCCCGCCTGTCTTCACGAAGCTGTAGGCCATCTGGATCCAGGGGTCTGTGCTCCACCGAGTGACAAAATACTTGGTGGGGTCTGGGACTTCCTGTGTCACGGGGAAGGAACCAGCACCCAGGATCAGCGGGGGCCTGGGAGGAGCTGCAGCCCGGAGCACAGATACCCAGTCCCACCTCCTCCAGAAACAGAGATGGTTCCTGGAGGCTCAGACACGGCGCCCCCCACTACACCCCCTGCCCCCCCCACCTGCCAGCTCCCCCCAGGCCCGATGTGTGCTGCGTCCCGTGTCCTGCCCAGGCTCTGCAACCTCCCCCCACATCTCAGGTCTACACCTTGTCTGGCCAGAGACGTCCTTCCCGTCCACCCACCAGGCCGTCACCAGTGCCCTTCCCTTTCCAACACCCGGTATGTGCTGGAGGTGGTGGAAGGAGGGTGTCCAGGCCGGGGGTAGGGAAGCAAGGGGCAGTCCCCAGACAAGCTGGATTCTCAACAGCCTCCTCCATGGAACAGCCATTGGGCGATATGTTCCACGTTCACTAAATTTCAAATAGTTCTGTGCCTCTGATGAGCACATGAAAGATATCTCTACGGAAACAATGTGCTAAGTTCCAAATAACTAATGTGAAAACAAGTTTTGGGGCAAAACCCCCAAGCTAGGGACTATGGTGAGATGTGATCACATCACATAAGATAAGCAACAACCCGGGTTCCTCTCTTTCTCTAATTTACCTAACTCTTGAGTCATTTCAAATCTTTCTACTCCCACGCCTTTATTTGAGAAAAAAAAAAAAAAAAAAGAAAAAAAAGCCACGCCATTTACAAATCTCCCGAGACTGTGAGCTTTAGCAAACTGGCAAATATAAAGTACCTAGCTCTGTCTGTGGGGTAGGAGAAAATTCTGGACCGTATCTGTTTGAAAGGAAAGTTTTCAAAGCTTGCTGGGGTTTGGGTTAATACAGGACGTAGGGAAAATGCTGAGCCTTTTACATCCTTGGGAAAGAAAGGGGATGTGGTGCTCGCTTCAGCAGCACATCCACTAAAATAGGAACCACACAGAGAAGATTAGCATGGCCTCTGTGCAAGGATGACATGCAAATTTGTGAAGGGTTCCACATTTTGTGCAGTTCCCTAGCAAACAGCCACCCTTTGTGGATTAGCACAGGAGGGGGGAAAAAAAAAAGAAAGAAAGAAAAAAGAAAAAGGAGGGCGTGTGCGTGATGCTAGCCAAAAAGGAAGACAATGGTGTGAAAGGTGGCATAGAATATTGCTCTAGGTTCATTTGCGTTCCCCTAAAATTCGTATTTTGAAGCTCTAAGCCCCAATACCTCATAACGGGATGATATTCAAAAAAGGGCCTTGCATGAGGTAATTAAGTTACAGCGAGGTGAAGAGGGTGGGCTGTAGTCCAGTATGACTGGTGTCCTCACGGGAGGAGGAGACTGGGACAGGCCCACAGGCCAGCACAAAGGGAAGACCGTGTGAGTGTGAGGTCACGGGGGAAGGCGGTCACCTGCAGGCCAAGGAGAGAGGCCTCAGAAGACACCAAACGGCCTGCACCCTCCCCCGCCCGGTGAGAAAACCAACCTCCCCTGCTGAGACCGCCCAGTCTGTTTTGTTACGCAGCCCTAGCCCCCCCAGCACCCCCCACCCCTCACCCAGGGATTTAGGTGAGAAGCTGGACATGGGAATCAGGAGTGACGCAGCCCATGCCTCCATCTCTGGCATCCTCGGTCACGTAAGGATGGCTCGCTAAGCTGACAGCAAGCGTGCCCCGCTCCCCAGGCGTTTCTCTGACCTGCTCCTTGAACAGCTCCCGGAGGGCAGCCATGCACTGCTGCAGCACCTGCTTGTCCTCCAGGGTCCTGATGGACGCCACGGCCTCCCCAGCCACCACGGACATCAGCACACTGTGCTTCTTCTGTGGACACGGAAGGCAACGGCCCTTTACACTTTCTGCTTTCAGTCCACGAGCCCCTAACTGCCTGATCCAACAGGGAGGACCTCGTTCTCACAAATCTCCCTCCTTCCTCCTGCCCCCCATCCTCATCTCAATCACCAGCCCACTCCCCTCACAAAACGCATGATGCAGCTGTACATCTTGTTGTTTGCGGCTGAAAGGCTCAGGAAGAAATATAAATATCAAAGCCAGGGTGCTCTTGGCTTTTCCCTTATAAGAACTTGTTCTAGAAGAAACATAAGGAGATGGGGAAGGAAAACCTGCAGATAAAATCAGGGGGGAAAACTTTCTCGAATGGTGAAGACATTTTGTCCATGGTTCCCGAGTGAAACCGCTTAAGATGAAGTTTCTTGGAAGGAAGAAGAAAAGGGAACAGGAGGGTGACTCTTTTACGTGACCTCCAGGGTCCATCCCCAGTCCCAGACACACCGCTCCCTCGCCTGTGTCCCCCAGTCACATCCGCCAACCCGAGCCTCCTCCTCCTCCTCCTCCTTCGGGCCCCTCACACCCACCCTTCACCAAGCCCGAAATCTTGCACTTTCCACAAGCAACTTAACCTATCCCCCGGGGAGCGCCGTGAGCACTGGATACTGGGGCTCCTACAGGCCCAAGCAGGCCGCCAGCACCCGAACACAGACCCAGAGCGGCCACCACATCCACGGGTGCCTGAGCCTGGCCAAATGCTAAACAGTAGCGAGGAGATTCAAACCGCACTTCACCGATGATTTTACCTGGGGATCCATGTCATAGAACACAGCAAAGAGGCCCCGCTTGCTGGCACTGGGAGGAACGTGACCAAAGAAGTCAGCCCCTTGAACTTTACTGTCCCAGAATCTGTACGGGAATTGCAAGGCAATCTGGAAAGTGAGCAAGAGAAAGATGGTTAAGAGTTTCTGGAAGCGGAAGTCCAGCAATCTCTAAGAAGCAACCTATAGTTCTTAACTAGAGCCATGAGCAAAAAACCCAAACCCAAATGCTCCCTGTTCCCATGCGCCTGCCTCGTCTGCTCTCTCGTGAGCACCTGGCTTTTTGTGCATTCAGTGCCCTCCGCCATAATGGACCCCCAACAGCCACTAGGCTAACCTCAAGATGCAAAGCATCCCTGAGACCACGGCGAGGGCTGCCAGCACTTCCTGCAGCTCTGGCACCTGCCTGCTAGAGAAGATTCTAAAGGCAGAGGAAGTGAAACTCTCTCCTCACTGGGATCAATTAATGGAGGGGAGGTGTGAAAAGCAGCAAAAACAAAAACAAAAACACCACACACACACACACACACACACACACACCCGAACTACTCCATTTACATGTTCATATGCCAAGTTCAAATTCTGAATGGCAAGATTCATTTTCC
Organism: Canis aureus; assembly: GCF_053574225.1. Lineage (NCBI taxonomy): Eukaryota > Metazoa > Chordata > Mammalia > Carnivora > Canidae > Canis > Canis aureus. The sequence continues at coordinate 9,651,843 of NC_135647.1, forward strand.
TAATGTCAAAAGTCAGACCGCAGCCAGCTCTCCTCCTCTCGTTTTGATAACATCCTTTCCTATGCTTCCTGGGGAATTATTCACAAGGGAAGAAAATCTTCGAATTCTATCTGGATTAAAAAATGACCCACTACTTCCCAAGACCAGAAGTGAAGGCACTCCCGTCACCAGACTCGAATCCCTTCAGTGCTGAGGCCCCGGTAATGCAGTCACCTTTTCTTTTTTTCTTTTTTTCTTTTTTTTTTTTTTTTTTAATGATAGTCACACAGAGAAAGAGAGAGAGAGGCAGAGACAGGCAGAGGGAGAAGCAGGCTCCATGCACCGGGAGCCCGACGTGGGATTCGATCCCGGGTCTCCAGGATCGCGCCCTGGGCCAAAGGCAGGCGCCAAACCGCTGCGCCACCCAGGGATCCCTGCAGTCACCTTTTCAATGATGCCCGCGCCCAGGCTGTTGATGGCCTTCATCTTCTTGTCTGACAGCGGTGGGTTAAAGTGAATGGCACCCTTCTGCAGCAAGGCCAAGGGGACAGTCACTAGTACCTGAGAGAGAAAATGAACAGTTTAACACACAGAAGCAACTGAACCTACCACCACCACCACCACCACCACCACCATCACCACCACTCAGTGGGTTCATTACCAGGAAAGTCTCAACACCCACAGGACAGTCCTCTCTGTCGCCAATCGTGAGACGGTCACCACCCCACGTTACTGGGAAGAACCTGGGCTGCCCTGTACAGGGTGGCAGGGTGTTCACTGCAAAAGGGTGCCTGGCTGTGCAGAAGCGGGATCCACTTGGAAGAATGTTGGGAAAGAAGAGTCAGTAGACCGCAGTCCTGGAAAGCAGGACCGTAAGAGGAGACGGCCCTAAATATGGATCCAAAGAACTCTTTCTAACATGCGGTCAATATCTGCCCTACTAACCTCAAAGCACTGGGGTGATGCTTAACGTGAAAACTCTTACAATATACACTGATATGCTTCATAAATGGTAAAGTACCTCAAAAACATTACAGATTATTACAATCACATAGAGCCACAAACAGTTTTTTAAAGGACAAAACGGGCACTTGGGTGGCTCAGTGGCTGAGCACCTGCCTTTGGCTCAGGGTGTGATCTGGGATCGAGTTCCGCATCGGGCTCCCCGCAGGGGGCCTGCTTCTCCCTCTGCCTGTGTCTCTGCCTCTCTCTCTGTGTCTCTCATGAATAAATAAATAAAATCTTAAAAGAAAAAAAAAATCATTCAGGAGAGCTGAAGTAACAGATGCTAACAGAGCCTTCAAGAATCACTCTCAAAGTCCCACCACAAAACCCGGCCATGGAAGAGCTGCTGTCTCTCCATATAATCAGGAGCTTTCTGGCTCTAGAACCACATCACCACAGTCACGGTCAAAAGCCATCACACCTGCTGTGAGCTCCAGAATCACGCCGCTCACAGAAAAGCTCCAGCAGCACAATGGGTTCCTCATGCTCCCCTTGTGGCTGCTGAGGGGAGCCTGGAACCTCCACCGGCCGCACTGCAGAAGGACCCAACATCCGGACCATTATGCTTGTCAGACACAAAGCAAAAGTCAGACCATACCTTCCAAGCCTCACGCTGGTGCGTCTGAGTGGCTGGACCATTCAGTATTTAGAGCCTCAGCCGCTAGGGAGTCTAGGAAGCGCGGGGGGGTGTGTCTACCTCTATCTACAGTGTAGGACAGCACAGCCGGAGGAGCACTCACGGCAATGAATGCCAAGCACCCCATCTACCCTAGCCCTCAACCAAAGATTTAGTTCTCTGGCCTGAACCCCAACACCAGGATCCCAGGAAGGCCAGAGTTCTTCCTGTGATTGTGTCACTATTTTCTGCCACAGGGAACTTTGATAAAGTATAAAGCATTTTCTCTGTCAGCATCATGAAAAAAAAAAAAGAAAAAGAAAAAAAGTGTGTGGGGGTGGAGGGACAGTTTCTTGAATGTGTAAGAACTTCAAGGAAATAAGATCTAGATATTTTCCCAACAACAAAAAAGCTTTCAAAAGCACATGAGCTTAGGTAAACAAACAGGCGAAAGAGATGAACACACCTTGCCCAGGGACCCACACCAGATCTCAGATCTGTGCAGGTCTCGGGGCAGGCGGCCTCGAGGCCGCACTACGGTTTGTCAAAATGTTTATCATGTTGGGGTGGAAATCTTTCACTTGTTTATAAGTTGGGGAAACTTCCGATTCAAACCACGTGCTGTGTGTAGACCACCGTAAAAATCAAAATACTTCCAATACGCTTTGGAGCAGATTTTGGGGCACAGCTATGCCCTCATATCCCTGGAGAGCTGGATCCAAAGAAAGAAGGGTCAGGCAGGGGGTGACCCAGCAGGCAGAGGTCAAGCCTTCCACTGACTTGCAATTTTAAAAAGAGGTATTCTAAAAAAAATTTTCTTTACCGCTAGGAGGAGCCTTAGATACTACCCTGATTCTCACTTTGGGGCTCAAAGAGGGCTTGGTCCACACTGGCCACAAGGTGGTCTTACCCGGGGAGCTTTACAAACGTGAACAGACTGATTCCCTGAGAATGTGTGTGGGGTGGGGTTCTGTAGTCTGTCTTTTCCCAGGTGAGTGTGATGTGGGCCAGGCCTGAGAACCACCAACAGGCCAAAGACTCATCGAGCCGCCCCTAGGGATCCCGGGCAGGAACAGAGGGCCCACCCCGCGGGCTCATACACTAGACCCCGTCTCTTCGTCTGACACGCAATCCTTCACTTCTGTGTGAGGAGCACGGACGGTGGAGTACTCCTAGATCAGAAAAATGCAGGACACAGCTAACCTGGGGCCCCGTCACAGTCTGTCGGTTGTACATTTAGGTCCTCGTCTCAGACAAAACTAAACCGAAATTAACTTATGGGGCTTATGAATCCCCCTCCCCTCCAAGTAAGCACCTCTGCGCTCCGACGCCACGGGAACTTCCGTGTGATGTCACACAGCATCGCACCTCCCACTGTCCACCCACCCAAGTTGTTCACAAAAGAGTCCAATAATATAGAAGTACTCCTGCCATTTCAAAATGAAAACAAGAGCTGTCTTGAATTGAAAAATGATTCCATGGCAAAACAAACAAACAAACAAAAAAGAAAAAACCCCACCACTACCTTGGAAAGTATGAATCCTGAACAATTTTTTTTTTTGTAATGCACAACTTCAGAGCCTTTCACACACTCATATTTAACCCAAAAAGCAAACTACATTATATAATACTTTTCAAACTCATCTGGCCAAAGGATTTCTTTTCTTATTTAACTCTCAGGACTGATGTACATAGAACCCACTTTGAGAAACACTTTTTGGAATTCCATCTACCATGAATCTAGACAGAGATTGATTAAATCAGATCTGCAGATCCACACATAACTGAACGGAGATAGGTAACTCTTCAGGCCTCAAGGCTCCGGGCAGATCGGCAAAGGGCAAACTTCTTGGTGGAAAACAGACCCTCAGGCCCTGGAGGCAGCACCTAGCAAAATTCTAGCACCTACCTTTTGTGCCGTACACCCTGTCCCATCCGTAATGGTAACCTGCACTTCATCTCCAGAATAATCAATGCTCTGTACCTGCTCAAGAAAAACAATCATGAAAGCCAAGAGGCAGGGAGCCACAGATCCAGGATCCCCTCCTGTCTCCAAGCATCCAAAGAATCATCTCCCGGCACTCAGTGATCTAAATAACATTTACAGCTTACTTCAGGCAACTACCATTCAGTCATTTAAATTTATGAACACTTTGTCAGAATCTGGGAAATCTTTATAAGACAGTCTAAAGTGAAATACACACATAAATCACCATCTCTGTGATCAGAGGGATACACAACACAAAAGCACAGGACGACGATGCGAAGGGAAAATTTTAGAGAGAAAATAGATGCGCCGTGGCAGGGAGGTCGTGAGACTCCTGCACCTGTTATTAGTAACGAAGATGCATCTGAGCCCCTGTAACTTCCCAACAGTGGGGTTCTCATGAACAAGGTCAAAGCAAACACCTGTCTCCTGTGTAAGCCACGTGCCCCAAACTCCGCATTCTCCAAACGCGAGGCCAAAGCAGAGCGGCCCCTCCCCGCCGCTCCCTACTCACCGGAGACTCGAGCCGAATGTCCAGGCCTTCTGCCAGTTTCTCAAGGATAACGGAGTAGCCAGGTGTTAGCAGAGTGTGGTCACCAGCAAACTGGGCAAAGAATTCGTTGTGGTCCCAGGAGCGAGCAGATACCTGGAAAACAATGTGTAGGAGAGTTTATTTTATTTTTTTATTATTATTTATTTTTATTTTATTTTATTTTTTTAAACTCTGCCCCCCCTGCAATGTAGAACTTGAACTCACGACCCCAAGATCAAGAGTAGCATGCTGTACTGAGCCAGCCAGGTGCTCCAGGAAAGCTTATTTTAGAATTAAAAGGTAGACAGGAGGGCCTCCTGGATGGCCCAGTGAGTAGAGTATCATCTGCCTTCAACTCAGGTCGTGATCCCAGGGTCCTGGGATCGAGCCCCGCATCAGGCTCTCTGCTCAGCGGGGAGCCTGCTTCTCTCTCTCCCTCTGCCTGCCACTCCCCTTGCTTGTGCTCTATGTCAAATCAATAAATAAGATCTTAAAAACAAAAACAGGGGATCCCTGGGTGGCACAGCGGTTTGGTGCCTGCCTTTGGCCCAGGGCGCGATCCTGGAGACCCGGGATCAAATCCCACGTCAGGCTCCCGGTGCATGGAGCCTGCTTCTCCCTCTGCCTATGTCTCCACCTCTCTCTCTCTCTCTCTCTCTATGTGACTATCATAAATAAATAAAATAAAGTTAAAAAAAAAAGGGTAGACATAATTTGGGCATGGTTACCGCTGCTTGATAAAAACACAAGGTATATTATATGTCAAAAATCTTGGAAAAGAAGAATTCAAGGAGTAGAACTGCATCTTAACAATCCATCTATAGACACGCCAACTATCTGTCTTCAACGTGGCATCTCCAAAGAGGCCGAAACCCGGCATGATTTTGGAAGACAGTGTTATTCCAATGGCAGGGAAGAATCGAAAGCAAACGGAGGTCCTGATCTCGACAGCAGGTCGGGGTCCTCCGTGGAGCCTCTATTCAAAACACAGATCTGATGATCAAGACCACAGTGGCTGTATGAGCGGGGTGAGTTTAAATTTATTTCGGAGAAACACACAGACCACAACAGCAAGCCGCTCTATCTTTGGTCTCTGGAGAACTGTGTTCTCTGACCACCAGGGCTCCAGAGAAATGCCTGCAGGGCAACGGAGTGCAGGGGAAGGAGGGTGGTGAGCCCCTCCCCCCACACACTGGCCCAAGCAGCCCCAGGCCCTCCGGCACCTGCTCAACTTGCTGAGCTGCTTTGCAACATGCATTATCTGAGGGAAGGTTTCTCCTGCTTTCAAAACAAAAGTCTCACCCAAGGTAGGGTGAATAAGCTCAGAAGTCATGGTTTTTGAACTTCCCAACAGCAGAACCAGTATTTCCTGTTTACCCAAACCTGTCTGGGTTCAGAATTTAGCTGCATCACGGAGACACAGACACCCAACACCAGCTCAGTCACACCTGCTGGAGGCTGCTGCCACAGGCATACTCCAGGTTACTGAGGTGGAAGTGAAGCACCTGTTCCTCGAGGTCACTGAACTGGATGCCAGACTCCTTAATAAAAGCTTTGTAGATCTCTTCTATCTTTTCTGCAAAGGCAAGGGAGCAAAGCAGAGAAAACAGCTGTCATATCGTTCCCCAATTCCTCATCCTCTGCCTTCCACCCCCTGCAACCCCGCCAAACCCCCGACTTCTGGAGTCGCTTCCCAAGTAAACCCCTGGAGTTGGGGGGGAGGTTGGGGGAGGGTGAGGACATCTTGATAAGGTTGGTTTCACTCAGGAAGGAAAAGCTTATCTTAACTGGAAACAAAGAATGTAGGTAGGCTCTGTATCATCAACTATGTTTCGTTTCTGCCTGGTTGAAAAACTTTTTTTTTGGGGGGGGGTCAAGGTTGGGGTGGTGGGGGTGGAGGGAGTATCCCTGTCCCCCCAGAGAAAGCTCCTCTTCTCTTTCTGGTCCTACTGTGACCACCTAAGGTCAACTTCTTAGAATGTCTCCCCTCGACGAACAGACCTATGAGAGACTACTGGCTGTATTCTCTCCAACAAAACAAGAATAATCCATCCCGAGCTCTGTCAGCTCAGCTTTCTCTGGCTCAATACCTCTTAATTGCTGGTTTTCTACTCCCTGTGTAATAAATTCCAAAGCCCACAGCCAGACAACGCGAGCACATTTCCAGCCTTTCCAAAGATAGCACCTACTACCTGCCGGCTACACGCTCTGCTGAGTGGTGGCTGAGTCTCTTCCTGGTAAATTCCAACCAGGGGAGGCCTGCTGCTGCTGTTTCCCCCACCCCAACCCCGAGCCGGGGCTCCCCCACCCCAGCCCAGGCCCCCTCACTGTCCAGCATCACCTGGCCACCACTAGTCTTGGGAATCCTGCTCGCTTGCAACCCCGACATTCATCCACCCATGCAACTGGAACTTTCAGCTACACATACACACAAGCCCTGTGGCATCATTTCAGTTCTTGTCTGAGATTCCCTTTTGGGGGCGGGGGGGAGGGAAGGGAGGAGGCTCGTGTCTGACAGATGGTAAGAATCCTAGCACAGAGCCCTTCTTCAGAACCTTCGAGGTGAGGACCACCAGCCCACACGTACACTGCAGAGACTCAAAGCTTCGATCAAGCCTGTGCATTTGCTTAAGTAGAAATGGAACTGAAAATGAGTTAAGAAAAAAAATTTTTGACAGCTCCAGACTCTCATTAAAATCTTCCATTCTAAAAAAAAAAAAAAAAAAAAAAACTTCCATTCTGAGGCTACACCGTATACGGGGATGACCATGGCCCCTCTAGATCTGAGCCAAGCTTCTGCCCCCAGACCACAGGGCCTTTTAGCTTTCATTACCAACTTGTGGTCCCATTCCTGCCTCCTGCTGTGTGGTTTCTATTTTCCTTTAGGTTTTGTAGATTTGGGAAGAACCAAGATTGCTAGAAGAGTATATAAAATTAAGTATAAACAGATTGGGAGAAGACTTAATGCGAGTTTTTATGTAAAATACATTTAAAAGCTTTAGTACATATGCTTTGTGAAATTAACTCTAGCTTCTTAGTATTTATATTTGGGTGTTTTCAGCTAAGTGCTACTTAGGTGTAATCTCAGACAGCTCAGATACTACCGGGCAGGATAGAACTAGAACCTGACACAGTTGGTGTTGTAGATCCTCCCTTGATCATTTTTGTTAAGTAAGGCCAAGACAAGGCAATTAACTTTTTTATCTGGTGGCCCAGAAAGGAAGGGTGAAGAGATAGTCCCTGCGACTGAGACATTTACCCCAAGCAGTGAGGGAGCAGACATCAGGATAAAGAACTAAGAAGCCTTAGAAGGATACATACAGTTGAAGCAAAATAACATCCTGCGGACAGAGTTCAAATGATCACACTTTCAGAAACCCCGACCTGCCACTACAAGTGAATCCATTCAGGCCATAAAAATTGTTGGTTAAATAAACATCAATTTGGGACGCCTGGGTGGCTCAGCGGTTGAGTGTCTGCCTTTGGCTCAGGGTGTGATCCCAGTTCCGGGATCGAGTCCCACATCAGGCTCCCTGCGAGGAGCCTGCTTCTCCTTCTGTGTCTCTGCCTCTCTCTGTGTCTCTCATGAATAAATAAGTAAAATCTTAAAAAAATAAACATCAATTTAAGAAGCAGTATGGTCAAATCTCAGCTAGCACCCTCACGGAAATGAGATGTTACACAGTCAAGTTTTCAAAAGAGTACAACTGGGTATCTTTTGGTTCACTTAGTACCAAAGCTTAACGATCATGAATTAAAAATTCCAAATTGTAATAATGCGTTCTCGCATTTTCAAACAAAACATACTGAAAAAAATTTCAACCCACTATCCCCCAAAAAAGAGAAAAGAAATCCCAGCATACAGAAACTCTTTTGATCTAGAAAGGACCTTATATAGTGACTATTCAGATGGAGCCTAGAATAAGTTTCCTTAAAAGCAAGCTCCTTGGGGATCTCTGGGTGGCTCAGCAGTTTAGCGCCTGCCTTTGGCCCAGGGTGTGATCCTGGAGTCCGGGGGATCGAGTCCCATGTTGGGCTCCCTTCCCTGCATGGGGCCTGCTTCTCCCTCTGCCTGTGTCTCTTCCTCTCTCTCTGTGTCTCTCATGAATAAATAAATAAAATCTTTAAAAAAATTAAAGAAGCAAGCTCCTCTGGAAAACTGAGAATTAAACATTTAAATAATTAAACATCAGCTATTTTCTGCAAAGTAAGATCTGTGTGTGTCCGTGCGCACAAGCCTCTGAAGGTCCTTGAAGTTCTGCTCCACAGAGCACAACAGTGGAGAGTAGAAATCAGCCCAAAAGCAACGCTCCCAGGACTCTTCCTTCATGTGTGTTAGATTTTTACCATAAGCTCTACACCCATGGTGGGGCCTGACCTCATGACCCCGAGAACGTGTCAATCTCTACCGTCTGAGCCAGCCGGGTGGCCCCTCGCAGGCGCCTCTTATTGCAGACTTCCAGCCGCACAGGTGGCTGCTGCTGCTGCTGCTGCTCACCCGGCTGGGGTGACAAGGAGACTCCGAAGGAACATTCAGAAGGCCATTGTCCCATACCTCCTAAAGGAACATCTTGGAGCTGAGTCTTATCCTTTCTCCACTCAGAGACAACATCCAAGAGAGCATTAAAATGAAAGTCCATGCGCTTGTCAATGGTGGGATCAGTTATTCTTCCACCTTCCTGAATTAAGTCACATCTCTCTCCAAATTTATGCATGCTGATGCCAAGCTTCAAAATAATAAGAATAAGAAGGTGAAAATTTTCCCGGGAAAAAATACTTACAGGTTCTAAGCTGAAATTAGACAGAGCTCTCATGGAGAAAATGGTCTAGTATCTCTCGAAGATAAAGCTAAATACGCTTCCTGGGCACTGGCAGCAGAGGAAGGCAGTGAGAAAGGAGCATGAGACCTTATTTTAGGAGAAAGTGAGGTGACAGCAACAGCGCCCATGCCATGCACTCTCCAGCTTCTCGGGCAGTATTTATTAATGTGTTGGATGCTACGGCTGTGCACTGCCTCTCCTTGCTCTGACGTTCCCGCCCCGTTGTGGACTGTCATGTAAATGAACACACAACCACACAAACGCTCGTGGAAGGTGATGCTGAATTTACCGTCAATAAATATTTCAGAAAAAAACCTTGGGCCTACCGGGTCTTCAAGAAACTACAGAGGGAACAAAAACAAACAAAAAACGAAAAACAAAAAAAAACTATGGAGGGTTGCCTGAAAAAAGACAGGATATGCTCAGTTAAGATTGACTCTCAGATAAGCAATGAGTAGTTTGGGTTTTGGTGTTTGTTTTTTTAATACTATAAGCATGTTCCAAATATTGCACCCAAAACATCCCATGTAATATTTGGGACATACTTATCCGAAAAAAACTCCTTGTTGTTTGTCCAAAAGTCGAAGTTAGCTGGGCATCCTGCCCAGCTATTTATTTGCTCCATCTGGCAACCCTAAAATGATGAGCTAATCAAGTGGTCTGCAAATAACACACAAATATAATTAAAGATCTTAGGAAACAAATCTTTTATGTACTCTAAGTTCCACCTTCTCAGAAAGGAAGAACAGTATTTTTGACTTTTCAGAGGGGATGAGGCGGCTAGAAATCATTTGGGTGTTGTTCTGTATTATCTAAAAGCATTATTCATACTACACACAAGCAAACTGAGACAATGTTTTCTTCTGATTATCTACAACACAAATCTTAAAGAAACCCACTTGTTCACACATTAGGGCTACTGGGTTGTTGATACAGCCATTGACAATCTGGGCTCCTCTTCCCACTGTGACGCCTTTAAATGATTTATCATCCCATACTCGGCCTCCAATTCTGTCTTTGGCTTCCAGGACAGTTACCTAAAAAGACAGGTAATCAGGGAAGCTAAATAGGATAGAATAACCATATGAAATGCAGTACTATAAATGCAGAATGGCATGCAGTTAACTAAGTTCCATAGTTGGTTAATTATTCTATCACTTGAGAAAAAACTTTTAAAAGAATGCAGGGGGAACAGAAGCCAAAGTAGACGTTAAACCATCCGGCTTTCAGCAAGGAGTCAGTGAGTGGTCTGCTGGAGAAATCCCTCAAACTGTCTCCTCTCCAATCCCATAATGGTAAGATCTGATGAACCAGCACACTGAGTGGACTCTGAAAGCTTTCACTTAATACTATTCCACAAATTGAAAAGCACTATAAGAAACCAGATTAACGAGGTGATTTTATCCTATAAAGCATCTCTGTATGCAGCAAAATGCCTTTAGCATTGCAAATAGGCCTTAACTTCCCTAAGATAGGACTACTGTCAAAAATAAAATTCTATTTTATCAATCATACAATCCAAGTATGACCTTGTGGCCTTGGCCTAAGCAGGCTGGCCCCACATCCCCAAATTTCGGATGGCATGAGGAGCTGCTGGCGGCGGACAGCCCTGGGACTAGGAGCGTGACACTTTCCTGGGTTGCAGTACCCAGGGAAAAGGTGAATCCAACTCAGCACAGGGCCAGTCATTTCATTTCTGGATCCGAACAGCACCCCTTCAACTTGTTTAAGGAGCTTCCCCAAGTTAACCATCTTGGTCCCTCAGGGGACTCTCTTTCCTCACTGAGAAGGATGGGTGGTCTCTGGGGTCTCCCTCACCACCTGGCGAGAGAAAGCGGAGGACAGGAAGGATCCTCTGAGTATTCTCATTCCTCATTTTCTCTGACAAGGAAGGTTACCACCAGAGGTTCAAACCTTCTACACCCTCTTTCTCTGACTTCATTCGGAATAACACAGACCCAGCCATTTCTACTTTTAAGAGGAAGGCAGGATATTAAAGACAGCCCCCTAGACTTCGGATATTAATAACGTTTCCCATAACATCATCCTTGAGTTTTCCAAACAATAACAAACAAGAGATCTTGGCCCTAATATCTAATGCATGAATAAATAGATGCTCAATTAAAACTCGTCCTAGCAGGCCGCCTGGGAGGCTCAGTCAGTTAAGCGTCTGCCTCCGATTCAGATCATGATCTCAGGGTCCTGGGATCAAGCCCCATATCAGCTCCCTGCTTAGCGGGGCGCCTGCTTCTCCCTCCTTGTGCTTTCTCTCACTCTGTCAAATAAATAAAACCTTAAAAAAAATACCCAAAAAACAAAACCACGTCCTAGCTTAATACCATTCAGAAAAATACTTTGGAATGCAAACACACTTTCTATAAATCCACCTTGGGTTCTTCTGTTTTGTTAAGCAATTTGATGTAGCCCAAGACTTATGTCTTCCATTCAAGTGAGGGAAACTTCTCTTAGACATAGCTACTGAAACTTTTTTCATCTCTGGAATTCCTCCAGCAGAGACGACATTGTGAAAAAAAGAAGTTGTCATTTCTTTCAGCCAGACAGAGAAAAATAAAAAGGCTAATTCAGTTCTACCAAACCGATTTCACATTTGGTTTAACTGAAAACCAAAGTCCTTGAAAAAATAAATCTTTAAAAAGGAGGCATGTGTCAGACCTAGGAAGTCACAGAAATCGAGAGGATGGTTAATTTGAATGAATCTAATGGAAATCAGATTCTGAAATGTACAATTTTTCTTTTTTGCAAGTCTCTATTTTGGCTAGTTTTGAACACCTGGCATAAGGCCACATGCTAGCTAAAAACCATCCTATCGTGGAGAAGCAGGCTACCTCAAGTATGCACAGCCTTATTTAAAAGTCATGTAATTCTGTCGGAACCATGGATTAACTAACTCAGTCTTGCTTCCAAAAGCAAAGACTGGCTTCCAGAGTAAGACTCAAAGTATGCCTTTGAGAGGCACCTGGCTGGCTCAGTCGGTAGAGCATGCAACTGTTGAGGTTGGGGTCGTGGGTTCAAGCACACTAGGCACAGAGCTTACTCAAAAAAAAAAAAAAAAAAAAAAAAAAAGTAGCCCTTTGCTTTGCATTAAAAATTTTGCCTGTATGTTTCAAAAACTTTTATACATGAAATGGTGAATTTCCAAGTTGCTGTTTATAGTCTCAAACTATTACAAAAACAAGGACATTTTCCCAATGTCCCCTCTATTGTGTCATAACACCCTGTGAAGAATTTCTGCTTTAGGATCTGCACAGAATCTCTTCTGATTTACTCATCGGGAGTCTAAAACCCTGTCTAAAGCTACTGGGAACCGCTATTCCCCCTACTTTTCTTTTATGAGACCAATTTCAAACTTATCTTTTCTAGGATTGGTTAGAAAGATTCTAAAGACATAAAGATACAGTGTATTTCACATTCTCCACTAAAATCAGAAACTGGTTTCTAAATCTTAGAAAATGTGGACCAAAAGCACGGTTAACCATCTGTTATCAACTTCATGTCTCCCAAATCTTACCTTAATTCCAAAGTTATGCAGTTGCCTAGCAGCTGCTAATCCTGCTGGACCAGCCCCGATAATGATGACTGATTTCTTAAAAAAAAAAAAAAAAAAAATTGAAAAAAAATTGAAAAAAAAAAGGATCCAATTAGAGAAATGAAAGCAATATATTGTTTTAGTTGTTCTAAGAAGATACTAACTGCCAAGCCAAGTTAGTTCATCTACATTTCTGTGATGTTCATAGAAAGTTAATTTCCTAAAGAGTATGATTGTACAAAGTCATCCCCTCTTCCTCTCCACAGTCTAGGCAATCAGTTTCTGATATTCTCTTCCCCAGAGAAGCACATATTCTACAAAAGTCTTGCTTTATAACTTCTGTGGTGATAATGTGACTGTTAGAGGAGTATTATTAACCAGCATTCACTAGCATTACTATCCGCACACTAGCATTTATCGTGATGGCAGTGGCGTTACCGCTAGAGCAACAGGCACCTACGTTGTGGTAATCTTTAGGAAGAAGATACTGGTCAGTGCCGACGCTGAGAACTCCCGTGTTGATGAGACCTTTCCTTGTCATAAAATAAAGTATCCTCTCCACTTCCTGAACACACCGGATGCGTACGAGACCCCGGACAATGATGTGAGGGATACATTTCTGAGGGGTAAGAGCTTCCTATGTTTGGAGACAAAACCAAACTGTTAAAACAAACAAATACACGTGCATCTTGGCTCCTCGAAAAGTTAAATAGAATTACTCTGTAACTCGGCAACTCCACTCCTGCGTATAACACCAAAAAGAACTGAAAACACAGGCTCATGCGAAATTCATAGCAGCACTACTCAAACGGCCAAAAGGTAGGGACTGTCCAAGTGTTCATCAATGGATGAACCTAATGGGGTTCCATACACGGCCTATTACTTGGCCATAAAAAGAAATGAGGTACTGATCCATGTTTCAGGAATCCTGAAAACATTATGCCATGTGAAGAAGCTCCTTACAAAAGATCACACCCTGTAGGATTCCATTTGTATGAACAACCTGCAACCAGCAAACCTATAAAGACAGGAAGTAGACTAATGGCTGCCAGAGGCTGGGGGAAGGGAGGAATGGGGAGCCACTGCTTAATGGCTGTAGGGTTTCCTCTTAGTGTAACGAAGAGTTCTAGAATGAGATATGGGAATGATTATTGTCTATTTACTTCATGCCACTGAACTGTATGTTTTACAATGGTAAAAATGGTAAACTTTACATTGTATTTTACCACGATAAAAAAGCAAACAAGCAAAAAACAAAAACAAAACAAAACAAAAGCCCTCTCAGGGTTCAAGTCCATCCTCTATCACTAAGACATAGTAAGATCATAGAGGGGTTTGCCTGGCAAAGAAAAAGAAGGGGCAAAAGGAAAATATGGCAATTTGTATTTTATCACCTAAACTTCTCCTCCCTAAGAATGACAGCTAGAGGCAGCGTGGGCTGACCACATCGCAAATATATTCCTGACTCGATAAACCACACAGGAAGGGCCACCGCAGAAGCCCACGCTCCCACTCATACTGGCAGCAGGAAAAGGTGGATTCTCATCTCCAATTGGATGTGGGGAGGCAGACTTAGGAACTCGTTTAAAAAAAAAAATGACACTGCCTTTCCCTGCTCACCCCAGAGTTGGCAAGGCCCTGGAACATTTCAAAGAGACAAGATTAGCATAGTCTTGACCCACTGTCATGAAGTTAGAACAGACTCAAGAGTCCTGGAGGCAAGGGGATGTCCCAACCTCTGGCTTGTCCTCCAACTGCCACCAATGCCCAGCTCCAATGGAACCTGACCAAGCACAGGAAGAGGACCATACAGGAGACCCATGAACAACACGGGTTTGAACTGTGTGGGTCCACATACAGGTGGAGATTTTCAATGAGTACAGTGCAGTTCTGTGTGTTTCCCGAGTTGTATGTAGATTTTTGGCTAGGTTTGGGAAGGGGGTGTCAACGCCACTAACTGCCACATTGTTTAAGGATCAACTATATTCAAGAGATAACACTGCCTTGGGTTGGTGCCGAAGGTAAAAAAACTAGTTTGTGGTCATGAAATTTAAAAGTAATTTCAAAATCTTTTGATTTTTTTCACAGCAAATAACATGTGTGTTTTTCCACTAGAATATTAAACATAAATAACACACAATATTTTATCAAAGTAGATCCAGACTGACAAGGCTGAGGAATTTTTTTTTCTATAACATTCTTTACCAGTATGTAAATCAATCTTCCAAGTCGAACAAAAAGAAATGTGAAGAAAAATGAATCCAGGGCTGTTTCTAAAAAATGTACCTTTACAACTTATTTCCAGGAAATTCTGACCACAGTTTTGTTCAGTTCAGCAAATGTTTATTGAGCACCTACCTCAAGCCCACTAGGGAGGAAATGAACAATTCTGTGTCCAAGCCACTTATATATTTCCTATAAATTGTATTAACAGCCATACACCTAATCAGGCCATCTCACGCTAGGTGCTGATCCAGTGAAATACCAAGGTGTAATGGGATGTCTTTCTTTAATCACGATTACTTTGGCCGTCTTGTCAAATGTCCTGCATTCAGCAGTCACTCAAATAATTACAGAAAAAATTAATAAATCACAAAAAAAAACCAGGGTCAGGAAAACCTTTGTTTAAAAAAAAAAAAAAAGAAAGAAAAGAAATTAAAGAAAAGCTTATATTCCCCTGCATTTGGCCTTGCCCCTTTCCAGGTGGGGGCTGCATGAGGCCTCTAACATATAATCAGTCTCAGCTGTTGGAGGGTAATGAGTTCAGAATCCCTGCCCTCAAGGGGTTCTAATCCAATCTTGAATGTTTTTTTTTTTTCCTCTCTGCATTCATACTGGAACTCTCTGAAACCAAATCTGCACCTTACAGTCACTCACTAGAGACTCAAAAATTCGGATGGCAGATAATCTGAGGCAGTGGTTCGTTCCCAGGATGGGGAGGCTCTGCGCCCATTAGGCAAGGATGGAGACATCTCTGGTTGTCACAACTGGGGGTGATACTGGCAGCTAGTGGGTGGAGGCCAGGGCTGCTGCCGAACATCCCACAGGGCACAGGACAGCCCCCCTACAAAGGAGATCCACCCAATGTCAACAGTGCGAGGGTAGAGAACCCCTCATCTAAAGGCTTCCCCAAAGCGAAGGCAGCCCCCCTCTTTCCAGAGCGGCCTTCCGTCCGTGGGCCTTAGCTGACTTTGCCTGCACTCACTTTGCAGTTGGTGTACCACAGTGCGAGGATGAGGTTCCTCAAGGCCAGGTACATGGTGGGGTCTCGGGAATACTCGGGGAACTCATAGAGCTCGTCCAGCTCCATCACGTCCGGCCTCACGCACAGGGCTTTGCCGCACTCGTTGGGCTGGTAGAAGGGCTGGAAGTACCGGTTCATGCCTGGAACTGACAGTAGACACAGACGCACAAATCCTGTAGCTGCACCCGCCAAGCCCAGGGTCGTGACAGAGCCAGCATACGCCTCGGCGAGGCCTATGGCCTGTCCCACAGAAACATCCCCGCTCCCTCTGGCCAGTCAGACGAGATACACGTGAACTACATACTTCTTCTTCCTTCATGAATTTAATTTCTATAGTATGGGAAAAAAGTTTTTAAGGTTTTAATTGGGGTTACGCGCCTGTCATAAAATCGACCACCTCGACCGTGTTGAAGTGTCCTGTTCAGCCGGGTGAAGTGGATTCACACTGTTGTGCAACAAATCTCCAGACCTTCTATTATCTCATCAGACTGAAACTCTGTGACCGCCAACTCCCCACAGAACTAGATTTTAAAAGTAACCTTTATTGGAATTTTCTGATTAAAATATGAGTCAGTTCACAGAGGCACATAACAGTCACTAACCCCTGATCATCCTTGAGCCATGAGGTGACATTTAAGGGTAGAGTCTATACTTAGTTCTGCTTCTATGCGCAGAGACTGTTAATATATCAAGCACCCATTTTTTAAAAGCAAGAAAAACATGCTGTTTCCTAACCTGCATTTTTGAGAACACTGTCCTGTGTCACTAAATGTAGCTTCAATAGACAAAGAATATTTTCCTATTATTTAACCACTCCTCTATTCCCGGCCCTTTAAGGTTCACCTAATAATTTCACTCTTATAAACAATGCCGTATAAATCTGTAGACTAACTTTTGATAATTTACTTTGACTATTTATGATAAACTACTAGAATAAAGGGTGTCTATTTTAAGGTTTTTGATTCATGGCCAAATTTCACCGCACCTTCACTAGCCCTGGAATTTACCACTTTGGCTTTGATTCAGACCACATCCACAGTTTTAGAGGGCCCAGTGTTACTAGTTAAAAACCTTAAAATAGGGTGGTACATTGGCAGCTCCATCAGTTAAGCGTCTGCCTTCAGCTCGGGTCATTATCCCTGGGATCGAGCCCCACACTGGGCTCTCCGCTCAGCGGGAAGGGAGTCTGCTTCCCCTTCTTCCTCTGCCTCTCCCCCCTCCAACTTATGCACATGTTCTCTGATAAAATCTTTTTAAAAAATAAATATTTGTTTAAAACCTTGGATTTTTTTTTTTAAGATTTTATTTATTCACAAGAGACACAGACACAGAGGCAGAGACACAGGCAGAGGGGGAAGGAGGCTCCTCACAGGGAGCCTGATGTGGGACTCGATGCCAGGACACGGGACCATGACCTGAGCCGAAGGCAGACGCTCAACCACTGAGCCACCCAGGTGCCCCTAAAAAAACTCTTAACAGGCTCTCACCCAGCACAGAGGGGACCGCCTTGGAGTGCTCCAGCTTCCCGGGGCTGGTGTTGCCGGCCACGCGGTGCGTGCTGGCACAGGAGGGGCTCATGCCAACGCAGTCAGGGTAGTAGGCAGAGAGCAGGGGCGCTGCCACGCTGTCTTTCAGCAAAGGAGGGAGGATGAGCATGGAGTACCACCAGTGGTTGGAAACTTCCGACACTCTCTGAAACGAGGCAGAGCAAGATGAAGAGGCTTGACAAAGGCAGACATAAGAAATGCACATGCAGGTTCAGCCAAGGATAGATCGTTCACCCAGAGCCCTCCCCTCGGCCTTTTCACACTCAACAATCCCACACCAGAGTTCTGCACACTCAGATTTAGAAACCAAAACAGCCGGAGAGAACATTTCATAGCAGAGTTCTTGCAGATAGACAGCAATAGCCTCCTCCCATGCCCCCTCAAACACCAAGCCCCCACCAACACCAGGAAAATTTTTTAAGATTTTATTTATTTATTCATGAGAGACACGGGGTGGGGGGTAGAGAGAGAGAGAGAGAGGCAGAGACACAGGCAGAGGGAGAAGCAGGCTCCACGCAGGGAGCAGGGAGCCCAACGTGGCACTTGATCCTGGGTCTCCAGGATCACACCCTGGGCCTAAGGTGGCGCTAAACCACTGGGCCACCCAGGAATCCCCCAGAACACCAGGAAAATCTTAAGGGTGCATTACAGTGTCATTACAGGTAACGTCACAACCAGTACAATCCACTACATTGCAAGTCCGGCTTTTGGCTTAACATAGAAAACTTCTTTCTCTTCAGTAATCATTTATTATCCATGCCCCCCAACCCCCCCCCCCCCACTTCACTTAGGATCTAAAGATAACTTTAGTTTAGAAACTGGGCAGAAAAAAATAGTTCTCCTGAGAAGTAGTCAAGCATTACTCTTTTCTGCTAGAAGCTACTGAACACTTTCAGAGGAAGAAGTACACTACAACAGTTGAAATAAGATGCTAAATGTAGAAATGAACAAAAAAGCTATTTTTGGTCTTAAGATATGTGATCACATTCCAGAGTTGATTTAACATATGGACTCATTGGATCAAAGCATCCCCATGATGACTAACTATTGCAATAAGAATAAAATTTACTTGGCTTCTAAAGCAACACCGCCGCCAAAGCCTATGTTCGACGGCCTTTTCTAAACATGATCTTGAATGTGTGGTCCAAGAATTCTAAGAATCTAATCTAGGAGAACCCTGAGCTCTGGGACCCTGTGGTGGCAGTTCTGCAGGCTTTAAGCAGATGCCACCTGCCATCAAGCAGGGGTCTGTGACCTTGAGGTCCAGAGGGGGAATCCGGTTTGCAGATGTGTTCTGCTTCCTCCTCAGCTTTCACAGGGTCCAAGTCTGGGGCGAGCATTTTTCGGTTGATTACAAGCCCCAACACCTGCTATAAATTACTACCAGCTGCTTCACACATTCATCTACCTGCCCAGGCCCTGAAGGCATTTCGGTTTGTTCTCTGTTCTCAAGGCTAACCTCGGCCGGCCTGGGCTGTGCCGGAGAACAAGAGAAGCTTCAGCAACTTCTCAGACACACCACGGCTGCCTCTGTGGATCCCTTCCTAGTGTAGCCCCAAGGAGAGAGTAAATGGAGCGTTCAGCTCCCAACACTCCAAACGGACCGTGCAGAGGTCAGAATGAAGGCGCCCTAATGAACGCGAACCCACGCTCTTCTGCTTCTGGGGTCTTGCAACTGTGGGTGAATTGAGTCAGGACCCAAGAGAGGTCCTGCCATTCTGCTACCTGTTCCCAGTCCTTCTTTCCCCAGAAGCCTGTTTGAGACTCCTCCAACCAGTCTCTGCACTGGCGTATGAGCAGCTCCAGCAGCAACTGATAAACCAGCACGTCCTCCCAGCACACGCACCGTTCCCGGGTTACTCGGCTGTCATTTCGTCGGTACACCATCAAGAACCCCATTCTCACCTTAAGTACACATACCCCGGAAGAAATCGTACTGGATATTGTCAATCGATTAGCATATTTAATGAAAGAGCCGCTGCATGGGGTTTGACAATGCTTCCTCAAAATCCATATCCACCCAGAACCCCAGCACGTGACCTTATTTGGAAATGAGGTCCTTAAAACAAATACCACACTTAGAGCAGAGAGAGGCCTACACTCAGCCCGACTAGTGTCTTTAGAAGAAGAGAAGCAGAGCCACAGAGCCAGGGAGACACACAGGGAGAGAGCCCCGCGACAACAAGGGTGAGCCTGCAGTGATCCGTGGACAAGCAGAGGAATGCCCAGGACTGCTGGCACCACCAGAAGCTGCAGGCGGCAGGACACACTCCCCAGACCTTCAGGGAGAGAGTGGCCCTGGGAATACCTTCACTTCAGACTCAGCCTCTGAAACTGTGACACAGCACACTTCTGTTGCTTTAAGCCACCCAGTTTATAATAATTTATAGCGGCCCTAGGAAACTCATACAGGCACTCAAAATTTGGAACCTGCTTTAAAGCGACCCTAGGGGCACCTGGGTAGCTCAGTGGCTTGAGTGTCTGCCTTCAGCTCAGGTTGTGAAGGCAGGGTCCTGGGATCCAGCCCCGCATCTGGCTCCTTGCTCAGCGGGGAGTCTGCGTCTCCCTCTGCCCCTCCCCTACTCCCTATGCTCTCTCAAAATAGATAAATCTTTAAAAATTTTTTAAAATAAAACATTTAAAACAAAAAAATTAAAGTGACCCAAGAACCTATAGAAATAAAATAAGGGTAAAGTAGGTGATATGGCTATAAACCTACTCTAGACCCTTTCTTAACTGTCCACAAAAATAAATCACTGGCAGATGAAATCCAGGAACGCTTCTACACGTTTTAAAGCTCTTATATTCCAAGAATATGGCCTCTGTCCCGGAGCTGATTTGCATTGTTTTGTATGCAAAATGGTCTGAATGTCAGGGGACAGATTCATAAGGTTTTCCAAATGTATTTACAGTTATGTTTTCCTTTGTATCTATGATCTCATTCTGTCTACCCTAAATCTGGAAATTATTTGGGCTACTCTTTCCCATGGGAATGCTTGAGGGTATAATTGATTATTGAAAATATGTGTGTGCATGGCGGAGGGTGCCTGGGTGGCTCAGTCGGTTAAGCATCTGACTCTATTTCAGCTCAGGTCTTGACCTTAGGACTGTGAGTTCTAGTCTGCATTGGGGTCTGCACTGGGTGTGGAGCCTACTTTAAAAAAAAAAAAGTGTATCTAACACATCGTTTTATGTGACAGAATAGATTTCAAGTAGATTTAATAGGTGTCAATTCACCCTCTGCCTAAACATCAAAGACCCACAGTTTCAGATGTGTAGACAAACTGCAAATTAACACCCCTGTATTACTAAAATGCAAAATAATCCAGAATCTCAGAATTTTAGAAACTCAGAAATGTAAAGCATCATTTTCTTTCTTTTTTTATTTTTAAGATTTTATTTATTTATTCATGAGAGACACAGAGAGAGAGGCAGAGATACCGGCAGAGGGAGAAGCAGGCTCCATGTAGGAAGCCCGACATGGGACTCGATCCTGGGTCTCCAGGGTGTGACCGAAGGCGGGTGCTAAACTGCTGAGCCACCCAGGGATCCCCTCATTTTCTAAAACAGCCATGGGAGCTGCCATCAGGGTCATGGAATCTACTAGCTCAGGTAGCAAAGTTCCATACGATAAATGAAATGTGAGGAGGCTTGGCCTCTTGGACTTGCTGCTTCCCCTCCCCCGCTCTGAACAGGGACAGGACTGGATGGAGCAGCTACCCTGAGCTCAGAATACACAAGAGCACCCTTGCTGCTGAATCTGGGCCAAGACCATCAAATTACCAGCCTCTTATTCTTTCCTTGGAAGGATTCAAATGCAGATAAAGTCACAAAGCCACCCAGGAGAAACAAGGATAACAAGGCTGATCCTTGTAGTAAAGCAAGCTATCCATTTCTTCTTTTTTCAATTCCTTTTGACATGGGGCAATAGAACTTGACTTCTTTCTCCTTAAGGCAGGGGAGGATCACCCATGATACCACTACTGCTAGTATTTTCATCATATAGGCGTCATGTTAGATTAAGAGCCTTTGATCAGCAACCAAATACAGAGAAACTCATAAAACTGTTATTGCCACTGACATATAGTAATTTTATCATCCACAGCACCATGAACCATAGCCTAGGACATGCAAAAATACTCACTAGATCCTCTGGAAGGGAACAATGATCTGAGGTCTCGGGCTGCAAAAGAAAACCAAGTGTTAATTTGGTAACTAGATTTACTTATAAAATGCAGGTGTGTCAATTTGCTTTCAGTAAGATACCCCTTTTCACCTATGTGGCAAAAGCGAAAAGTGAGATAAAATACTGCAGGAGTGAGGGTGTGGAGGAGACAGCTACTCTCATAAAAATGTCCTGGGTGGAAAGCTAAAGGAACAGAATGATTTTGGAACGAATTTGACAAAATACACAAGATTTAAATGCATGATAATTTGGCACTATCTTGCACAGCTGAAGACATACATACTGCGCAGGGAGTCTGCTTGAAATTTTCTCTCTCCCTCTCCCTCCACTCATGCTCTCTCTAAAATAAATAAATCTTAAAAAAAAAAAAAAGTTCAAAGGAGCACTATTTGTCATAGAAAAAAGCTATACACAGCTCAGAAGTCCACCAAGAGGGGACATCTGAGTGCCTCAGTGGCTGAATGTCTGCCTTTGGCAGAGGGTGTGATCCCAGAGTTCTGGGATTGAATCCCGCATCAGGTCCCCTGCGAGGAGCCTGCCTCTCCCTCAACCTGTGTCTCTGCCTCTCTATCTCTCATGAATAAATAAATAAAATTTAAAAAAAAAAAAAGGTCCACCAAGAGTAGAATAAATAAAGTGTTAGGTTCAAACAATGGCCCACGACACAGTAATGAGAAAGAACCAACCATAAACTACACACTACGACATAGACACACTCACCAACATAATGGTGACAAAGAAGCTAGCCCCAGAAGAACACATACTGTGTGATTCCATTTACCAAAAGTTCAGTAAGCCAAGATCATGAGTAGGGGAGCAAGGGATGGAGGCTTTTGAGTGAAACGGGGTCCAGGGTGGCTCCTGCGTGGCTGGGAAGAGTTCAATTTCTTTCCTGGGAGCTGGCTAAAGACAGACTCTCAGAAACTTCACTGAGCTATGCATTTTGATTTGTGCATTTTCTGTTTGTATGTTATACTTCAATATAAAAAAGTTACCTAAATAAACTGAAGACTGACATCCCATATGGCCTGGCAAATCTGGCCCCCAGAATATATTCCAGAGAAACTCTTGCACACATGCACTAGGAGAGGCATGCAAGAATGCTCACATGTATCTAACAGCCTGAAACGAGAAACCACCCTCACGTCCACGAACAGAACAGACATACTGTGGTAGGTAGATTTATGCAAGGCAATACTGCACAGCAGGGAAAATTAATGAACTAGAGCTTAAGCATCAACATGGATGTGTTTGAAAAACCTCACTGTTGAGTAAAAAGAGCAAGCTACAGAGGAATAGAAACAACAGGATGTAATTTATCACCAATACAGAAATATAGAAAACTTTACATGTTGTTTGGTGTCATAAATATGCATTAACTCTGTAACAAAAAGCAGAGAAATAATAAATGCAAAATTCAGAAGACTTGCAGGGGAGGAAGAGAAGGCTAAGTACTGATGGGCACCCAGGGAGTTACAGGAGCCGGTGATGCTCTGCTTCTGAAAACTGGATGCCAGGTAACTGAGTGCTGGCTTTCATTCCTTATTCCTGACATAGCACTGTAAATCCTCTTTTGTGTCTATGTATTAGTTCATATTAAAATGACCATATAGGGGCACCCAGCTGGATCAGTCAGTAGAGCATGCAACTTTTTTTTTTTTTTTTTTTGCTCAAGATTTTATTTATTTATGAGAGACAAACAAACACACAGAGAGAGGCAGAGACATAGGCAGAGGGAGAAGCAGACTCCGTCAGGGAACTCAATGGGGGACTCGATTTCAGGACCCCAGGATCACGACCTGAGCCAAAGGCCCAACCACTGAGCCACCTAGGTGCCCCAAGAATGCGACTCTTAATCTCAGGTTGAGAGTTAAGCCTCACACTGGGCATGGAGAAGGAAGGAAGGAAGGAAGGAAGGAAGGAAGGAAGGAAGGAAGGAAGGAAGGAAGGAAGGGAGGGAGGGAGGGAGGGAGGGAAGAAAATGACCATTATCTATTTTAACAAAGAAATTTCATTTCCTAGACTTGATCCTACAAGTATACTGAAAATGGCATAGATACAAAGCTCTTCACTATAGTATTGTCAATGCCAGTAAACATTTAAAAGTCACCTAAATACCTTTTAGTCAGGCTAAATTCATCAGGATATATCAGTCCAGTGGACTATGTATTATGTGGTCTCTGAGGACAAAGAGATCTTTATATACTGACATGGAAGCGTCTTTATATTTTAAACCGACAGGGGCACCTGGGTGGCTCAGTTGATTAAGCATCCAACTCCTGATTTTGGCTCAGGAGGTGATCTCAGGGGTGTGGAATCAAGCCCCATCCCATGTTGGGCTCCAAGCTGGACGTGGAGCCTGCTTGAGACTCCTTCTCTCGCTGTCTGCCTCATCCCTGCCCCTCTCTTTCTCAGTCTCTTAAAAAAATTAAAAAAAAAAAATTGACAAAAGCAAATCCCCAAAGATCATGTGCAGCCTCATTACCATTCTGTTTGTTTTGTTTTGTTGTTTTTTGGGTAAGATTTTTTATTTATTTATTCATGAGAGACACACACACAGAGAAAGAGAGGGGCAAAGACACAGGCAGAGGGAGAAGTAGGCTCCATGCAGGGAGCCTGACGTGGGACTTGATCCCAGGTCTCCAGGATCAGGCCCTGGGCTGAGGGTGGTGCTAAACCACTGAGCCACCTACCATTCTGTTTAATGTTGTTTTACAAATAAAGCTTTCCAGACTTTGTCCTGGACCGAATACTAAGCTGAAGACCAAAGTGACTCTGGGTCAATAGACACCACTTAGATAAATATTTCACAAGTTCAGGGTATGGATGGCAATCGATTGAGACGGGAGCAGTGGGTCTCAAAGGAGGATCCCTAGAGGGGAGAAGAGGTGCCATAGACAGAAGCTGGAATTCCAAAAGACCGTAAACCCTTCAGCTTCAAGATGGGGGCAGGCAGGAGGAGAGAAAGACCGTTAAGGTCTCAAAAACATAAGGAATCTGACACCTCTGAGCCCTTACTGGGAAGAAAGACTTGCTGTTACAATACATCCAACCATGTGATGAATCACAGAAATTGTGGGAAACAGTAATGCCACATAAACACAGAAGCAAGAGTAAACGGCAGGCGGATTAGGGTGATGGAAAATACATGTTCAAAACACTAATAAGAACTGGGAGTGAGGAGAAGGCGAGGCAGCCTGAAGTGTGATGTAATTTATTTTTTCCTCTTTCGTGGTTGGGTGTCAACTGGTATTTAAGATCAAAACATGCAATTTAAGAAAGAAGTTAGGGCAATTCCAACCTCCTAATATTCTCATCACATGTCTTCTTAACCTTTCAGGGAGATTTTTAAAAAAATTTTTTAAAGATTTTATTTATTTACTCATGAGAGACGGAGAGAGGCAGAGATGTAGGCAGAGGGAGAAGCAGCTCCCTGCAGGGAGCCCGACGTGAGACTCGATCCCAGGACCCCGGGATCACGACCTGAGCTGAAGGTAGACACTTAACCACTGAGCCACCCAAGTGCCCATCCGAGAGATTTTAGAAACTATTATTCCTTGTGATGAAAAAAATCATTATTCCATGTTTAGCACTTTCTCATTTCACTTTGGCTTCTTTTTCTTATTTTAAGTTTCACTGTGTTAGATGCAACCATGTAACATCAAACCAACACAGGTGTACTATTCCTCACTCTGAAGTGATTTGTCAGCCAGGCCTTCTCCCTGAACACATGTGGGAATATTCTTGAATGAACCTCATCAGACAATGGTTATTTCATGATGTTGACCACATGAATTTGGTGTTTTTTTTGGTTTACTTTTGCTATCTTTGTTCTTTTCTATATCGCTTCAATGTTTCAACGATGAGCACATCATTTTTTTTTTTAAGATTTTATTTATTTGTTCATGAGAGACACACACATACACAGAAAGAGAGAGAGAGAGAGAGAGAGAGGGGCAGAGACACAGGCAGAGGGAGAAGGGAGAAGCTGGCTCCACACAGGGAGCCCGACACAGGACTAGATCCCAGGTCTTCAGGATCACACCCCAGACTGAAGACGGGGCTAAATCGCTGAGCCACCAGGGCTCCCCATACGTCATTTTTCTAAAAACAAGCTCACTTTAAAGAAAACCTTAGGCTTTTCAAAAGCAGCTTAAGTTGAAGAACATGAAAGAGACAGTGACCACGGGAAGAAAAATCACATAAAGGAGAAAAGGGACACAAATGATCTGAAGAATTAGTAGAAACGAAGTCAAAATTGTACTTTCTGTTATCTCACGTAAAAGAGAAGAGGGATGATGGATAACTCCAAACCCAGTTAAACCATGGCCGGGACAAAATGATTTTCATATAAACTTTGTATGTAAAACACACCTACTGTTTAGCCACATAAACATTATTATGCAAGTCATCCAAGATATTTGTTTCATCTTTAAAACAATTATTTGAAATCTTCAGAAAAACAGGTGGGGTTAAAATGCCCCAAGGCTAGTATCTATTAAAACAGCCTGAAAAAAAAAAAAAAAAAAAACAGCCTGCTATTTTTGACTGCTCCCCGGCTGAGCTCTCCTTCAGTATTATAATGAAATTCAGGGCACCTGCGTGGCTCAGTTGGTTGAGCATCTGCCTTTGGATCAGGTCATGATCCCAGGGTCCTGGAATCCAGCCTGCATCTGGTTCCCTGTTCAGTGGGGAATCTGCTTCTCCTGCTCCTTCTGCTGTTCCCCTCCCCCCAACATGTGCTCTCTGGGGCTCTGTCAGATAAATAAAATCAAGAAGAGAAGAGAAGAGAAGAGAAGAGAAGAGAAGAGAAGAGAAGAGAAGAGAAGAGAAGAGAAGAGAAGAGAAGAGAAGAGAAGAGAAGAGAAGAGAAGAGAAGGAAGGAAGAGAAAAAGAAAAAGAAAAAAAGGAAAGGAAAGAAGGAAAAAGAAAAGAAAAGAAAAGAAAAGAAAAGAAAAGAAAAGAAAAGAAAAGAAAAGAAAAGAAAGAAGAAAAGAAAAGAAAAGAAAAAAGAAAGAAGAGAATGAAGAGAAGAGAAAAAGAAAGAAAAAAAGGAAAGGAAAGAAGGAAAAAGAAAAAAGAAAAGAAAAGAAAAAAAGAAGAAAAGAAAAGAAAAGAAAGAAAAGAAAAGAAAAGAAAAGAAAAGAAAAGAAAAGAAAAGAAAAGAAAAGAAAAGAAAAGAAAAGAAAAGAAAAGAAAAAGGAGAAATCCACTTGAGAAATCATCTGGACCACAGGTGCTAGTTGTTACATTCAGTGCAACCACAATACTGAACAGCTTGCAGGACATGCTCGTGTGCCTTCACTACTCAAACCCCAATTCCCATCCCTGTACCCACTAAGTCTAGAAAATGAGTTACCCAGTCCCCCAACATCAGCCCTCTCCCTTGTTTTTCTCTCCTATCCTGCAGAGAGGGCTTCTGCTCCGAAGGTTCAGCCTGAGCGCCAATTAGGGCTAACCTGAAAGGTTTCAGAACAAGACTTGCTCATTGCAAGACCCTGGTCCTAGGCTTAGATCTGTACATACCACCCTTCACTCCCAAACTGCCAACATCAAAAATAAAATAGGGATTCCACCACAGATCCTAAAAGAAGAAATGGGAACAGCACTAACAACTCTAACAAATTTGACAATGTAGATGAAATAAACAAATTTCTTCAAAAACACAACTGTTGGGGATGCCTGGGTGGCTCAGTGGTTGAGCATCTGTCTTAGGGTGTGATCCCGGGGTTCCGGGATCGAGTCCCACATCGGGATCCCTGCATGGAGCCTGCTTCTCCCTCTGCCTGTGTCTCTGCCTCTCTCTCCATCTCTCACGAATAAATAAAATATTAAAAAAAAAAAAACCCACAACTGTCTAGAGGCACCTGTCTGGCCAGTGGGTAGAGCATATAACTCTTGATCTTCAGTTGTTGAGTTTGAGCCCTGCACTGTAAAGATTACTTAAAAATTAAAAAATTAATAAATAAATAATTAGGGGTACCTTGGGTGACTTAAGTCAGTTAAGCATCCTTGATTTTGGTTCAGGTAGTAAGATCTAGCCCTGCATTGGGCTCCATGCTGGGCATGGAGCTTGCTTAGGATTCTCACTCTCCCTTTTCTCTGCCCCTGCCCCCACCGCCTGCATGCACATGTTCTCTTTCTTAAAAAAAAAAAAAAAAAAATTTAATTAAAAAAACTTGAAAAGGGCAGCCTGGGTGGCTCAGCGGTTTAGCGCCACCTTCAGTCCAGGGCATGATCCCGGGGAACCGGGATCAAGTCCCACGTCGGGCTCCCTGCATGGAGCCTGCATGGAGCCTTCTCCTTCTGCCTGTCTCTCTGCCTCTCTCTCTCGCTCTCTCTCTCTGAATAAATAAAAAATAAATAAAATCTTAAAAAAAACTTTAAAAACCCACAAGACACAGTTACCTAAAATTGGTAGAATAAACCATGTGAATAGCCATATATCTGTTAAATACACCGAATTTGAATCATTTCAAAACTTCTCACAAAGAAAACTAGTCCAATGTATTCACTACTGAATTATACCAAACAGTAAAAAACAAGTATCAATCTCACACAGACTCTAACAAAATAGAGAAGGAGGATATACTTATCAATGTCTTATGAAGCCAGCATAACCTGGATATCAGAACCTGACAAGGATATTACAAGAGGAAATGACTAGTATTCATCATGAACACAGGTGCAGAATTCTACAACAAAATATGAGCAGTAAAGGACAATATATTAAGAACAAGTAGGATTTTCCCCCACCCAGGAGCATAAAGTTGTTCCAACATGCTAGAATCCGTGCAATTCATCACATTAATAGATTAAATGAGAAAAACCCACATGATCATCATACAAGATGAAGAGAAAATTTTTGACAAAATCCAACATCCATTCATAATAAAATGTTCTCTGCAAACTAGGGAGAGGGACTTATTCAGTCTGACAAAAGATATCTGTGAAAAGCTACAGTCAGCACTATATATAATAATAAAATACTGAACACGTTCCTCCTAAGTCAAGAACAAGAAAAGATCTCTGTTGTCCAACTTCTACTCAAGTCCGTACTGATAGTCCTGACTAACGTAATAAGGGAAAAAGAAGAGCCAAAGATAAGTTTTTTTAAAAAGCAAGAGTCTTTTTTTTTTTTAAGAAATTTTATTTATGAGAGACACAGAGAGAGATAGAGGCAGAAACACAGGCAGAGGGAGAAGCAGGCTCCATGCAGGGAGCCTGATGTGGGACTTGATCCCGGGACTCCAAGATCACGCCCTGGGCCAGAGGCAGGTGCTAAACCGCTGAGCCACCCAGGGATCCCAAAAGCAAGAGTCTTAATTCACAGGGGCTATGACTGTAAAAAACCCAAAGGAATATACAAGAAGATCTTTGAAATCTAGTAAGTGTCTTCAAGAAAGTCTCTCGATATAAAGTCAATACATATAAGTAAATTGTATTTCTATACAATTACAACAAACGACTTAAAAATAAAGTTAAAAATAAATTCTACTTAGATAAAGCAAAATATCTTAATAAATTTAACGAAAGACACCTCAGTGCAAACTAGAAAAAAAAAAAAAAACACTCTGGAGAGAAATTAAAGACCCTGAAAAGATGGAGATATACCATGCTCATGGATCAGATGAGAGGTTGGGAAACATCTTCTGTAAAGGGCCAGATGGTAAATATTTTAAATTCCATGCAACATATAGTCTACATCACAACTCCTTAGCGGGAAAGCGGCCATAGATAATACATAATGAATGAGCATGGCTGTATTCCAATAAAACTTTATTTTCAGAGGGGAAGATGGCAGCAGAGTAGGAGGTCCCTAGGCTTGCCTCATCCCATGAATAAAACTAGGTACCTATCAAATAATCCTAAGTACTCCAGAAATTGATCTGAAGACTGGCAGAACAAACTCCATAAGAAAAGGCCACACTGAAGAAGGTAGAAGTGCAGAGATGGATGTGGCCTGGAAGAGAAATGGATCCTGACCACTGCAACAGAGAGGGAGCCATGGTCAAGGAGAAGAGCAAGAGTCAAATGAGCACACAGGAGAGCACAAAGGAGGGCCAAGTTCTTGCAACCCAGCAGGACTTAAAGCCTAGAGTTCTAAAGGTCAGTGGGGTGGGCTGGGATACAACCCAGAGGGTATCAGGGCTGCTGTTAGAGAGCAGGGGCGGGGAGGGCCAACAGCCCTTGGACATGCAGCATGGAAAAAACAGTGACCCCCCCCCCCCCCAGAAAAAAAGAAAAACCAGTGACCCAAAGAGCATGTGGGATACAAAGTGGGAAGGTTTATTCCTCATATCAGACGAAGTCCCAGAGAAGTAGAGATCCTGGAGACATCCCTCTGGGAACAAAGGAAATGGCAGGAGCCATTTCTCTTGCTCATCCTCAGCATTAACACAGAGCCACTTGCAGGAGCCAGGCCAGTGCCAACACTTGCTATGCAACTCACCTATGTCAAGCCTCACACCAGCCCTGTGTTCCAGGGGAACCAACCTTCCCAGTCATGTGTGCCTCAATCCCAGCATGGCAGGCCCATTACTCCCACAGGCCAGCGCAAACCCCTTCCCACACCACATCTCCCCACTCTGGAGTTTTGCAAGACCTCAGTTCTGGTGGCAGGGATAACAGCTCCCATTTCACAAGCAGACCAAAACACATCTAGTTAAAATGCACCACGTTGGAATGAATGAATGAATGAATGAATTTAAAAAATGTACCACATCAGGCCAGGAACCAAACACTGCTCCCACCAGGCAAAGAGGGCTGGTCTGAAGGAGGAGGTGGCCATGACACAACTGCAGAACACTCCCAGCACACACTGGAGATACTCCCAGAAGTACCAGACCCTGGGGAACAGGAAATACTGCATGGCAGGGCACTATAGGACCTCTTCTTCAAAAGGCCATTACCGTCAAGAACAAATGTAGCTGGTTTTCCTAACAGAAAAACAGGCACAGAGACTTAGACAAGATGAGAAGACAGAGGAAACTGCCCCAAATTAAAGGACCATGCAACAGCCAGAGTTCTAAGGGACACAGATATAAGTAACCTGCCTGACAGAAAATTTAAAGCAATGATCATAAGGATACTCACCGAGTTTGAGAAAAGAGTAAAGAACACTGAGACCTTTGACACAGAGAAAAGGAATAACACAGAGTGAAATGAGAAACACATCTGATGGAATGAACAGGATGCAAGACGCAGAGGAAAGAATCAGTAATGTAGAAGACAGAGTAATGAAAAGTAATCAAGGTGAAAAAAAAAAAGAATTATGCAAAACAAGAATAGACTTAGACAACTCAGCAACTCCATCAAATGTAGTAATGTTCAGATTATAGGAGTCTCAGAAGAAGGAGAGAGAGAAGAGAATTTACTTGAAGAAATAATAGCTGAGGAGCACCTGGGTGGCTCAGATGGTTAAGAATCCTACTCTTAAAAAAAAAAAAAAAAAAAAGATTCCTACTCTTAGTTTCAGCTCAGGTCATGGTCTCAGAGTCATGGGGTTAAGCCCCACATGGGACTCTGCACTCACTGTGGAGTCAGCTTGTCCTTCTCGCTACCCCCAGCACGCTCGCATGCTATCAAATAAATAATAAATAAATAAAATCTGATCAAAAAAAGAATAGCTGAACTTCCCTAATCTGGGAAAGAGATATCTAGATCTAGGAGGCAAAGAGAACCTCCAATAAAATCAACAAAAGCAGATCTACACCAAGACATATTGTAATTAGATGACAAATATAGTGATAAGGAAAAATATTAAAGGCCGTAATATAAACAAAAACAGTTATATGGAAAGGAAACCCCATAAAGCTGTCTGTGGAGTTCTCAGCAGAAACTTTCCAAGCCAGGGGAGTGGCATGATATATTCAAAGTGCTGAATGGGAAACACCTGCAGCCAAGAATACTCTTTCCAGCAAGGCTATCATTCAGAATAGAAGAGACAAAGAGTTTCCCAAACAAAACCTACAGGAGTTTGTGACCACTAAACTAGCCTAGTAGGTAATATTAAAAGGGACTCTTTGAGTGGAAAAGAAAGACCAAAAAATCACTGTATGGGGGTAGGAAACACACACACAGCAAAAATGAGTATTTCTGTAAAAAAATCAATGAACACATGAAATAAAAGGATGTAAAATATGACACCCTATACCTAAAACGTAGGGAAGACAGGAGAAAAGAATGGGTTCAAACCTAAATGATCATCAGCTTAATACAGACTGCTGTATGAGGAAGAGGTTATATACAAACCTAATAGTAACCACAAATCAAAAACCACTAACAAATATGCACAGCATGAAGAGAAAGAAATCCAAATATATCTCTAAAGAAAACCAAAAAACCATGAAAAAGACAAGAAAGGGTCAGAGGAAATCTTCAGAAACTAACAAAAAAACAAGTAATTAAATGGCAATAAATACATATCTATCAATAATGACACTGAATGTAAATGAACTAAATGCGCCAATCAAAAGACACAGGGTGACAGAATGGATTAAAAAACAAGACCGTGTATATGCCACCTACGAAAGACTTATTTTAGACCTAAAAACACCTGTAGATTTAAGGGGGGGATGGAGAAACATTTATTCTGCAAATGGATGGCAAAAGAAACTGGAGTAGCAATATTTCAGAAAAATAGACTTTAAAAGAAAGCCTATAATAAGAGACAAAGAAGGACAATATAATAAAGGGGACAATCAAACAAGAAAATGTAACAACTGTAAATGTTTATGCACCTGCGGTGCCAGGGTGGCTCAGTCTGTTAAAAAAAAAAAAAAAAGATAGTTGGACACTTAAGATTTTATTTATTTATGAGAAACAGAGAGAGAGAGAGAGGGAGGGAGGGAGGGAGGGGGAGAGATACAGGCAGAGGGAGAAGCAGGCTCCATGCAGGGAGCCCGACATGGGACTCGATCCCAGATCTCCAGGATCACACCCCGGGCTGAAGGCGGTGCTAAACCACTGAGCCACCAGGGCTGCCCAAGTGTCCGACTATTGGTTTTGGCTCAGGTCATGGTCTCAGGGTCATGGGGTTGAGCCCCATGTTGGACTCCTTGCTCAGCTCAGAGCCTGCTTGAGATTTTCTGCCTCTCCCTTTCCTTTTGCCCCTCCCCTGCTTGCTCTCTCACTCTTTTAAATAAATAATAAAATCTTTTAAAAAATATTTATGCACCTAACACAGGAGCACCCAAATACATAAAACAGTTAATAACAAACATAAAGGAATAGACGATAATACAAAAATAGTAGGGGACTGTAATCTAACTTATATCAACAAACAGATTATCTAAACAGAAAGTCAACAAGGGAACAATGGCTTTGAATGTTACACTGGAACAGTATGACAACAGTGTCTCAACCCTTAAGAGATATATTTAGAACATTTCATCCTAATGCAGCAAAATACACATTCTTTTCACGTGCACATGGAATGTTCTCCAGAATAGATCACATATTAGACCACAAAACAAGCCTCAACAAATTTAAAAAGATCAAAGTCATACCACACATCTTTTTTGACCATAATGCTATGAAACTAGAAGTCAACCACAAGAAAAAGTCTGGAAAGAGCATAAATACATGGAGGTTACATAACATGCTATTAAACAATGAATGGGTCAACCAGGAAATACAACAAGAAATTTCAAAAGTACATGAAAATGGAAATATGATGATTTAAACCTCTGGGACATAGCAAAAGGAGTCCTAAGAGGGTAGTATCTAGCAATAGAGCCCCACTTCAGGAAGAAAAATCTCAAAAAGCCTAACCTTACACCTAAAGGAGCTAGAAAAATAACAAATGAAACTTGAAGCCAGCAGAAGGAAGGCAAAAATAAAGATTAGAGCAGAAATAAATGATACAAAAACTAAAAAAGATAACAGAACAGATCAGTGAGACCAGGAGCTGGTTCTTTGGGGGAAAAAAAACAAACAGTAAAATTGACAGATGTTTAGCCAGACTCTTCAAGAAAAAAAGAGAAAGGACTCAAATAAAATCACAAATGAGAGAGGAGAAATAAAAACCAACAGCACAGAAATATAAACAATTGCAATTTTATAATATAAAAAATATGCCAACAAACTGGACAACCTGGAAGAAATGGATAAATATATGACCTATCATAACAGAAACAGGAAGAAACACAAAATTTGAACAGACCAATAACCAGCAAAGAAACGGAATCAATAATAATAATAATAACTCCTAATAAACAGAAGTCCAGAACCAGATGGCTTCACAGGTAAATTCTACCAAACATTAGAGTCAATACCTTTTCTTCTCAAACTCTTCCAAAAATAAGAAAAGGAAGGAAAACTTCCAGATTTATTCTATGAGGCCAGCATTATTACCCTGATACCAAAATCAGATAAAGACATAACAAAGAGAACTATCAGCCAATACCTCTGATAAGCACAGATGCAAAAATCCTCAACAAAATATTAGCAAACCAAATCCAAAAATACATTAAAAAAATCATTCACCATGATTAAGTGGGATTTATTCCTGGGTTGCAACAGTCATTCAAGATTTGCAAATCAATGTGATGCATCACATCAGTAAGAGAAAGGATAAGAACTATATTATCATTTCAATAGATGGAGAAAAACCATTTAACAAAGTACGACATCCATTCATGATAAAACCCTCAACAAAACAGATTTAGAGGGAACATACCTTAATAAAGGCCTTATATGAAAAACCCACAGCTAACATCATCTTCGCTGGGGAAAAATGGATCATTTCCCCTAAGTTCAAGAAAAGACAGGGATGTCCACTCTCAGCACTTTTATTCAACATAGAATCAGAAGTCCACAGCAATCAAAACAACAAAAAGAAGTAAAAGGCATCCAAATAGGTAAGAAAGAAGTGAAACATTCACTATGGATAGATGACATGATACTATATACAAAAAAATCAAAAGACTCTACCAAAAAACTGCTAGAACCGATAAATGAATTCAGCAAAGTCAGAAGATACAAAATTATAGAAATCTGTTGCATTTCTATACACCAATAATGAAGAACCAAAAAGTGAAATTAAGAAATCAATCCCATTTAACAACTGCACCAAAATTAATAAGATACCTAGGAATAAACCTAACCAAAGAAAAGCCTGTACCCTAAAAACTATAAAACATTGATGAGAGATGACACAAAGAAATGGGCAGACATTCCATGCTCACAGATTGAAAGAACAAATATTGTTAAAATGCCCATGCTACCCAAAGCGATCTATACACTTAATGCAATCCCTATCAAAACACCACCAGCATTTTTCACAGAGCTGGAACAAGGAATCACAAAATTTGCATGGAACCATAAAAGACCGTGAGGAACCAAAGCAATCTTGAAAAAGAAAAGTGAAGCTGAAGGCATCACAATTCTGGACTTCATGTTATATTAAAAGCTATAGTCAGCAGATGGTATGGTACCAGCATAAAAACAAATATATGGATCAATGGAATAGAATGGAAAACCCAGAAATGAACCCACAATTATATGGTCAATTAATCTTTGACAAAGCAGTTAAGAATATCCAATGGGAAAAAGACAGTCTTTTCAACAAACGGTGTTGACAAAAGTGGGCAGCTACATGCCAAAGAATGAAACAAGGCCTCTTTCTTACACCATACACAAAAATAAACTCAAAATACATTAAAGATTAAACGTGAGACCTGAAACCATAAAGACTGTTGAAGAGAAAACAGTGGCAGTAACTTCTTTTACATTGGCCATAGTAACATTTTCTAGATAGGTCTCCTGAGGCAAGGGAAACAAAAACAAAAATAAGCTACTGGGACTACATCGAAATAAAAAACTTCTGCATAATTAACCAAACTAAAATGCAACCTACTGAATGGGAGACAATATTTGCAAATGACTCATCTGAAAAGGGCTAGTATCCTAAATATATAAAGACTGATACAACTCAATACTCAAAAAACATATAATCCAACCAAAAATGATCAGAAAACACGAACAGACATTTCTCCAAAGATGACAACCAGATGGCCAACAGACATATGAAAAGAGGCTCAACATCATTCATCATCAGGGGCATGCAAATCAAAACTACAATGAGATATCACCTTATACCTGTCAGAATGACTGGAACCAAAAACACAAGAAACAACAGGGGTAGGCAAGGATGTGAAGAAAATGGAACCCTCTTAAACTGGTGGTAGGAATGCAAACTGGTGCAGCCACTGTGGAAAGCAGTATTTAGGTTCCTTAGAAATTTAAAAACAGAATCACCCTGTGATCCAGTAATTCCACTACTGGGCATTCATCTAAAAAATATAAAAAACAGTAATTCAAAGGGATACATGCATCCATATGTTTACTGCAGTATTATTTACAATAGCCAACTGATGGAAGCAGCCCAAGTGTCCATCAATAGATGAATGGGCAAAGAATATGTGATACACACACACACACACACTGGAATATTACTCAGCCACGAAAAAGAACAAAATCTCACTACTTGCAACAACACAGATAGAGCCAAAGAGAATAATGCTAAGTGAAATAAGTCAGATAAAGGTAAATACCATATAATTTCACTCATAGGTGGAATTTAAGAAGCAAAACAAACCAGGAAAAAGAAAAAAAGAGGGGGAAAGACACAAACCAAGAAATAGACTCTTAACTATACAGAACTGATGGGTCACCAGAGAGGAGGTGGGTGGGGGTGAAATAGGTGATGGGGTGTAAGGAGGACACTTATCATGATGAGCACCGAGTAATGTATAGAATTACTGAATCACTACATTATATTTTTTTTTATTTTTATTTATTATTTATGATAGTCACAGAGAGAGAGAGAGAGAGAGAGAGGCAGAGACACAGGCAGAGGGAGAAGCAGGCTCCATGCACCGGGAGCCCGACGTGGGATTCGATCCTGGGTCTCCAGGATCGTGCCCTGGGCCAAAGGCAGGCGCCAAACCGCTGTGCCACCCAGGGATCCCTGAATCACTACATTATATACCTGAAACTAATATTAAAAAAAAAAAACATATTTTAAACACTAAGAATTGCCACATGTCAAAAAAAAAAAAAAAAGGCACATTATATCAACTATGTCAGATTCCTAAATGCCCAAACATATCTATTCATCCCTTCTTTCTTACTAAAAGGATACTGGTTTTGTTTGATATTGCAACATGCTCAGTTATAAGAGATTCTCTCCCTTTATCTATATGGTTGTTCGTAGTAGTTGCATGATCCTGTTCTAGCCAATGAGTTGTATTTAAAAAAAAAAAAAAAAATCTGTGGAACTTTCTGGAAAGGTACTCTTTTACCAATACAAGAGGGAGAAGCTCAGCTGGCACACCCATCTTGCCCTTTGCCTTTCTCATCATTTCTGCTTAGAATTTGGACACAATGGCTAATGGTACAGCAACCATCTCCTGGTGGGACTGGAAATTAGAAGGGAGAATTCTCTGGACAGTCACATCAACCTGGACAGGCTATCTCCAAATTGCTATCATGAGAAAAGAATAAAATCCTCAATTGATTAAGGCACTGTAGTTGAAGTCCTGTTATACGTGGACTGATGCAACCCCAATAAAATGATCAACACAATAAATAAAAAATATACACTAATGCTGATCAGTCAGTAAAACCTTTGGCAAGAGAGCTGGAAATGCTGCCTAAAGTTTCCTCCTTCCCACAAAAAGGTCTGAAGATCCCTGGCTTAGAACAATGCAAGCACTGAAGGACCAATAGCAAATTTACCAACACTTGGAACAGAAGAGCTCTGACAAGAGCACTATCTCTCTTTTTCTTTCTTTCTTTTCTTTTCTTTTTTTTTTTAAGATTTACTTATTTTTTTATTCATGAGAGAAAGAGAGGGGCAGAGACACAGACAGAGGGAAAAGTAGGTTCCATGCAGGGAGCCAGATGTGGGACTCGATCCCAGTACCGCGGGATCACATGATGAGCCAAAGGCAGACGCTCAAATCGCTGAGCCACCCCAGCGTCCCAAGAGCACTATCTCAAGCAGAAGAGAGATAAGGTGATGTCCATGAGAAAGGATATGAGGACCAAGCAGATACAAAATTCCAAGCAGAAAAGAAAACTTGCTGGGGAGCAGAGGAAATGACAGAGAAACCAGAAATGACAGCAAAGGAAAAGCATTTACTAAACAGGAGACTACAGAAAAATTTGAAGTTATTAATAAGTAATTGTCAACACAATTACACAAAACAGAAGTTCAAATTTTCTTAAAAATAAGTTGTTTAATCCTTAAAAAAAAACGTAAATCTTTAGAATCACGATTTAGCAACAACTAAATTAATCTATGCATTAATTCAAAAGGAAAACCACCAGAAATCATACCTTAACAGTAGTATTTGATTTCATACCACATCGGTAGGTCCTCGCTATATGTGGAGTAAGATGGATCTCCTTGGTAAGCTGTCTCCATTTTCTACACTCAGGTTTTGTACACTGAACCTGGATGGAAAGCAATAGGTCAAGGTCAGTGAGTTGGCTAATCTTGCACTAGCATGCCTATCCTCCACCACTCACTCTGCCATATTCTCCACATGATGACCAACCCTTTTTGCACTACGCACTTTTTTCTTCCCCTCTGCATCACCACCACCCATATAATCCACTTTTATACCATCAGGGTAATGACTTCCAATTCAATACTAGCTCAGGCACCAGGAAAGTACAAAGGGGACCTAAGTTACTGTTGCCAGAAAGGCTTTCCAGCTCTAACCTAAGGAAATTACCAGTTAAATTTAGTCAAAAAGTATGCACATTTAATGAATGTGGTATCCTGAACTGGATCCTGGAACAATAAGGAGGACATTAGTGAAAAAACTGACGAAATCCAAATAAAGTCTGTAGTTATTAGTACTGTACTAATGTTAATTTCTGAGCTTTACATCATGGTTGTTAGATGGTAATATTAGGAGAAACTGGATGAAGGCTATATGGGAATTCTCTGTTACTATCCTTTTAATTTTTCTGTGAATTTAAGATTATTCCAAAATATAAGGTTTATTTTTTTATTTTTTTGTTTTTTTATTTATTATTATTATTACTTTTTAAAGATTTTATTTTTTCCTGAGAGACCCAGAGAGAGAGAGAGAGAGAGAGAGAGAGAGGGAGAGAGGCAGAGACACAGTCAGAGGGAGAAGCAGGCTCCATGTAGGGAGCCTGACGTGGGACTCGATCCTGGGTCTCCAGGATCACGCCCTGGGCTGAAGGCGGCACTAAACTGCTGAGCCACCCGGGATGCCCTAAGGTTTATTTTTTTAAGTGTGCAGATATACATATGGAAAGAATAAAGTTGGACCCCTACTTCACATACATACAAAAATTAACTCAAAATGAGGGCACCTGGGTGGCTCATTCGGTTAAGCATCTGACTCTTGCCTTCAGCTAAGGTCATGATCTCATGGGTCATGAATCAACCCCCGTGTTAGGCTCTGCACTCAGTTCGTAGTCTGCTTGTGATTCTCTCCCCCTCTCCCTCTGCTCCTCCTCCTGCTCATGTGCACTCTCTCTCTTTCAAATAAATCTTTTAAAAAATTAACTCAAAATGGATCAAACATCTAAATGAAGAGCTGAAGTGATAAAACTCTTAGGAAAAACATAGAAGTCAATCTTCAGGACCTCAGATTTGGCAGTGGATTCTTGAATATAACACCATAAGCATAAGCAACAAAAGACAAAAATGGATCAACTGCACTTTAAAAATTTTTGCACATCAAAAGACACTATCAAGAAGTGAAAAAGCAACCTATATGAGAAAATATTCACAAGTCATATATTATAAAGGTTTAGGACCCAGAATACATAAAAAACTCTTACAACTCAACAACAAAAGATAGCCCTAATTTTAAAATGGGTTGTTTAAAAAAGATGCCTTTTATTTATTTTTCTTGTCTGATTACTGCATAAAGAAGTAAAAGGCATCTAAATTGGTAAGAAGCAAAACTGTCACTATTGGCAGATGACATGATTCTATATACAGAAAGCTCTAAAGACTCCATCAAAAAACTTTTAGAATAAATGAAATCAGGAAAGTTGCAGAATATTATGTTAACATATAGAAATCAGTGTTTCTATGCACTAAAAATAAAGTACCAGAAATAGAAATTAAGAAAACAATCCCATTTTCAATTGTACCAAAAAGGATAAAAATACCTAGGAATAAACTTAACCAAGGAAATGAATGACCTGTACTTGAAAACTACAAGACGTTAACGAAAGAAACTGAAGATGACACAATGGAATGATAAACGATGCTCATGGATTGAAAGAAGTAGTATTGTTAAAATATCCAAAATATCCATATCCTAAACAATCTACAGATTTAAAGTAATCTCTATCAAAACACCAATAGCATTTTTTATAGAACTAAAACAAATAGTCCTGAAATTTGTATGGAACTACAAAAGACCTCAAATAGTCAAAATAATCTTGAGAAGGAACAAAACTGGAGGGCAGCCCGGGTGGCTCAGCAGTTTAGCGCCACCTTCAGCCCGGGGCATGATCCTGGAAATCTGGGATCAGGTCCCACGTTGGGCTCCCTGCATGGAGCCTGCTTCTCCCTCTGCCTGTGTCTCTGCCTCTCTCTGTCTCTTGTGAAGAAATAAATAAAATCTTTTAAAAAAGAAAAAAACCAAAAAAACAAAACTGGAGCTACCAAAATCCTGTAGTAATCCAAATACTATGGTACGAGCACAAGAGCCCAGAAATAAACCCATGCTTATATGATCAATGAATCTACAATAGAGAGGAATAGAATACAATGGAGGAAAGGCAGTCTCTGTGCTGAGAAAACTGAACAGCCATATACCAAAGAATGAAACTGTACCACTTTCTTACATCATACACAAAAATAAACTCAAAATGGATTAAACATCTAAATGTGAGGCCTGAAACCATAAAATTTCCAAAAGGAACCACAGGCAGTTAAGTTCCTAGACATTGGCCTTAGCAACATATTTATGGATGTGTCTCCTAAGGCAAGGGAAACAAAAGCCAAAATAAACCATTGGGATTACATCAAAATAAAAAGCTTTTGCACAGTGAAGAAACCATCAACAAAACCCAAAGACAACCCCCAGTGAACAGAAGATATTTGCAAATGAGATATCCAATAAAGAGTTAATATCCAAACTATACAAAGAACTTCAAAAAAAAAAAAAAAAGAACTTCAACAACTCAACCCCAAGAACAAATAACCTGATTAAAAACGGGCAAAGGACCTGAATAGACATTTTCCCAAAGACAACATATGGTTGGCCAACAGACACATGAAAGGATGCTCAACATCACTCATTATCAGGGAAATGCACATCAAAACCACAATATGATATCACCTTACACCTGTCAGAATGGCTAGTATTAAAAAGACAAGAAATAAGTGTTGCTGAGAATATGGAGGAAAGGGAACGCTTGTGGATTGTTGTAAGAACATAAACTGGTACACTGTGGAAAACATACAGTTTCCTCAAAAAAATAAACAGAATACAGTATGATCCA
This sequence comes from Canis aureus, assembly GCF_053574225.1. Classification (NCBI taxonomy): domain Eukaryota; kingdom Metazoa; phylum Chordata; class Mammalia; order Carnivora; family Canidae; genus Canis; species Canis aureus. The sequence continues at coordinate 9,692,821 of NC_135647.1, forward strand.
GTAATTCCACTACTGGGCATTTACCCAGAGAAAACAAAACACTGATTTGAAAAGATATATGCCCTCTATGCTTATTGCAGGATTGTGTAAAATAGCCAAGATATGAAAGCAGCCCAAGTGTCCAATGTTAGATGAATGGATAAAGAAGTGGTGTATGGGATCCCTGGGTGGCGCAGCGGTTTGGCGCCTGCCTTTGGCCCAGGGCGCGATCCTGGAGACCCGGGATCGAATCCCACATCGGGCTCCTGGTGCATGGAGCCTGCTTCTCCCTCTGCCTGTGTCTCTGCCTCTCTCTCTCTCTCTGTGACTATCATAAATAAATAAAAATTAAAAAAAATTTAAAATGCATAAAAATACACTACTAGAAAATACACATTTAAAAAAAAAAAAAAAAAAGAAGTGGTGTATATCTACACAACAGAATATAACACAAACATAGAAAAGAATGAGATTTTGCTACTTGTAACAACAGGGGTGAACTTAGAGAAAGCTGTATTAAGTAAGTCAGAGAAAGATAAATGCCATATTATTTTGCTTTTATGTGGAACCTAAAAAATAAATGAACAAACAAAAATATGAAGAGACTCTTATATACAGAGAACAAACTGGTGGTTGCTGGAGAGGAGATGGGTAGAGTGATGGGTTAAACTAGGTGAAGGCACCTAAGAGATACAAACTTCTAGTTATAAATTAGTCACAGAAATGAAATGTACAGCACAGGGAATATAATCAATAATTTTTTTAAATGGGCAAACGACTGGCACAGATATTTTGCCAAAGATGATAAACAAATGACCAATAAGCACACTAAAAATGCATTAATCATTATGAAAATGCAAGTCAAAAAACACAATGAGACACACCCACTTAGGGGAATCTAACATTCGTGCCCACTACAATAGCTAGAATCAAAATAATGGAAAACAAGAGTTGGTGAGGATGTGGCAAAATTTGAACGCTCACACAGTGCTGTTGGGAATGAAGACCATGCAGCAATTTGCTACGGAAAAGAGTCTTGCAGTCCCTCAAAGAGCTACTCTATGACCCAGTAATTTTATTCCTAGGTATATACCAAACACAACTGAAAACAGGTATTCTCATATTCATGCACAAATGTCCAGAGCAGCAACTATCTGCAATAACTAAAAAGTGAAAACAACCAAAATGTCCATTAACTGATGAATGGATAAATTCTGACCAATCCATACATACAATGGAAAGGAATGAATTACAACATAGACGAACCTCAAAAACATAATGCTATGTGAAAGCAGTCAGTCATGAAAGGTCACATACTGCATGATTCCTTTATATAAAACATCCAAAATAGGTACTCCACAAAAACAAAGATCAGTGGTTGCCAGGGGCTGGGGGAGGAGGAATGGAAAGTGACTATTCAATGGGCACAGGTTTCAATGGGCACAGGTTTCCTCTGTGAATAACGAAATGCCTTGAAATTAGCATTTGGTTGCACAATACTATCAACGTACTAAGTGCTACTAACTCATGCACCCTAAAATAGTTAATTTGGGGGCATCTGACTAGCTCAGGGGAAGAGCATGTGACTCAATCTTGAGGTCATGAGCTCAAGTCCCATGTTGGGTGGAGAGTACCTATATAAATAAAACTTAAAAAAATAAAAATAGGGATCCCTGGGTGGCGCAGTGGTTTAGGGCCTGCCTTTGGCCCAGGGCGCAATCCTGGAGACCGGGAATCCAATCCCACGTCGGGCTCCCGGTGCATGGAGCCTGCTTCTCCCTCCGCCTCTGTCTCTGCCTCTGTCTCTCTGTGACTATCATAAATAAAAATAAATACATAAATAAACAAATAAATAAATAAAATAAAAAATAAAAAAAAAATAAAAATAGTTGGGGCGCCTGGGTGGCTCAGTGGTTGAGCATCTGCCTTTGGATCGGGGCTTGAACCCGGAGTTCCAGGATCAAGTCCTACATCGGGGTCCCTGCAGGGAGCCTGTTTCTCCCTCTGCCTGTGTCTCTGTCTCTTTCTCTCATGAATAAATAAATAAATAAAAATAAAAATAGTTAATTTGGGGTGCCTAGGTGGCTCAGATGATTAAGCATCTGCCTTCAGCTCAGATCACGATCTTAGGATCCTGGGATCAAGCCTTGCACTGGGCTCTCTGATCACCAGGGAGTCTGCTTCTCCCTCTCCCTCTGTTCTCTCTCTCTCTTTCAAATAAATAAATAAAATCTTTAAAAAAATAGTTAATTTGGTTATGTGAACTTTGCATCAATAAAAAAATTTTAAGTGTCCAAGAGCTCCAAATTACCTGTAATATTTTTAAAATCAGCAAATTGCTTATTAAATGATGGCATATTTATCTAATATATACAACCACTAAAATATATTTTCCAAGAACAGCTACATGGAAAATTAAATCGATAAACTAAAAGCTACAAAAAAATTATATACAAAGCATAATTTTTATCCTAAATAAGATCTGTAAGCATCTTCTTTGTACTATGTGAATTATCAAAGTTTTCAACAGAAATAAAATATGTGATGTTTTAACAAATCCAGAAAGAAGAATGAGTGTAATAACAGATTTCCTAACACCAGTAATTTTCACCCATTCCAGCCATTCATTCAACATGTTTTTCTAGGACAATACAGCGTTTCCTTTTTTACCCAGTAGGGGAGCTGCTGATCTGCCATGAAAGCTTTGGGACTAGGTTCGGTTTTCCCATTGCTAGTCCATATTTTTTTCCAGGTAGTATATTTGTCATATCCATCCTTGTGGCTGAAAAAGAATAAAAATAAATTGATCAATCTAGAAGCTCAGCAGGTTTTCAAAACAGGAGGCAGATTAGTAAGTCTTTTCTAAAGGACTTAAGAAGCCATATCAAAAGGAGAGGGGGAAGTTATCTGGGCACCCAACAAACAGGTGGTCAGGAAGGGTGCCTTCCTTCTAGTTCACCATAGAAAACTGTTAACCGACAGGGATGGCTACCTCTCTGTCCAGTGCTCCATGGCTGTAAGCATCCTCCCCCAAATCTCTGCATTCCTGCCCCACGCACTGCCACAGAAGAGGAAAGCAATGCCTAGATTTTTTAGAATCTGCAGACTACAAAGAGTTCCTGTCTCACAGCAAGTACTTTCTGAGCCGTAAGCGTGCACACATGTAGCACGCACACACCCAACTGCTGCATCAAAGTTCTGGCACAGCTGTAGTTGGCATAGGCATGGGTGGAAAGCTAGAATAATTTGGTCAGCCCAGGAGCTCTGTCTTAATTGTCTGACCCCTTCTGCGGCCCCCCGCCACTGTCCCCTCCACCATGGAAACCTCAAACAATTGGTGAACAAACCTTCTGTAGTAATGGTCAAAGCATTCATTACAGAAATGCTCCCCACAGGAGAGGTGATACCATCGGGATGTGTAGCCATTCTTGGCACATCTGAAAATAGCAAAAAACATATGGATTTGGTAATGAATAAGCATTTCCTTGTGCTTTTTAAAAAACAGGTATTAAGCACATCCTATGAGCCCATCCTGTACTATCTCCACATAGAATCCTAACAACCAAGAGTTGATGACAGGGGGAACTAAAAGGATGTTTGATCTCTAATAATACCTGGTAGACACAGGGACTTAAAGACCCCTGGTACTTAGCTGGCTACACACCAGAAGGGCCCAGGGCTTAGAAGTTTTTATCAAGACTCCCCGCAGCAAGGACAGGGTTTCATGACATGAAACAATGAATGTCGCTGTGCTTGCTGCAAGCGGCATGTGCAGGAAGAGACAAGTGCAGTCTCTAGCAATAACATATGGCTCAATATTGAATAGCCAGCCGGAATCGGACCGTCAAGCACGCTCTCTGGCAAACAGAACCTGTCAGCCAGCCAATAATGTAGCCAAAGACTGAAATATAACTCCACTGTGAACACTAACACCACCACCTCTGTGATGAAAAAATAAAAATGGGATTTGTTTTCTAGGCTTTATTGGCTCAAAACCTTAACTGAAGAGTTTGCTCGGGACGTAAAAGGCCATGCTTGGGTCATCCCAATAAAAATGACAACAGCGCAGGCAGCTTCACGGTTTCGGGGAGACCCCCCCTAGGGCTACTGGAAGAGGAGGTATGTTGTCTGAGGGGTAGAAGCAGCACAGGAAAAGTGAACGCACGCTGGTCCCCATGGGGAGTTCAGGGTCTTCTCTACTGTGTGCCCAGCCCTCACCCCATCACACCCTCAACCCCAGGAGAGGTACAGCCCCAGTGGGCGGGATGTGAGGACACCGATGGGCTGCCACATAGAGCTGCCACGACTCGGTCTCATGGGGGAAGCAGACAGTGTGTGGTGTGCACGAAATGCTCGTGTAGCGTCTCTATTCTTAGAGGACTTACAGTATCTCTATCTTTAGGGAAACCATCTTGGAGGATGATGCTCCCACCAAGAATGCTCTCCCAGGGAGGCCAAGAGACATGCCTTCCGCACAGACCTTTCCGAAGCGCTTGCAAAGCACACAGGACACGCGACTGTGCAGCCTGACTTCTCGCATCTCCTGTACTTCTTCTCAGACCCGCCATCCTCGTCGTCGTCTGTTGTCTCTGTTGCTTTTTTCTTCGCCTGAGGAAGAACCAGCCAAGGTCATGATTCCCCCAGAACAGCCAAGGGTGAAGGAGGTGGAAGGTTCACGACCAAAATAACTTTCACGTTGTGAAAATCAATGACACCCTGCCAGTAGGTGAGGGGCTGACAGTACAGCAAGTGCTGGAGACCGCAGCCTGCAAATAACTTGACTTGCTGGAAACACAGAAGTAGCACTTGTCTCCGAAGACAGAACTAAAACGCTTGTGAGCCCCTCTCAGGAAAAAGCTGTACTGTTCAAAACAAAAGCCACTCTCAAATTGAGATTTTCTTCTTTTTTTTTAAGACTTTATTCATTTATTTATGAGAGACAGAGAGAGAGGCAGAGACACAGGCAGAGGGAGAAGTAGGCTCCCTGCAAGGAGCCCTGTGGGACTCGATCCCAGGACCACGCCCTGGGCTAAAGGCAGGCACTAAACCACTAGCCACCCAGGTGTCTCGAGACTTTTTTGTGTAATTAGAGCAGTGATATCCTCTCAGTACGGCAGATTTTTAAAAACAGAATATGTATTTTTTAAGCTTATATATGTATTTAAGTCATCTCTACACCTGACATGGGGCTCAACCTCACAACCCCAACATCAGGAGTGGCACAGTCTCCCAACTAAGCCAGGTATCACCCAAAGTTGAATAATTTTTAAAAAGACTTGGCATTCAATACCTTTCTTTAAAAAAAAAAAAATGCCCTAGAAAAGAAATGGCAGCAAGTAACCTGCCAACGGCACCCAACCGGCTACAAGCTCAAGTCCAAATTCCTATCAATGACACCAAGCCAAGCATGATCTGGCCTCAGCTCATATCCTGGAAGCAACCACACAGCTGTGATTCTCTGAACAGCTCATGCTGATTCACACTCTATGCCTTTGTCTTTGCGGTTCCCTCTGCCAGATGTACTTTTTTCTACATTCTATCACTTTATCACACTGTGCTGCAATTGTTCCAAGGGGAATTTCTCCACTAGGCCAGAAGTTCCTTGAGGATTGGAAGTATACCTTCTCATCTCTAATACTTCAGCCCCAATCATAATAATTTCATGTATTCAAAACAGGTGCATTGGGGGGCATAGGGCTGGCTCAGTCAGTAAAGCATACAACTCCCGATCTCAGGATTTTAAGTTCAAGCCCCATGTGGGGTGTAGAGATTAAAAATTTAAAAACTTGGGGCACCTGGGTGGCTCAGTGGGCTAAGCATCAGACTCTTGATTTCCACTCAGGTCATGATCTCAAAGTGGTGAGATCAAGCCCAGTATCGGAGGGACTCCACACTAGGGTACAGGGGCTGCTTAGGATTCTCTTTCTTGCTCTCCTCTCCCTCTGGCCTCCCCCCACCCTCCAACCTCTGCTTGCTGTCTCTCTCTTAAAAAACAAAAATAAAAACCCCAACAGGTGCATTAATGAACAAATGATTAATACCTGCCTACCGGAGCTCCTCAAAGGCAGGCTATCTGGAGAATGATCAAAAGATGCTTTTTTCTTTGTCCTCCTCCGTGGTGTTGCCATTGTTTCAGAAAACCTAAAAAAAAAAAAATTAAAAAAAATTAAATAAGTAAACAGTAATACTTTCAACACTCTGGAGCAAAATGATTACGTAGTTCACTAGGCAAGAGCATATGCAGTTAGACTGCCCTATTGTGAAGCCACTGGTTGCAAGCCACTTAATCTATGACTGAGCCTCAGTGTTGCTGTATATAAAATGAGCACAGCAAGTATGTACCACAGCAGTGGTATGAGAAGATAATCTATTTAAAGCCCGAGACCTGGCATATTATAAGTACTTAATAAATGCTGTCCTTTAGAATACGCATTTAAAAATATAAAAATAAGGAATACCACCACACAGATGACCAGTAAACCAATTATACTGCTGTTTATAAGATTCAATGAGTAAAAAACACCTAATCTTTGTTCCGTTCCTCTATCATCTTAGAAGCTTCTGAATTTTGATCCTACTATTCTTTACAAAGAAAACTCATTTGTTCCCTCTCAGTAAAATCTCAGGCACATTGTCCAGTCACTACTGAGTTTAGGAATCTGGGTTAGTCACTGGTATCGCCTACCAGAAAATTTTATGAGCTCTCAAACTAGTGTAATAGCAGCGCAGTTAAACAAACATTAAGAACCAAAATTTAAGAAAAGGACCAAAATCTATAAGAAAAATAATGCATAGTAACCATGAAAGTTTAAGAGTCATAAAATTAGTATTTTCAGTTAAATAAGGAATAAAAAGGCTTACCATAAGAACACAATAACATACAGATTTTATAATCATCACACAATTCTTTCCCTGATCTGTTGAATTTACTACACATACCCACACATTCACACTCTAAATGATAGCATGAAAAATAAATAGAACATACCTATGAGTAAGGAATTTGAAAGTGCAAAAGTATAATGATACAAATTTCACAAATATAATCTTCATTTTGGAGAAAAGCCTTGTAATCCTGTTTCGTATCTGTGAGTTGTACTAACATTCATAAGAGCATTTTCACGGATTATTAACATCATGTGAAAACTTGGTTCACCACCTACACCAACTTTGAATAATCTTGACATTGGTGATAAAGAGGACATTCCTCTGACTCAGTCTCCATTTTCTCAAAACCACTATGTCAGTTATGAACGCATAAACCCTATACATATTCTGAAATGCATTACAGTTATGCATTAAATAAGTTGCTTTTGATTCTATACTGCTCATTATACTGCTGGATAAAACACTAATACTGTGAATAAAACTACTGTGTACCTATAATTCTTATACCCAAAGGCTTTCTAGATCACATTTATATTTTCAAAAGGCTGTCTGATCTAAAAAATTTCTTTATATGATACATATACCTCACAAGATTCATAAAATGACTCACAAAGCACATATAAATATATATATATAGTGTATGCAAATGTATATGTAAGGATTGCAGCAAAAATATTTGAGTCTAATGTGGGATTCAGGAACATAAATATAATCAGCCAAATATAAGTTTCATGCAACATTTAGCCCTGTCACCTAGGAATACTGGCAGCTCAAAAGAAAGCATAGTTTCTGGAAATTTCAACAAACATTTTAATCCAACTGTGGACTGGAAAATATGTATTTAATTGCAATGAAGAATTATACAACTCCAGAAATGGTTAAGAGGAAAGGAAAACATTAATTATAAAAGCCATTGTTAGGTCTGTGTTGTCTAGGAAAAATATAAATATAAAAAAATACTTTTAGCATTAGTATACTTTTACCTTTAATTATATAATTAACAGTGATATTCCCTCATCATTTTCTGACACTAATTTCTGTATTTTCACTGTTGCTGGGTTTTGGGGGCTGAAGATGAAGGGAAAATTTTTTAAGTTGGAAGGACTACAACTTTTGTGCTTTTCAATATAATCTTAGAAATACTGATCACAGGAGCTAACAAATGAGTATACTAAAGGTGCTCTCACCTGGTTTTTCAAAGTGATAAACACACCTAACTAAATATAATCAATGTGTTTTATATTTAATATAGTTATGTAAGCATATATCTTCCTAATTTTAAACTTATAGCTTTGGTTTTCTTCTAACGTGACCAAAGGAAGAAAAAAAGTGAGGTTCTGGTCCGGGGAGGTGGGGCGGGGGGGCATAAATATACATCTGGATATATCCACGTCTAGATTTCTATTTTAATAATTCTGAAGGCTTTTTTCCTGAAGTAGGCCTACTGAACAATATTTTTTCAAAAACCACAGAATTCACCAAAAAAGGAACCCAAAAGGCTTCAGACTGGAATAAAAATTTATAGTGGCACCGGCATAATTTCTAAACATAAGGACAAACTGACAGACACTTCTTCCGAGACAACACAAACCAGAACTTCCCTCTGGGCCACTTATTAAAATACAGCAGGACTAGCACCTTTTTTTTTTTTTTTTTTTTTTTTTTTTTTGCACCTACGTTAAATCAAATTTTCCGAGCCAGGTCCACTGCCTGCATGCTTTACTGAGTACTTTCTCTGCCTGAAAGGCAATTATTGATAGTCGTATTCTCCTATACCTCCTGAAGAAACCTCTCTTGCCCCTTCTTCCACTACAATAGAGTTTTTTAAAAAGAGGGGGGGGGTGCACCTGGGTGGCTCAGTAGTTGGGCTCTGCCTTTGACTCGGGTCGTGATCCAGGGATCCTGGGATCCAGTCCCACATCAGGCTCCCTGGGAGCCTGCTTTTCCCTCTGCCTATGTTTCTGCCCCTGTCTCTGGGTGTCTCATGAACAAATAAAATGTAAAAGTAATAATAATAAACAAACAAAATGCAGGAGGCCTGAGTCTTGCGTGCACCTGGAGAGTGCCCAGCTCCCCAAGTGGAGGGTCCGCACTCTCCGGCACCGCACCCCCGGGAAGGCTGGGCCTCCCTCCGGCTGGATTCCACATTACGGAACCCTCACTTGCTACAGCTGGGCCTGCCTCTCTTCCTTCCTCTTTCACCTGCCAGCTGCCGGGCTGTGGACTAACAGCTACGGCGATCGGGCCGCCCCGTCCGGGTGCTCAGGCCCGGAGGAGTTACCCCAGCAACCTGGCAAAGCCGCTCGCGTCCGCACGCGTGGTGGCTGCGCCCGAGGGTTACGACCGCACCTGGGGGCTGTGCGCGCGAGCACACCCGGGAGCCCCCCGCCCCCCGGTCTGCGGCTCCCGCGGCCAGCGGGCACTCCCCAGGTGACAGGGCGCTGACAGTCCCCCGGGGGGAGGGAGCCCCAACGTCCGCGGCGCCAGCTGCAGCCGCCTCGCTCCCCGAGGAGCCTCCCCGTCTCCTCTCCCGAGTCCGCGAAGCAGCAGCCTCCGGGGCTCACCTTCGCGCCGGAGGGGTGCACGGAGTCGCGGGGAGAAGGCGCCGCTGCACAGAAAGGAAGCACGGCGGGGGCTAGCGAGGACCCCCCACCCCGCGGCCAGCCCGGGAATCCCCCCCGCCCCCCGCCTCGGACCCGCAGCCCCTGCCCAAGCCGCGGAGAGCGGAGAGCGGGGGGCGGGGGCAGCCCGTCGTGCGCCCGTCCGCCTCCCACCCCGGGCGAGGGGCGCTGCGCGCGGGGCGGCGGGCAGAGGCGCAGCCGGCACCGCAGCCCAGCCGCTTTGTGCCGAGCTGTCACCCGAAAGCCGCCGCCGCCCCCGCGCCCGCCCCCGGAGCCGCGTGCGCCGCACCTGGGAGCGCGGGCGGGACGCTGCGCGCCGCCCCGGGCCGCCGGCGCCTCCGGGCAGCCGCGCGCAGCGCGCACAGGACAGCAGGATCCGCGCCGCGAGCCGCAGCCCCCGCTCGGCCGCCGCCGCCGCCGCCGCCGCCGCTTCCGCCCCTGTCACGGCGTGACCCGGGGTGGGAGGAGCCGGCGAGCCCGAGGAGGGGTAGGGTCCCCGCCTTCGCCTCCGCCGCGGCGCTCGCCCCGCCCTGGCCATTTCCGCCGCTGCGCCAGCCGGGGCGCCGGGGGCGGGGGCGGGGCCTGTGCGCCGGGGGCGGGGCCTGTGCGCGGGGGCGGGGCCGGAGACGGCGGCGGCGGCCTGCAAGCTGCAAGCTGCAGGCTGCAGGCTGCGGGCCGCGCACGAGGTAGGCTGCCCCGGGCGCGCGGAGGGTGCGGGACACACCACGCCGCTTGCTGCGATCCGAGTCCCGGCTGGGGCATCCTCACGAGCGTGGGCAGCCCGGCCATCCGCGCCCTGAAACGCGGTTCGGGAAGCCGCGTGGGGGACCTGGGAATCACGAGGTCGGGCAATGAATGACCTCTCTGAGTCCACGATTTAAAATGCTCCCCCCCCCCCTCCCAAAAAACACTGCTGTGTCTTAGTGGTTTTGAAGGAAACAGAAGAACTTGCTAAATAGTGAGTGATGTCCTGGGGACGAGAGTGGGGGCGGGGAGGGGGAACTGGGGTGCTGTAAATATTGTCTTGCTGCAAAGTTGTGAAACAGATGTATGCAAATCTGAAAATTCACTGAGCCATGCTCTTAAAAGGAGGTGGGGGTTGGGAACGGGGGTGCTGTAAACAGTCTGCCTTACTGCAAGGTTATTAAAGTGGATGCCTATCTAAAAATCCACTGGAACCGTGCTCTTAAAATGTATGCACTTTACAGAAGTTATTTTTCAATTTAACATTTAAAAATAAATGTAAAGCAGAAACATGTTTTTGTTTTTGTTTTTTAAAGGGGAGGGAGGAAACCAGACTTGAGAGTTCGTCCAAAGAGTACTTTGGGGGCCAGACTAGTGCATCCGCTGTTTCCGTGTGCCGGTAGGAACAACTGTGAACTTTGCCTTTCTTTTCTTGTTTTTATTTTTATTTTTTTTTACATTTTTTAAATTGAAATTCAATTTGCCAATATACAGTATAACATCCAGTGCTCGTCACATCAAGTGCCCTCCTTGGTGCCCGTCTCCCTGTTACCCCATCCTCCCCCACCTCCCTGTCCGTTTTTTTTCCCAGAGTTAGGAGTCTCTCATGGCTTGTCTCCCTCTCTAATTTTTCCCACTCAGTTCCCCTTCTTTGCCTTTCTTGATTCTTATAAAAATTTGCACTTTTATCTTGTTATAGAAAATTCTTATTTCGAAAAGCACATGTGCAAGTACACGTTGAGATGCTATTAGAGCAGCTAAGAAGTGGTTAAGTTACAGATGTGATGTTGACTTAGATTTCAAGTTTGTGTGCAAGGGATAGAAGTGTGCAATTCCAGATTGCGCTGGCTCTATGGTGAAATTATGCTTGCCTTTTGTTTTAAGTAGAGAACTGCTTTATGAAGGCTCAAGCTCAGGTTCCGAGGTTTCTGGCTGAAAATGTAGATGGGAAAACTGTAACTCTCTTTTGCTTTTCTGTACCCAATATAATCAGGTACTTTGTTTGACCTCTCAGAAATTTTACTCTCTCAAGTTGTAGGGTATATTCAGAGTCACCTCCTGACATCAACAGGACCTTGCAAAAGTGTTTGTTAACAAATGTTTTTTGAGAAGTGAATTTATGTTCCCAATTCCAGGGGCGGAGGAGTGCCTTCTCCTTAAATCTTAAGCACACTGGAACCAAATTTTTCAATAAAGGGAACGTTTCCTGAAATACTTGCTTTTTTGTGATGTTTGCTATTCTCATTGACAAATCATTAAATTAGAGCCGCCAATGATAGCAGGCTATAGTATAATCCAAATTCAATTAGTTTCACTGATTCAAATTAAACTCAATTAGAATTAATCAAGTTATATGGTCCTTAGTATTACAAAGTTCACATTGAAAGGGCAGATGTTTTCCTCATATCTGCAGATGGATTTGAGGTTATGTTTAGGTGTTCTTTTTTTTTCTCTCTCAGTTCCTTTGTGTTCATTTTCCCATGCAAAAAAGAAACTACAAGAAAATTATTTGAGGGGGAACTTGGGTGGCTCAGTGGTTGAGAGTCTGCCTTTGGCTCAGGTCATTGTCCTGGGGTCCCGGGATCCAGTCCCGCATCCCGCTCCCTGCATGGAGCCTGCTTCTCCCTCTGCCTATGTGTGTGCCTCTCTGTCTGTGTCTGTCATGAATAAATAAATAAAACCTTAAAAAAAAAAAAAAAGACTAGGAGCAAAGGGAAGTCTTGAGAGAGAGAAAAACATTGGCCTTATGGAAAATATTAGGATCAGAATGTCTTTGAACTTAAGCAATATCTCTGGGAACTAGAAGACAATGGAATGACTTTTTCAAAATTGTGAGAAAAAGTAACTTTTCAGGTGGCTTTTCTGTGGATGTTGAAATATTTTAAAATTCAAGTGAGAATTCTAACCAAGAATTCTATGATCAGCAAAACTGCACAAAAACCTTTTCTCCTATGCACCCTTTCTTAGAAACCCGTTGGAGGTTGTGCGTCACCAGTTTAAGGACAGTAAGCAACAAAACAAAAAAAAGGAGGAAAATATAGGATAAAAGAAATAGGAGATTCATCAAAAGAGAAAGAAATCTTCAGGATGATGATCAAGAAAGACGCCACAATGCTAGCTATGTAGTGGGAGTGGAGAGCATCCAGGTCAGGAGTCTCCAGAGTCTTCTCCAAGATGGTGATATTGGTAGAATAACTGATAACTGAAGAGATTGAGAGTGTATTGATAGGATATTGGGACAATTGTGGAGCATTGAGTTGAATTGGTAACAAGGACATAGGAATTTTATAAATGAAAAGTCAAGGGGCACCTGGGTGGCTCAGTGGTTGGGCGTCTGCCTTTGGCTCAGGTTGTGATCCTGGAGTCCTGGGATCCAGTCCCACATGGGGCTCCCCACAGGGAGCCTGCTTCTCCCCTCTGCCTGTGTCTCTGCTTCTCTCTGTCTCTCATGAATGAATAGATAAAATCTTAAAAAAAAAAAAAAAAAAAAGCAAGACAGTCATTAACAGCAGAATAAAAAAGTACAAAAAAGGAAGAGTAATCATACAGTATTATGTGGTTTAGCTGTGAATGGTATTTACCTGGTCATCATAACATGTACCCCAAATATTTAATGAACCATAGACTATATCTGGGGGGGGGGCACCTGGCTGGCTCTGTTGGAGGAGCATGCAACTCTTGATCTTGGGGCTGAGAGTTCGAGCCTCACGTAGGATATAGAACTTACTTAAATACGTAAATCAATGAACTTTAAAAATAAATAGGCTGTGTCTATATTGAAAGGATGGGGAAAATGAAAAGGTGGTGTGTGTGCTGGGAAGTTGAAGGAGAGCGAAGCAGGTATCTTCTCTCCATGCTACCTGGAAATGAAAAATGAAGAAGATAGAAAATAAGCATGCTATTTTGAGATACAGAGTTAGATTTCAAGACTCAGCTAAAAGAGTTCAAGATGGTTGCCTTTCTCATTGGGGGTGCAGACTGCTATCTGAAACTCTTTAAATTATATACATTATAATGGAGAAAAAATAAGTAAGCAGTGAAATGTTAAAAATTCAAGTGAGATGCTAGAAAAAATTCTAAGTTTACAAAAAAAATTTTTTTTTGTCCTCTCCTTTTTTAAAGCTTAAGCTCTTTGTACTCGAACATTAAGGTATAATTCTGTTTATTTAAAGATCCTTCCTAACATGTAATATGAGGTATGCCTCTACCATCAGACTCCCTGAAAAGTAACTTTTCAGGTGGCTTTTCTGTAGATGTTGAAATATTTTATTTTTTATTTTTATTTTTTTTTAATTTTTATTTATTTATGATAGTCACACACAGAGAGAGAGAGGCAGAGACATAGGCAGAGGGAGAAGCAGGCTCCATGCACTGGGAGTCCGACGTGGGATTCGATCCCGGGTCTCTAGGATTGCGCCCTGGGCCAAAGGCAGGCACTAAACCACTGCGCCACCCAGGGAATGTTGAAATATTTTAAAAAGTCATACTAGGGCAGCGCGGATGGCTCAGTGGTTTAGCGCCGCCTTCAGTCCAGGGCG